>NC_044011.1:28512540-28820434 GCF_900496995.4 Aquila chrysaetos chrysaetos
GGGTGTGATTAAAGACGGGGAGGGGGGTGGGAGAAGTTGAGTGCCAAAAATATCCAGAGCTTCTGTGATGTGAAGTTCTCTTCCCAGCATGATAAATTTAACCTTTTGGGTGCATTATACCTAATTTCTTTTCTTGTCTTTGAAAGCAAAGGTGAATTTCTTCACACTTTTCCAACATACTCACATCACCAAGCAGGTTTTCAGGGGTGTAGGGAAAGCGATTAAAATCTGTAATTAGGTAACATGTGGGTAAGTGGAATTAGATATGCATGGACTGTACATTTTAATAACGTTTTATTGATCATTTCTAGTGGCAGAACATTACAGCAGCTGAACTATTTATGGTGAACATTTCAGGGATAAAAAAAACTGTGTCTGTGTGCAAACAATTTTTTAAAAACCAAACATGCTTCTAAATTTACAACAGGACAAATAATATAGCATAAAAATTACGTATTTGATGCTAAATCTTTTGCTACAAACCGAAGAAGCAGCCTTTGAGCCTCAGTGCATGCAATAAATATCAAGTTTATATTACCAGGAATTTTCACAATTTACTCTTATGCTATGGAATAAGGCAACTTTGCATTGTACACCTTGCATACCCCTACTTATTCCAAGATGCTTTATTTGTTTGCCGTGAGGATGGCTGCAGTTTTATTAGACTGAAATGTATTTATCGACATATCTTATGTCCCACTTCAGTATCAGCAAACACTCTGTGCTGATGGTAGATGGCATTTGGGGGAAGAAGCAGAACCGCAGAGCCATGCAGAGGTCAACAATATCCACAGCAGTCCTTTCGTAGCAGTCCGTTCCCTTCCAAAATATAGGAAGACCTTTTTGTGGCAACAGGGACAACATATGGCATGTTTAATTACTCTGGGAGTCACGCAATCTAGGAAGTGCTATAGGGCCATAATAGTGGCCATTGACCCATGTACACTTACAGTTTCCACACAGGCACAGGCTTAAATCCTGGGTTCACAACACTCCCTGAGATTTCCACTTCCCTTTCACATCAGTGAAGACAGGTACTTGCCACAGATTCCCCAACAAGCAACTAATATGAACTTGTAAGGAGGCCTCCCATATAAAATAGTATTATAGCAAATACAAATATATTCCTCTGTAAGAAACAGGAGACTGAATTCCAAGAAGGGACTCCCATTAAATTGCTGAAGGTGCTACTCCCCATTCCCTGCAAAAACATCTGGACTTGGCATGAAGACATGGGATTCATCCCACCCACTGAAGTGGTTGGAAGGCTCTCGGCTCAGTTTAAGGTAGTATGTCAACCGTCAATGGTAAGAGGCACACACCTCCAGCGAGAAATGTGCCCCATCTTACCCATTTGGGTGCATCACATGGGATGACTTGCCCCACAGGGACACCCATCTCTCTCCACTGACTACAGCAGAAGTCGAGACAACTCATTAGCTGTATCTTCAGCAACTGAGAGAAGGTGGGACAAGCTGGTTCAAGGTGACTGAGAATGCACAGCATCTTTAGCAAGTAATTTGATTGCCTCTTCTCTATCATGGGGTAGAGAACATGAGGCAGAGAACATACAGCAGGTTTCTCCAGCCTTTTTATAGGTATAGGGCAACATGGCAAAAGACAGGGTGCGGCCCATGTGTTGTTTCAGTCCCAAAACCAAACTTCTTCACAAGATCAAGTTCTTCAGCGTGGGCAGGACCACCTAAAATACTCCCTAGAGACTGACAGATTTCTCCTGTCCCACTAGCAAAACCTAAACCCAGTAAGCATCATACTGCCTATCTCGCCCAGTCTGTACATGAGTAGGGGGGCAAGACACTTTCCTCTGCCCTCTTCTCCCAGTGCACCGCACGAGGCAGGCCAGAATTTTTATCCTTCCACTGTAAACTATAATACCTGGTTTAAAATTATATTACAAGCCATTAATACAAACGGAGGGTTTGGGAGGATTTTATAACCCACAAGAGATGACACTCATAGGTTATGATGTCATTCAAACCACTTGATAATATACTGTACTAGCTTGCAATATTCCAAAAGCAGCCATTAAACTAAATATAGATGAGGAACATGTTGCTACAACAACACAAAATATTATGAACAGCAGTTCTCAGAAATATATGGCTGCAAACCTGATTTTTATTTATTTGTTTAGTCACCTTTTTTCATGTGGGGTAAAAACAACTGCTTCGGTCCTCCGAACATGCTTACACTGAGGATTGAATTTAAAATCACTACAGTGGAAAAAAAACAAAAGGCCAATCAAACACTGGGGTAATCCTAGAAAATATATATATATATATATATATTTGATGTATGTAAACTACAACACTCCTAGACAGAAATAAATCAGCTGCAGCCATTTAAGGTAATTCAGTTGCATTACCTTTCTTTTCATACCAAACTTAAGAGCAATAAAAAGAGAAAATGTAAATACTAGTTCCTACACTTTTGTAAGTCACTATTATCAAAACAGAGTGCTTTAATTATATTTCGAGACTAGGGTATGGGCTGGGTGACAAGATTTACTGAAGGTCAATGTGAGCAATAACCATTTTTCTTCCTAATGAAAAATAATACCATCAACGGGAGTTGTTAAGAACTATTAAAATTGCTGAATTTAAATGCTTCTGTAGGATACTTAATCAGAGACATTTGGTCATTCTGGTTCGAGGTAGATATAAAACAGTTACCAGAGTCACGATGATGATTATGATTATTTTATATTATTATTTATATTTTAAACTGCCCTGTTTTCAGCCCTGTATTACAAAGGGCTGGATCTTAGCCAAATACATCCTTCTCCTAAAGGGCGTAATGTTTTGGGGAAACAGCCCAAGAAGGCTGTGCCTCCATGCTTTCCTAGAAAGGCTTTACAGAAAAGGGGAACAAAGCCACTTCAAGCAGTGTGTCACAAGGAAGGAAGGAAGGATCCCTACCAAATAGAAGGTGACTCCAGTGGAGTCAGACCTCTGATCTACTGAATCATCAAAATGAGGGTTCCTTCAGGGCTAGATACAAAGCCCATGGTTGGATTCAGGAGGATGAATCCCATTTTCAGCAGTGGGCTTTCCAATAGGCACAAAACCTCATCTTTCAAGTCCAGCAAAACTTCTTCTCGGCCGCATGAGTCACACAGGATTTCAAGAGCAGCGTTTGACCCAGAGTCTCAAGCAGGAGTATTGTCCGAGGAAGACAAGTGGAGTATTTAGCTGTTCCCTAAATCACCAGAGTTTGGTTTCTTGGATTTAGTGTGGAACACAATGAAATCCACCTTCTCACTTGAACGTGGCAGCCTGACATTAGCTGGCCAAAGCAGGGCACTGCGATGCATGTTTTTTATGGTTCAGCTGCATATTCCGTCTTATAATTAAACTTTTGAATATGTTTTAATACAAACATAATAGATTGTTTTACTCATGAGCTGCTGTTTAAAGGCTCATTTATAATAAATATTTATTAAGTATTTATAAATAAAATATTAATTGCTTAAAATGATATTCTAATGTGGTGCTACATGTCCAAGGAACACTGGGCTACATGACGTGATCTCAGTTTGGGATTCATGAACTCAGAGGCAGTAATGGCAAGCAGTGAGAGTGCTATGAATAATCCTTGCATCAAGAACCTTCAATGTGAGTTGAGTAAAAATGGTAAGTAAAGAGGCTACATCAAGGGACAGTACTCCCCTACCTGCAAAGCTATAGAAATGAGTAACGGCAGTGATCTGGATGGAGAGATTCATGGCTTTATAGCCATATATATATATGGCTGGTAGAATTACAAGTTGGGGTTTTGGTGACAACCAGAGGAGAAAGAAACCATTTAAATCAAGAGATCAGCTAACATACTTTTTTTTCTGTTCATGATGGTGCATCAACATCTTTTGGGACAAACAGAACAGTTCAAGAATTAGAGTCTGAATACAAGGGGCCCAGCAGCTTACTACTGACTTCCTGTCAAGACTGTCCTGTATTTTGTTATGCCACAGAGTGGCAGGCATGTCCCAACCCCAAAGCAGCTGCACAGTTTGAGCAGGGATTGAGTGAAACACTTGGTGGGTTCCTTGAGAGAAAAAGGAAACTCCAAACATTATTACTACTTTACTTAAATGTGTGTATCGTCAGTAGCATTCTTCAAAATCACTCACCGTTTGGCTAAATCTGCTTTCCGTGTCACAAGAGCAGACAGTTGGTATTTCAAATGTAGTTACTAATTGAACCCTATAACATACACCTCTCTATCTAGGAAAAAGCTTCATGTGCAGACAAGCACATCATATCTCAATACCACTAGTTTTCATCAACAAAATATTCTGGAGGCCTTCACTTTACTATTTCACCTCTGCGCTGCTCAAAAGAATTAACCCTATGTACACTGTCTGCCAAAAAGAAACCAAAACCACATTTTCATTTCTTTTGTTCCATCTTAGTTGTAAGTGTTTAGCACAGGCTGTATGCTGGGTCTGAAAGAATTATGGCCACACAACACTCATGACAGCTGGAGGAAAGCACCGTGTTTGGACACAAATGACAAGTGTGGTAAGGTCCACAACACACCTTCAAAGGGTGCCAGTGTCAATTACCTCCAAGCCTCTCCAACAGCTTCTGACAGGGCAGTGAGAAAGTACCATATTTAATCTACTTAAAGCTAGACTGGACAAAGCGCTAGAGAATATACTGTACAGGGAAAAAAAAAAAATCTGCGTCGGCAAGGGTAGGGATGAGATGACCTAATGCAGAACTTTTCCGTCTCTGATTTTTATGATTCTCTGATATACATGCACAAATAATGGGTCTGAGGAACAATTGTGAACACTTCTTTGGATTTGTGATGAAGTTCATTGCATAGAAAGGGTACATACAAACCGAAATAAGAACAAAACAGTTAAAGAAGTAATTTTACTGGTCCTATTTCAGAGTCTGGGGTGGCATTTACATCTGGAAAGGTTCTTCCTCTTGAATTAATGCCTTTACATATGACATCCTTGGTGATATAAAATAAGAGAGAACCACACAGAGATCCCAATATTTGGGGTCTAACTTTCCAAGCAGGCAGCCAAAACACAATCCACCATCATGACCTATTTGCCTTTAATAAACACCTGAAACTGCAGACAGGCCTTCTCAACAAACTGTTGGAGTGAAAGGGCCAACCCAGAGGGGCAGCTTACAGGATGCTGGTGAAGGATGTGAGTCACCATGTTGAAGTCAGTGCAATGACTCACATCTTTCTAAACCGGTCATAGATCCAAGTAACTTGTTGAACCAGTGGACACATGTGGAGGCATGGGATTTGTCAAAGTAAATGCCAAAGTTCATGAGATGATTTTGGAATTTGACCTTTCAGTCTACTTTGCTTCACAGTGTAAGCCAGTCATGGAGTCCAGTGGGCCTTATACCCAACCTGAACATGGCCTGACAGCAGATAAAATTTTTGTTAAACACTTCTTTTAGTCTACTGTGTTGATAGAAGGTGTGGCAATATATACAAGCTAGCAATTAGCTTTTGGGGTAACTAGGTCAGTTAAATGCCGCTTACTGAGTAGTAAGATTTTGCACCACATATTGCTGCCTCACAAGGCTATTACTAGTGACAAGAAACCACATCATTACATGTGGTCATCTGCAAACCTCAAGGAAGATCTCTGGGAGGAGGAAGCTGCTGTTTAAAGAAGTATCATTGAGCACATGCTGAATAATTTCATTCCTTTTATGTACATCATGCCTGCTTTCTGCGGTCAAGATTTCTCTTACTTCTTTACAGTATGCAAAAAGGAGTTTGGTTAGTGGCTTGTGTTTGTTGAAGAGATGCAATTACCATATAAATAGTTGATATTCAGAGGCATTCATATTTAATCAAACTGGGAAAATAAACCAGACCAAGACACACTTATCTCCCTATTATCGCCATCCTTTTCAGACATCTCTTAACTCTGAGGTTTGCACACTTGAAGCGGGTAGGGCTCCCATGCCAGGGATGGATGGAGGTGAGGACACTTGGCTGCCCCCACCCTCCCACCTCTTCTCCATAAGCAGCACCACGACTGCAGACAGACACCACTAAAGCGCAAGGTTGTTTCTCACAACACAGTTTTCAGGGCAGCATGCACAGAGGGAGACTGGGTAACAGACACACGACTGAAATACCTGCCAACCTCTCCTTGGTATCACCATGAATGTAAGTTAGGTACAAAAAACCCCAAAAACCAAAACGTGATAAAGTGGAACTATATTGCTAAACTAAGACAAAATTTTAAAAGCCTATTAAGGAACTCTTCCCAATTACTTTGTGAAGTAAAGGAGTATTGGGATTGCCAGAATTATTGGTGAAAATATTTTCAAATTAAAACAATAATTGACACACAGACAAACAAAAGGAAACTTCAATTTTGTGCCCTTCCTGACTCTTTCTTCATCTTCCTTCTTAAGTATGGAATTTAGGTTTGAGATGATTCAACATATGCAGAAAAAAATATTTTTAAAAATCCACTAGTTCTAATCCTTAATGACCTGATTTTTATATAATGCTCTTTTAATGTCATGATAACTTTGTCAAGCTATAGAGAATATGCTTCAAGAACCAACCTGTTTAGAAATTTCACACAGAATTTTCCTTTGCTATCTCCACTTGATATATATTGCCTTTGTGATACTTCCCCTGAAACCCCGACTAGCTAAAGCAAACTCACTCTGACAGAAGGATTTTTGAAGCTGTTATTTTAATCTTAAGGTTTACTTACCTGTCAGAGGATAGCACGTTCATAGCCTTTACTATTGTTCACAGATTCTTTTTTCCAAAGTCTACACATAGGTCTCAAGGGTTCTTGCTCCTCAAGGCAAATTACCTCCGAGTGCTTAAGTTCACCTCCAGCTCCATATTTTTTTACTTTTCATATGCTTCTTCCTTTGTGGTTTTCTTCCTCTCTTTTCCTCATTTTCAACTCCTGACCAGGACCCTTAAAGGAAAGAAGAAAGACACTTAGATACCATGGTGATGGGTGACCTTATAAAAACACAGATAAATAGACAGGGGTATTGTAATGTTTCCTTCACACTGTTTGACTGTGCTACAGTTGGGTGAAAACATTTGTTCTACAAATAAAAGAAAACCTTTCAAACAATACTTTGGCCCCAGTCTTGTTCCCAGTGATGTAGCTGAGGACAGGACCTGTGTCCTCATGGGCCCTTCACCTAGTCAAGAACTGAAGACAAACTAGTTAATGGAGAGGTGTCAATACAGCTGATTCATTGATTCTTCCATACGATAGATGATGATGTGCAAAGATTAGGAGCTTTGGTTTAGACAAATAATTTGGGTGTTTCAGAACTATAACCCCACTCTTTACCCACTCCAGACCTCGAACACAGCGATTTCTTATCATCATCACAATACATTTCAAAGCATTTTTAGTGCTTTAGTTGGAACTGTTTTGCGACAGTAAAAAGAAGACTTTTCAGAAAACAAAGGAAAAACAGTAGGAATTTGTTTAAAAGAGGAAAAAACTATGTTTAAGTTTTATACTATGTTTAAACTATGTTTAAAAGTTTACTAGTTTAAACTATGTTAAGCAAAGATGTTTCATGTCAACACCAATTGTAACAATGTAAGTATCTTCTGAATTAAGGCTGTAATACAGTAAAAGGACCTTAAAGATTATTTAACAACCCATGGGTCGTTTCATTCAATTCTGCTAACAAGCCTTTAAAAATCTTACATATACAAATAACAACTTTTTGCTTATGCAAATGAAGATGATTTTTAGCAGGCAAACTTCCTCTTGCTTCTTTTAAAGACCCCATACAAATCAGCAAAATCTGTACAAGTCATTATTTTTCTGGGGCTAAGAACAGGATACTGCAGCTCTCGGGCTTTGGAAAACAATTCGTCTGCGTTGTCCACTCAGAGTCCCAGAGAGGAAGACATCGGAGCAGCCAGAACAGGGTGTCAAGAAGCACAGTTTGTGACAGCCTAGAGAAGGCAAAAAAGAGGGGCTAAAAAAAGGCCAAAAAATGAACAAGCCAGAGAAGAAGCAGAAGCTGAAGGAAAAGGCCAAGCCCGTTTTCTCTGAGAAAAATCCAGGGAGTCCAATGCAGAGGGAATGCAGCAGGGCTATACTGCAATGTCTGGAGGTAAGATGAGCCAAGTAACAGCCTTGTGAAACACAACTAGAAATTCAGCCAGAGACAGCATTGATTTTTTTTTTCTTCTCCTCCTCCCTGCTACCCCCCGGCACAGAAGATACGTGTGTTTAGATCAACTCATGCCCCTATTGAGTCTTGAGCAGAGAAGGGTCTGACTCAAGCTCTTTTCATGCAGTCTGCAGGATTCCTGCATGCACTCTGGGCAGATTACTGGGATAAATTAAGACCCAGCCTCTGCCCTTAACCTATAAGACAATTCACCCCGATTGTATTAAGTGGTTCAAAAAAAAAAAAAAAAAAAAAGATCCAACAGACTTGCAACAAATCTTTCTAACCACTAGGTTAACACTGCGTGTGATGTTTGTATGACAGATCATGATGGGAGGTGACAGAATTTCAGACCTTGGCTGAGAAGTAAAATCAGCTGGAGGTAGATGATTTCTGTCAATAGGTGAGCTTCATGCAGCCAAAAGAGTGATGACCTGAAGCTATGGAGGCATTTTTATTTTATTCTGTTATATCTCTGGGTATACTTGTTCAGGATATTTTATTTTAATCCACAAAGTAGCAGAAATAGTGGTGTTTAAAAGTGTGAATTACAAATGCCTTTGATTTGCTGGAAGAGATGGAAAAACTGATTATGTGGAATTTGGACAGCAGAAAAGATAACTGCCCAAGATACAATGTTCTTCCTGACCTAGTCCTGTCCTCATCTTTCATATCATACACACTACATCGACCCCTGCCTCTGCTTCACACACAGTGCCAGTCTCCACTGCCCATTTGTCAAACCTTCCAACAAGCAACTTCTGTGTCATGCCAGCCCCTAGGCACTGGATGAGTTCTCTGTAAAAATCTACAAGGTCAGTGGCTGTATTATCCTGCTTTACATCCCGCCTTAAAATCAACCCATGATGTGACCCTTGGGCAGCACGGGACATTGGCAAAGTGGCTGGTGTGCTAAGGTGGTTGCTGAGGTCACCGGCTGAGCTCTGCTGTCATCCCTCACGGCTCCCCCACTTGCTCAATGTTCACCAACACTCACTTTTGGGCCTGAGCCCATTTATCTGCATCGCTTTGTGGACAGACCAGGTTGGGTGCATGCTAGCTTTGGGGACATTTCTCAACTACATGCTTCCCTTTGCCACAACAGGGCAATTCCTAATTTACACACTGGTGCAAAAGAAAAAAGAGAATCAGGGCTGTTACACCACTCCACTGTCACCCTTGCTATCATGCCACAGTGGACTTTTCCTCTGGGGTCGGTTCCTCCTCTTCTTTTAGGCTGTCACAACCCTGCTTTGCTCATAACACCTTCTCAATTCAACAGATGCAATTTCAATTCAATAAGCAGAGTGCAGAAGGAGAGAGGCCTATGCATAATGTTCATTATATGCAAAAATTAGCGTGCCCCCACAAATCCAGCATATAGCAAATGACTCATCTGCAAGGCTTGGGCTCAACTGATGACACATAAAGACTAAACTGTATTAAGGTTAATGAACTTCAGGATGATGATTTATACTAAAGAGAACGTAACACTTTATGGCAGCTGAGACAATGTTCACTCCTTTTCATTACTTTCCTGAGGACAACCCGCATTAAAAAAAAAAAATAGTCTGACACAAAGAGCTGTTGACAAGCATACAAAATGGAGCATAAATACTACCTACTATCCGTAGCTACACCCAGGAGACCTTCGCAGAGTGTCTGAATATCCCCTGCTCTTTGTTCACTGTAATAAGTGAAATGTGCTCTCTTAAGCCAAAAGTGCAACTGAACTTGTGGGAAGACACCCTTTGTGTACCTGCTGCTGAAGCCAGAATGTCAGCTTCTTCACACGTTAAACATGCATCACTGATGCTGCTGAACTGTCCAGAAATACTCTTAAACCTTCAAAAAACCAAAACAAAACAAAAGTGAGGGTTTAAAATTCTCTCTACAGATGCAACACATTCCAAGAGCTAATTAATTGCTGCTACTTACTGAAGGAAAGAGCCAAGAGCCATGTGTTTGTGCTATTCATGTTTCTGATAGAAACATCAGATTTTGTTGTTGTTGATGAAAAAATGGTTAGTAAAGGGCATCCGAGCACTTTTCAGCATGGCTGACAATATGGTTTCCTATTTGTTTCCTCTTTTACCTGCTACCTGCTGAAACTCGGCATGCATTCTGCAAGGAGCTTCACAAGCCCTGCCTGCCTGTGTGGCAAACACCTTTTCTTAGAGATTATATTTTGACTGTGTCTTCTCACACCCTTTTGTGTGTGTTTGAGACGAGCATTAAAACAAATATGTTTTCTGTGGGGAATATTTCTGCAAATACCGGATTGAAGACTGCTCAAAATAACCCCAAACCCCACCCCACACAGATTTTACATGTGTAAGAAATAAGCACAACTAAAACACATGCTGCCAGACTTTCCTGTCGCATGCATCACAGTAGCAGTCCCCAAACACCGGTTCTGATCTGCTGCCACGCTCTTCTGACATTACAACAGTCTCCTTTTTCCTGGTTAGTGTTCAAGAACTGCAGCACTAATTCCTCCTGGTTGCAGTGCCAATGACTGTACTGGAACTAGTCCATGGAATGCAGTGAATCCCATCCATTTTTTTCAGGCATCAAAATCCTAACATTGATCTTTCAAAATATCAGCCTGAGTTTCCAGAAGATGAATAGTTATCTTCAGGCAGTGTTGGTCCAGCAGAGTCTCTCTGACCTTTGGACTCACTTCCCCCACAACAGGGACAACCAATGGCAAACACTAAGGGCAACAGCCAATGATTCAGGATGTCCTCTAGCAGTGATCTTACAGTCTGTAAACAAATGACATTATTAACATGCCCAGTAGAGGCTTGGTTTTGGCTCGTTCTCTTTCTTATTTGAATTAATTTCCAAATAAGACCATTTATGACCTTTATCTGAAGCAGCATTATGCAAGCCAATACTTGTGCAGGCCAGTGTCTGTATTCCAGGGTAGAAGACACCAGGAGCTAAAAGGAAGAAAGTAGGTTTCTGCTCCAAAACAAAGTGAAACCAGGAAATGCCTTTAGACAAATAAATCACAATTTCAAGTCAACTGCAATAAAGGAAGGGGGGATTTTCCATGGCAGAGGAAGAGGTCCTCCATGAAGCCAGAAAAACTCTAGATCTGGCTTACCCAGAGCAGGTTTTTGCCACTGCTTTTTCTGGCAACACCAAGATGCGAATGAACAACAGTTGTAACACAGGCGGGAAAGAGTCTGAAGAGCTTACTCCAAACAGCAAGTGACTGTCATAAAAATGACTGTCAGCTTAGTCAAGACTTGAATCTTTTTTGGTGTGTTTGCATTGCTGTGATTTCTGTTTCCTCCATACAGCAGTGAACCATGACGTAGGGAGACTGGGAAAGACATTCTGCGCAGGACATCCAACACCATGGTTATCCCAAACTTTTATAAAACATTGAATTTAATAATAAAAGCAAAGAAACTGCAATACTAGATAAGGGCAACAATCCATGCAAGCCAGTCTCTTGTGGCCAGAACCAGGCTTCAAAGTACAACTCTGCTATCTGTAGTTATTGGCTATTTGTCCCTCTCAATGCCCAAATAACCAGCAACTGAAGGCTCGATGCACTACATGTCTAATGACCTTGCCGCTGCTCTTCCTGCTGTAGCATGGACTACTGCTATAAATTTGGTTATCTCTCTCTAAAATTTGATTTGTTCTCAGTTGAACAGAAGCACAGAATTTCCCAGCTGAGTTACACATTACGGGAAAAAGTGTTCCCTTTTGGGTTTTTCAGCCTGCCATATTTCAGTTCGCTTGACTCTCCACTTCTTGTTTTGTGCTGCCTTCACATCCCTTCTTACTTGCTCTAGTCTGAGGAAAAAAAACATTTCATCCTTTTCCATCTGCCATTAATTATTCTCTCTACTCTAACCAGAAACTACTGTAACTCTCCAGTATCCTTACGGAGCTGGAGTGCCCTCTGTTACCTATAGCAATGCAATCCATGGGTCTGTGAAACTCTGATTTATGTATTTCTGTGTAACTTATTTCTTCCCTCCTGAACAGAGTCTTGGTTAATCATACTCAGCATTACACAGTTTCTTTTCTCATCCCAATATTTAGATGCTCAACTAGATTCTTACTGAAAAGGCAAGATTTTCACAGGAAAAATCCTCTTCTGCTTTCTAAAAGTCCTCAGTGGTAGGCATTGCTCAGACACCTTGTCCACAAGCCCTCTTTAAACAAAAATACTACAATGGTTCAAAAGCATTTATGGATGTCTGAGCTTCCAGATGCTGTAGGGCACGTCCATAGGTGTTTTACTGGAACAGACACAGGATCTGGCAGGATTGAGCCCTGAACAGACAAAGAAGAGACAGAAGCCAACAGAATGAATCACAGAAGAATTATAAAACTTCAATTGAAAAATGTTTTTTCTATGAGGATCATTTTATTCTTAACTATGAGAAAATGATGACTTAGAAAATAGACATCTAGTAATGAATGATAAAAGTTAGTTTTTCCCCATTTGATGCTGGCATTATCTGGCTCTTTGCTGATAGAGTTTTGCTCCACAAGAGAACAAAGGAATACCTAAAAAAAAAAATTATCAGCAGTATGCTACAGCAGTAAAAGGAAATACTTAAATTACAGCCTGTGTGTGATACTTTCTGCCCACATGCATCACTTAAAAAGAACAGTCTAACAGGGCACATTTTAACAGGACTCAAGCAATGACAGACACTTGTACACAATGAATTGAATAGTAGGCAGAATAAAATAAATCCTTTGAGGTAGGACATAAACCATGGGAGGTTTAGTTGAGAATTAAGCAGATCTGTCCCCATGGCCAATGACAGGAGCAGCACAGCTCTGAAAGCCTCTGTTTGGGGTGTTTGGCCCATGCCATGCCCTGGGTTTTTCTTAGAGCACCTGCAGACATTGTTGGTCTGGCATGATGATGCTCAGAGTTTCCTGAAAGCAGACCAGAAGTGTTCACATGCGAACCCTGAATCAGTGAATCAGCTTTTGTAATGTTATTTTAACCAAAAGAAGACAGAAGGGTGAGGTATGTGCTTGTGGGAGGGAAGGGGGGCGGTATGAGGGGAGAAATGAGAGAGAAGAAAAAAATAACCATTTTAACTAGAAGCCCTGTCTGTACCTTTTCACTTAGTGACTTAAACACACAGATGACTATAGCTGAGGGAAATTAAATGTGAATCCTGCACAGTACATTTTTAGGAGATATAAAAATCCGATGTACTGTAAAATTTATAGCTTCCTCTCCCTCCCCAAAAAAGGAAAAGAAAAAAATCTACTGGTGGAACATATAAATTTCGCTGAGGCTCTAAAAGGTGTCATAAAACCTCCCTGCCACAGATACAGTTGGCGTTACAGTAGGTATTTCTATAACACAGATTTGTAATAATTTGGGGTTTGTACATTGGGTGGTAATACTGCGGTGCTTTAGGCAATATGCCTATAATGTCCAACACAACAGAATGCCTGTTGGGTCTCATTTCATGTATATAAATTATATATAATCTGAACAAACACGAATGGTGGGACCCATATATAAACAGTCTTAATATTTCAACACCTACATTTCTTTATGAACCTGGGTGGTTAGAAAGGTGGTTGCAAATGATTATTTCTTTACCAAGTTCACATGGAGTAGTTTGCTCAGTTTAATAATAGTCTATCTTGTTCAGGCTGAACAAACTGGTCCCTGTGGGGGAAAAAAAGCTTGGGGGGGGGGGGGGGGGGGGGGGGGCGAGTAATAAATCAATAACCCAGATGTAATCTTAGGTGTCTAGAATGCAGAGAGGGATTTTGGAGCATAATGGCACTGGTTGTCTATTGTCATTCAGACATGAGCTGCATCAAAAAAGGGCTTGTGGGAACCTGATAAGAGTTGGTCAAAAGTGGGCCATAAATCAAATGCAGGCAGTATTCTGCTGATTTCACACACACGCTCACTGGGAAAAAAAAAAGAAAAAAAAAGATAGAAAAGAAGAGGTGATAGATCTGCAATTTACTGCTTATCACATCTGCTAGAAGTTTCATAATACAAAAGCCTGACCTTCAATGAATAAACACCCTAGTTGACTACCTGTTTCTGCCTAGAAAATATGGCACTTGAGCCTCCTAGAGCTCAGAAATGCGGCTACGAAAATGATGTAACATCTTCAGGTTTAACAAGCTTCTTTTTGTTGCTAGCAGTTGAGTAGCTGTCACTTTAGTTACTAGTAGTGACTTTAACTTCAGATACACAGTGTTTATTGAAAGGAACTAGATACTTATTCAAAGATGCTAATAGCCTATGGGGAAAAAATAGTTCATAGCACAAGGATTATGGAAAGAGCAATGTGCATGGCTCTTTTACGTACATTTATGTTCTGCTTCTGCCTAAAGAGAAAATAAAAACTAGCAGTAACAGTTCATTGATTAGAGAGAGGTGTCCATGCTGCAATACAGGTACCTCCGCTGGGATTCTAGCCACATCAACATCCACAAGTGACTGGTGCTACTCATTTACTTCAGCCCTTTGTAAGGGTCATTTGTCAATTTTAACCTTGATTTGAACTCATATTTCAAAGCTCTGGCAACAGTTACTTCTTTAAATGTTGCATATTCATTATTTCAAGACCACTTTAAACTATTTTTCCAATTTTCACATAAATTGCTAGATCAATGCAATTTTTATCTGATGTTTAATCTGTTTTCAGTTATACCTTCCTAAGGACTTACTGCAGATAATACCTATCACTCAAGTTAAGGTCCTGTATTTTTAACAAATTGGGAGGGACTGAATTACTGTATTACAGAAAAGATCCTACTAATGTGAGTTGGCAATATATCTCTCAGCAACTCCACAAGCCTCACAAATGTTAGCCCATAGAAGACAAATCCATTTTCCACCCCAGTATCATACAAAGGGAAAAAGAGTATGAGATTAAAACAAAGCCCCAAAATTAACAGAAGCCTTTCCCAAGATGCTCACACCTCATCTTGCCTGCACTGGTCTGTCAGATTCCCAATCCCTTCGAGTAACTGTTGTCTTGGCTCGAGACATTTTCTGCAGCACAGGGTCAATCACTGCTTCAGAATAATGAACTGAACACTAAAAAGATGGTGCAAAGTAGTTTGAAATGTTTATTGCCCGAATTTTCTTATGGCCACTTTATTGTTCTCTGGAAGAAATCTGCCCTTGCAGGTTCAGGGTCCAGCCACTCAGTGCACAGGTAAACGCTGGAAGAGGGAAACAGTGGGACATTTGGCAGATCACTCATGTGGGGACCCTTTGGAAGATAAACTACCCGTACTATATAACCAGTACAGGGCATGCACAAGACAGTCCCAGCACAGCAATTCTTCCCTCAGCAGAAGGGACTTTACTTCCCTTAGATACCCCACAGAAACAAGCTTTACTTTTCCTTGCTCAGCTGCAGTGACTTTGGTATATTATCATGTCTAACAGCAGCTGTTAGCGAGAAGGCAAGAAGGGTACCAGCCTATTTAAAAACCATTCCTCAAAACCTGGAAGTAGAATTAATGAAAACATCTCAGATTTTGATCCTAGTGCAAGATCTCTGCATGCTTGCTGGTCTACTTGCCACTGCTGTGCAGGCTTCGCTGTCAGAGAGGACAACGGTTATCAATCACGTCAGACCACTTTAACAAGGCAAGCAAGCTACAAACACCTCGCAGAATTTATGTCACTAGGGAAGAGTCATTAATTTGGATTTCCAGCTTCCTGCTCAGGCAAAATTAAAAAACAAAATATTGAATATAGAGTCGTTTGATTTAACGCACACAAATAGGTAATTGAGTGTATATCTGCTGACCTTCCCTAGGAGGAAGGGCATAAATATTCCAAGCTTGGTTTTACAAACCAAACAAACTCTTATAATAAGAAAAAAGCAATTTAATTATTTTATATATATATTTGTTCACCTTGGTTTGCTAGGAGAGAGATTGATTCCTTTGTTAAAAATTATGTTCGGAAGGGGGAAAGGACTTTAATTTATATAAAGTGTATTCTGGGAATTAACATTCTCCCTATTTGAAGGAGAAAAACTGTGCTATTAGATTTCATTGGTACTAAAAGAAAAAGGTTGTAGGTTTATTTTTGTTTGGGTTTGTTTTGGGGGGAAGAGGGTGTTAATGAAGGCTGGCGGGGGGGAGGATGGGGGGTGCAAAGTTAGATTTTTGCAGTGCTTTACCATGAATCTAATGCATCTGTGCACCCTTGTTTGTGTTTTTCACATACATGGATGCACGTGAACAGGTCTACAGCTTTATTCTGATAGCCAAGTTGTAGCAATAGCAAGGCTTTGCTGGTATCACTCTAACACTCCTAATTGAACATTAAAATTAGCAAATTGAGTTCCATGCACAGACTGTGAATTCCTACCCTTCCCAAATACAAAATACCTGTTTCCAAATCTCTGAAGTCCTATATTGTTCCAAACACAGACCTTCCCTAGCAGCTTCCTCTCCTGTCTTCTGACATCCCCACTCCTCCTTCTCATCAAGGTGTAGCATCTCAGCTGAATACTCTAAGGATGACTCCACAGGCCTATTCCTTTGTCCTTCTGAACCAGCTTCAGCAAGGTTTGGTTCAGCTTTCTTCTTCTTCTTCAAACCCTGCCTTTGTTACCCGGAAAAACACAGGGTCTCTTATATGGGACTACTGAAGGGCTTCACCCATTTTCAAGCCCTAGTAGTCAGAGGGACTGGCTGAAAAAGTCCTTTCTCAAAACAACCAGGATATGCTAATCTTGGCAATTCCCTGGCAACTTCAACTGGGGTGCCTTTTTTGCTAGAACAAGATCTTGACTGCATTTTACTATTCAGCACTTTGCACTGAATTAAAAGAAAATAAAAATCTACAAACCATATGGAGGAAACACGGATTAATCGGTGTAGGAAGCTCACGTTATGCGTACGTGCTTATTAGAAAAAGGCTGAATTAGAAACACTGCTTAGCTGAAACAGCTGACTCATGTTGCTACAGATTGAATCAAGTCAAAAGTACTTTGGGGCTAATGGAAATATGTCGTTCTCCCAGTCCTAAGC
Source organism: Aquila chrysaetos chrysaetos (assembly GCF_900496995.4). Lineage (NCBI taxonomy): Eukaryota > Metazoa > Chordata > Aves > Accipitriformes > Accipitridae > Aquila > Aquila chrysaetos. The sequence goes on from NC_044011.1 coordinate 28,529,760, forward strand.
CAAGAAATATTTATGTATTATCACAAGCCTGTGTCCTGCATAAAACCTCAGTTGAAAGTTAATTGCTCTGAATGTCTCCAAGGCTTTCGGTTGGCCTGCCAATCCTACCTTATAGAAATTCAACAGATGTCCCTGTACAGAGCTGTCTGGGCTTGTGCTATGCCCTTACATCCTAGAGTCCACTTTGAGGCAAAATAAGGAGAAAGAGTGATCAAGAGGTGGAATGGCTGTGAAATGCAGAGCAGCTCACAAAAGGGAGCTTAAAGAGAACTCTTCCCAGGAGGAAGGAGAGGATAATTAGAGTTTAGTGAGAGTCATTCTCTTCCCTTTCAACGCAACTCATAAGGGATATGTGTTGATTATCAAATAAAAGAGGATAATGCATTGCTGAGAGACCGTACTGTGCAAATATTCATTTGAAAATGTTTACACTACAAATTTAGCTCATTTCCTGCATATCTATGCACAGATGGTAACTTCCTCAGATTCAAAACTGGTTGAGAAGAGGGGGAAACTGCTCACAGAAATGCTAGCAAATTCAAAGGGATCTCTACGTGGCAGCAGCCCAAACATTTTATTTTCCAAATCCCCTTCTCTCCGTTTTCTCCAGCTTTCATTCTGTAAAATGGTAATCACCCTTACACACTTCAAGGTTTAGTAACGACCAAGCAAAAATACAAGCAATTGCAAAATGTTTTCTAGCAAACTATTCTAAAGCAAATTTTACACATTAAAAAGTTATGAACAATAGAATATTTTTGTCTTAATCCTAAAAATTAAAATCTGCTTCTAATTATACATTACTTCAATTAGTTACAAATTCCAACCAAAGCCATCCAGCAGTCTGTTACACCCAGTACTTTTTCCCCTATCTCATCTTAAGTTCCAATTCACCAGTGAGATGTGCATGGGAAATGTAAACTGTTGGATACTTTTCCTGGCAAAGTCAGACACATACTGTAAACAGATTACTCTTACCCAATTACTAATTTAAGACTAATTTGTTTATGTTTTAATTCTTCTGTAATTTGTTCTTCCTGTAGAACAAATAAGATCTGATCATGTAGTTAACAGCTATAGCCTAATATGCCTACAAAAATGATGGAGAGGTCACACTTGCTCCATGGAGAGGTTACACTTGCTCCACCAACCCCAAGTGCTATCCCCCCTTCTCCATCTAAATTACTAGATTAATAAAAATTAAAAAGAAATATTCTAACATTTAGTATAAATAACAGAGCTATTTTATGTCTGGACAACTGCTTCCTGAGAGTGCAGATGCAGGACTATACTTTCAAGCTCCTCCTCATGACAATAAGACTTTTGCAGAGGGTATTGAAGGTTATAGCTACACGGAAGTAACATGACTCCAGAGGATGACAATTTAGAGCTAACATCAGGGGAGTTGTCAACATCGTTGACAGTAAAGCTTAGTTCTGGTATATTTTAACTTGGATCATTCCAATTTCTTCCATGCCCATTAATAAAAAGTGAAGTGTACTGCAGAGAGCAGAGTAAGAAAGGGTATCAGTGTGGTAAACAAGGTATAGTCAGTCAGAAAAGGGCCTTTTCCCAGCATAAAGAACTATAGTGTCCACTCTGCACTCCTTAAGTATCCTGTGCTCATTTCAGGTCCTCCAGTGAAAGCACATCGAAATAAAAAATATTATTGCTGAGTTAGGACAAACAGCCTTACCAGCGGGACAGCATGCTTTGGAGGTCTACACCATAATGCTTTGAAAGTCCTCTTGAAGACTTCAAGGAATAAAGTCCATGCAGAAAGACTTTATTTGAGCAGCAGCCCTCATTTCCACCATGTAAAACATTTCACAGCTTGTCTCATTATAGCATTTGTAAAAACACTGTCTGAGAGCAGTGGTGCATAAATGAATTATTTAAGTTTTGCAGCAAATCACCCTGATCTTGTGTGCAGCTTCTTAATGCACTCTAAGTGAGCCCTAGGAGGCAAATCATAGTAGACAAGGGGTGTAATGTAAACCAAGTTTTATTAGCCATGAAAAGCCACACTACAACATTTATTAAGTATCAAAGACAGTGCATTTAAATAAGTTTGACTTGGTAAATACTAGCCAACATTGTGTCTATCTTCCCTAGTTCCAAAGGCTTTTTTTTTTTTCCTAAAAAAAACCCATAATAACAAAACCCAACATCAAAACCAAAAATAGCTGTTTATTTTCTTGTCAGTTCTGCTAATATAACAGGTCCTCTCTGTTTTGCAAATAGTAATTTTCAACAAACTACCATGTATCACAAACAGTCTGCAGCTCTCTAGCCTTAATACTCTGCAGAAAACTAAAAGTGCGTTAGTATGTTATCATCCACTCCTTATCAGCGCGAGCTCCGTGGACCCTGCTGCCCTTAGCAGTCTGGGAAACACACACCACCCACAGCCCCCTGCCTTGCCCTCAATAAACAGGCCTCAAACACCCTCCTAATATTTTCCTATTTTAGGCAGCTGCCTCTTGTATTGCTAACATGGAGCAGACCTTCAAAACCAAAACTATTTCTGCCACAGCTCCATTTTCAATATGGTACAAAATTTAAAAGGCAGCATAGCAAAGCCTTCTTCCACACCTCTGCCCTCTTCTTACCTCATTAATTGAATCTCAAGGAAAAACTAAGCACTGCCTCACATGCCATACATTTACGACACAAATCATCTTTTATCTTTGGCCAAGGAGATAAGTCCAAGTCCAGACAGACAATAACAATAAAAAAAATTAAATATACCAAAGTACTCAATGGGCAGACACTCACTGATAAATATTTAGTGCTCTGATAGCGCAGTTTGGGTATTTGTAAAATGCAGCTGGTTTTCCTTTGTGCGAGCATCTCCCTTGCTCTCTCCACCTCTGGGCTGCTATAAAAAAATAATTGGTAACTTCTCCATGTGCCCTGAATGCTGAACAAAGAGGTAGTGCTTAAAACTACCCGTCCAAAGCCACATAGGCTTGTAAGTTCAAGTCCCCTATCCTTCCCATCACAGGAGAGAGCATAACTAGTGCATCAGGAGTGCATCAGGACTCCTCCATTGTGTGAGATATGATGGTGGTACAAAAAACAACAAACAAGCCACCCAAACAAGCAAAGATTTGGCTCTTCTGCTCTGAAAAGTTATAGAAACTTCCTACTACTACTCACTCTCCAGACTACTGAATGCTGGTTCCCTTTCTGAGAAATCACTTGTTTTCTTTTATTTTCTTCTACAATGCTCAGAATACAGCCAGCTGAAGATCTGGTGCCTGAGGAATGAAGGAAAAACTAGCAATTTTAGGCACGGGGCCCCCATTAGCCCAGAGTCATGTGGTGACTCTCACTGAATCTTCTGAATCTTATAGATGGTGGGACACAGAGCCTCCTCTAGGTGTGCAGATATGTGTTTGTGCAAATAAACGGCTCTCCTCTCTCATTGGTTTAGTTGAGCATCTCTCACTGAGTAAGCTCTGAGCTCCAGAGATGACTAATATTTGCCATCCCAGCTCTTTCTGCCCTCACCAGGATTTAGCAGAACGACCATGCTGGAACCATGCTGATTCTTTGAAAAGAAGTGGCAGAATTTAGCCTGAAATTCTGTAACTTTTTTTTTGTTTTTCCCTTCCTCCTTCCTTCCTCTTACTAGAAGAACCCATTACATTACTCTCCTTTTTTTGGGAAGGCTTTTCTATGGGCGGCTGCATAAACAGGATAACCAGATTGATACTTTTAAACTGAAGAAAGCAATAATCTTTTTTCTAACTGGAAACTTCCTACCATTTTCTCCATAGCTATTTACATTTTCCAAAGCAAAAGGGAAAAACTCTTTACACTTTTTCATTGACTTACTTTTTTTTCCACCTTGCCTTTTTTTAAAAAAAAAAAGACCCAGTTGTGAAAAAAGGTAACTCTTTTTGCAGAAAATACTATTTCTGCATGATTTTGAATTGAATGTATCTGGAGCGGGGGCTGCTAGACAAAGATTTAATAAAGTTACACAGTACACAGTAAAAGTAGCAGATAAGTAGGCCTTCTCTGCAGCAGGACGCAACAGATGTTTCAGAGGAATGAGCAAGTTTCACTTACAGTCCAGATGTGTAATATATACAGAGAGAGCAATGGGAACCCAAAGGAAAAATGATGCCACTTATAGCCATCCATGAAGAGATTATTTTCCTATAGAAAGGAGCAATCAAACAGTTGTCCAACTACTTAAAACAGGAGGTGTTCATCTTTCAGCCATCCACATTTGAAGAGGTGCTGCTGAAACTGGCCTGGGAATCCAACAGCTTTAGAGGGCGTATTGGCCAGAGCAGAATTTGCTTTCCACTATACAACAAGCTATTACTTTCCATACCTCATCACCACCAGAAAAAATAAACTGAACCAACCACACCACTGCTGATGCATGGGCACAACATATAATTACAGAAGATACCATTTTTCCTATCCAGGTTTTCTATTCCTCTGCAGCTATATTCTTACTCCCTATATTAAGAACTATTCCTATCAAATACAAGGGGTATGATATTTAATGCTCAAATATTAAATATTTCAAAGTTCAGAAGAAAAGTTCATTACCAAAGGAAAGTATAAACAAGGAGATGATAAAACAGTCATCATAAAACATGGTAATAATCCCTTCAATGGCACATCTTGCTGTTGTAATTAACTAGTAACACATTCCTCCCATGTTTCAGAGAGTTTTACTGCCTTAATATATTAACTGAAGCTCTTTAGCAGAATCAGCATAACTCAATCATCATTTTCCTTTTCCATCTAGTATGACCAAGATTCATATCTACATAGAAGTATTTTTAGTTCCTATCTTACAAATCTGTCATGTTTTGATCAGTTATCAAGAGAATATCCCAATTACACCACTATGTTCAAGACTTAACTGCTGTGTCATTTATTGTGCATGTTTCCTGATAGACAGCCTTGATAGTGCATTGAGTCAATAGATATATTTAAGTTTGATAGTTAAGTCTGTGTTATATCTTCTAAGCAACTATTAGACTGCACCAAAGCTATGTTTTATATGCAATTTTACAATCCTCTCCCTTTCTCCACTATTGTTGTTTGTAGAAAATCTGATAACTGGTATTGACTGACAGTTTTTTTAAGTGAGCATGAGTAATCACATCAGATTGAGTTGCACTTTCTAAATGTTCCTAAAAATATTCTATTATCCTGATTATTGATCAAGGGAATGTGTTTTGTTTATAAATTTAAGTTTCTGTAACAGAGACTGTTTCAGGAAGGCCCACCACCAGCAACTTCACAGCCCCTGGTCAAGGACATCTTGAATATTTGTATTTTGTTTCTTCCCTTGAAAGAAAATACATATTACTTAACTCTTTAGGCAAATTTCATTTCTTTAAGTGCAAATCAGTTCCCAGTGAAATTCTTCTCAGGGAGAAAGGAAAGTCAGATCTGGAAAGCTAAACTGCTCCAAAGTAATGTTCCCAGTGATTTTAGTAGCCTTGATTTCCCAGTGCTCAGCTGGAAGACATCTCAGAAGGCCAGTAAGCAGTCATTCCAGTAAGCTTCTGAAAACCAGCTCCTTTAAGATGTTTTAATCTAAACTCCTCAAATTCAGAGCAGCAAAATTAACAAGTCACAAGTGAAAATTACAGGGGGACGTCCTGCAAACATGCTTAATTTTACCACAAATTGTGCTGGGTAAGTGTTGGTAAGATCCGGACTTAGCCTCAAAATTGGCTGCATTTTACAAATACCCAAGCCTCAAAATACATAACTATTGGGATGTTGGCCTTGCATAGGACTTGTTAGTGAGGAACTTCATCTCTTTGAGTTCTCCCAAATGCAATCAGTTTGACCCTGTACATATGCAGTGATCCTTTTGGTGTGGTCTTACACACATGCTGAAGTCAGAATTTTAGCTGTCTGGTGTTTCTGCAAGCACAGGAAATACACACAGCACCTATAAAGCAGATCAGCCAATATTTGCATTTTAAACACTGCTTTCAGACATTTACAATCACTTGGAAGGAAATTCTTCAGATTGGGGTTTTGTTTTAAATACAGATTTGGGGGAGCTGGTGTTTTGATTTTGGAGTTTGTTGGTTTTATTTGTATTCAGAAAAATATTGAGGTGGAAGCTGGGAGGTATCATGTGAACTGGCTGGATCACCACACCAACTAAAAATTCATGGGAACTGGGGCTACAGACATCTCAAAATAAATGCACAGCTCTCCACATTACTTTGCTTTTCTCATGCTTAAAAATATTCTTCCAACCACTTAACTGTTTCATGCTTTGAAATAAAAGCTTGAAATTTGTCAGCAGCTGCTCTGGTATTAGATAAATGCCTTTTTGTACTCCATAAAAAGTTACCTAAAGTTGGTCAACTTATAAGCCTTTAGGGGAAAATAATAAAATCAGTTCACACCTAATCAGAAAATATTTCTTTGACTTCAGCTGCTAAATTCTCTCTGGCCTGCATCTCCAGTGGGTCGGCTTCTGTCTGAAGCTGCAGAGACAAAGCAGGGCTTTCCTTAAAATTTCTTCTTCAGGTGCCAGGCAGAGAAGTGAGAAAAGGAAAATGTCTCCTGCAATCTCGAGGGTCTCCCTCACCATTCCCACCGTACCAGCTACATACACTTCAACTTCTTCACCAGTGAACAAGAGTTCCATAAATAACAGTCACTTTCTCTACATAATCCTGATTTATTCCCAGAGAGTCTATGTTGTACCCTGAATCCAGCCAGTATGGAAGAAATATTATGACTCTGAGAGAGGATCACAGAGCAGACATGCTAGAAAGGCTAAATTAACTTTACCGTATTGGCAAAGGTACCACATTTGATATAATTTTTGGCATCTAGCTTTAGAAATACTTTAAGACAGTGTAAAATAGCTATGTAACTGTGCAATTGAAGATCTTTAAGAATATTCACTGAACTTCATTAGACAGCACAATCTATTCTCCCCCCCCCCGCCAAATCATTGCCCAGTATTTAACTTTCCATTTCAAAAGTTCTCACTAGCTAAACTCTGCTCTTATTTCAGCATTTAAAATTCCCACTGACTTTGGGGGGAGAGGATTTATGTCAATGATGCATATTCTGAAAATCCCACTGGCAATACAATGAAGGGCTGCAGTGCTAGAAATACTACAAATGGAATATTTTACTGAAGTTGGTAGTGCCAATACAATCTACTTCAGCTTATATTGCCATGCCATAAATACATTGTGGGATAATGAAAACTGCCCGGTATAGGAAAATGCTATTAAACAGTCTATTTTTGTCACTCAGTTTGCCCAAAGTAAACAAGGGAATGCTCAGCCCAGCTTAGTGCTTCATGAGTCACTGTGCTAATTTAAAAAAATCTAGGAAAATCTGGTACTGCAAATATTTCTGAATGCGCAAGTCCTCAGATTAATTTTTTGAAATAATTTTTATCTTCATTAAAATAAATAATTTAAATTTAAATATTTTAAAGTATTTAAAATAATTAGTAATTAAAGTAATTAAAGTAGTAGTAGTAATTAAAGTAATTAAAATAGTTAATAGGGATACACTCTGAAAAGTCCAAAGATAGACTAATAAGGCCAAACATCTCCAATTTATATCCATCAATGTCTGAGAAACTGTATAGACAAAAGCTTTTCATAATAGATGCAACACAATTTATTATGAATAGTTGTAGGGAGTAACAAAGATCAGAAAGTGTTAAGGTATAAACTTTTGCAGGCTTATTCACGTTCCTAAAAACTTAAGTGACAAGGCTCGAGTTCTTTTGCAAACAAAAAAAAAGAAATCTTTCTATTAAAAGAAAAAATCTTGTCAATGCATTCACCACATTTCAGAAAAATCTCATCTAATGATTCCAAGTCCTTTTACAGAAACAGTATTTGGAGGTATTAGTAAGTATTTCAGGAAAGAATTTCATGAATGGCCTTCATAAAAATGAAAGAGAACACCACACTTCCCCAATTATACAACTCTTACTGTTCTCATTCTCTGTCCTTTCTTTGAGTGGTAAGGTTTTTTTCTCCCTTTTCTATAAAGGTAATATTTCAAAGAATAATTGGGATAAGTATTGGGCTGGTTTACCTCCTACTTTTAGAATACTGCACAATGACTTGTCTACATGTGCAGTCACCCACAGGTTTAATCTTACTGGAAAGTCAGCCCAATGTGTAAAACCTGCTGCCCTCATCCCTTCCCCTGTGTGTTCCCTGACCTTTTTGAGCCACACTGAAAATATAAGGATGACTGACTATTGCTGATGATATGGGATTTAAGCCTAGAAGGAGAGAATGTACAGGAAGGCTGGAGTTAGTTTTTTTGAGTCTGGTTTGTTTTATTACATTTCTGTGAAGCTTAGTTCATTAATACAATTCTTCCTATAAAAGTTCCTCAAGTTACTTGTCCACAGTGCTGTCTGCGGGAAAGTAGAGAGGTACAGAAGATCTGAAATGAAAATGCTTAAGAACTAGTACAGAAAATTATTGTCAAATAGACTTGAAAAAATACTCTCAGTAATTTTCATGAGGGTTTCAATGTAACTTTTTATATATCTAACAATGTTATTCTTACTCAAAGAAAAGGGAAAGGGGATTTTCTTTCACATGTATTTTTGCTAGTAATACATTATTAGGCAATAATGATTAAACCTGCTGTTGTTGCTCTTAAGTATTTTGACGCCTCTATATCCCACATGCTAATTGTGACTAAACTACAGGTGCAAAAAAAAAAAAAATTATGAATCACTTTTTTGCTGTGGCTTCAACTGGAATGAAGACAAAGCTGTCTTTGGACCAAGAAGCAAGTGTGACCTCATGATTTCCTGGTGTTGGGAACTGCTAGCCAGCCTCTACTGTCAGCCACACCTATGTCAACTCATGCAATTCAAATTAAGTGAATTGAGTTATTCCAGATTTACATTACTAGAACTAAAAGGAGAAGATGGCCTTTCAACGACTTTTACAGGCTTCACTGGAACGTGGATTTGTCATGTTTACAGGAATCTGATGTTTTCACAGCTAAAGAATAAGAATAACGAGGAAGAAAGGTATATATGGGTAGTCACAGTCATGTTTATGCTTCTGATATGTGGGGGTTTGTCTTGTGGGGGTTTTTTAAATCCTTAACCTCATACTACACACAGAAGTAAAACAACACAAGCCCCATTATACTCATTGTATTCAAATTCTGGGCCAGCAGGAAAATGGTGAAAAGTCCAAATATACCTTGAAAAATCCCCTAAAAGTCTCCAAGATGTGAACCCACAAGACATTGGACACAGATGAATGCTGTGAATTTAAATAACTCTGAGGAAGGCAACGCTAGTAGTTCCTGGGCATGTAAATATATTTTCACTAGTTAGACTGCAAAAGATCAAGGTTGATAAAAGTGATCTCATTTTCTCCTTACAGAAACTTCAAGTTTCCTCAAGAAAAAATGAACTTCAGATTTTAACATCCACTGGAAAGCAGATTTCTAAAGGTCTGAGGGACAGATCAGAATGAGTTATTTAGTGTCACACACTATAAGTACAAGTCTGTAACCTCTGTGACTCTTTAAAAGAAAGAGAAGAAAAACAATTTTTCCCCAAGAGTGATGTCTCCCAAAATTATGCGTCTGGTAGCCTCTGCTTGTAATTAGATCGGAACCCAGGCAAGGAGCGACATGCAAAAGTGACAAAGCAAAAATGAAAACACTCAGGCGCACAATCTTTTAGAAGAAAAGTTTCTCAAGGCAAGTTTTCCCGGTAGATTAAATTCCACACTTGGAGAAGTTTCAGCCTGTATCTTAACCAGAAGTATTGTCAACCTTCATTTGCCTTGCTTGCCATTTGGGAGAGCAGGATCTATCCTTACAAGAAGAAACAGACTAGGAGACACGTCATGCTTACAGTTAGCTTGCTAAGAGTAAGTGTTGGCTTGTTGAGAAGACCCGCACAACGTACCACTTAAATCCTTTGGATGGAGGTGAATTCCATCTCTTGCAAGTTTATTCCCTGTATTGAGTACTGGAGTCATATCAAATACAATTAGTTTCATTGTAACACAGTGTTACACCACTTTTCCCTGAGAAGTTGGGAAGAAAGTTTCCTTCTAAGTAGGTTATTCCGCAATGGTGGTGGGGAGAAAGGATCTTCCCCATCTCTAACAATGGAAAAGTACCTCATCTAACCAACTGTGATCATACAGGCCACCTCCGCAGGCTCTAAAGAGAAATGGACATCTCCAAACAGCAATACATTCCCCATGCTGGGCTGAATTGCCCAGCAGAGGTACTTCTTTCTCTCACTGATACAGGATGGACTCTAGACAATGGTGTTTCACCTCACCTAGAAGCAGGCAAGCTAAATCCCACCACTGTGTACTTTTTGGCTTCCTAAGCCCGAAGCATCTGATGTTTAACCCTGCTGCCTCAACCACCGTACTTGCACATTAGGCAATTTCTCTCTTATCTCAACCAGACTGTCCTGGTTTTGGCTGGGATAGAGTTAATTTTCTTTCTAGTAGCTGGTACAGTGTTATGTCTTGGATTCAGTATGCGAAGAGTGTTGATAACACACTGATGTTTTTAGTTGTTGCTAAGTAGTGTTTATATGAAGTCAAGGATTTTTCAGCTTCTCATGCCCAGCCAGCAAGAAGGCTGGAGGGGCACAAGAAGTTGGGAGGGGACACAGCCAGGACAGCTGACCCAAACTGGCCAAAGGGGTATTCCATATCAGGTGACGTCATGCCCAGTATATAAGCTGGGGGAGAGTTGGCTGGGGTGGGGGCAGATCACTGCTCGGGAACTGCATCAGTCAGTGAGTGGTAAGCAATTACATTCTGCATCACTTGTTTTGTATATTCTTATTCTTTTATTATTATTGTTGTCATTTTTTATTAATATTGTTATTATTTTCTTCCTTTCTGTCCCATTAAACTGTCTTTATCTCAACCCACGAGTTTTTACTTTTTTTCAATTCTCTCCCCCATCCCACTGGGTAGGGGGCAAGTGAGCAAGCAGCTGTATGGTGCTTAGTTGCCAGCTGGGGTTAAACCATGACACAGACCTACACAACTTCAGGGGTTCAAACAGCTCTCTTTTTAGACAAGTAGTAAGATTAAATGAAGTGATCACAGCAATAACTTGGATCAGTGTTAATATCGCAAACATATAAAAGTTACCCTCTTAGTTTGAAGCCGAATCTAGACAAATTCAAAACTAAACAAGGCATTAATTGTAAATAACCAGGATAAATAAAAACTTCTGAAAGGTGTAGCAGGTCCTCAAAAATTGCATTCCCATTGCTGCTAGCTGCCGTTCTTGAGACTGAAACCTCAGCTCAATGCACGTTGTTGGACGTGTCAAAGAAATTACTGGCTGAGAGTCTTATACCCTGTGTTAGGCAGCAGGGCAAACTAGATGATGATAAAGGTACCTTCAGGTCCCACAATCTCCAAGCTACCAGTCCACCAAATGCATGAAGAGGTCGAAATTCTCAATTGCTATCCCTGCTTCTTGCTCCCTCTTACAGAATTTCACCCCAGAAGGATATAAGCATGACCAGAGGATGGGGCAAAACAGAGAGGAGAAAAAGTGTAAGAAAAGGGGGCTGCATACCCAGCTGACCCTTTGGTGTGCTCTGCAACAGGTAGATGCACACTCACAGAGAACTGTGGGGATGCCAAAAGGAAGGAGAGAGACTCCACAGCGTCTCTCGGGTAAATCCATGCCTGAGTTTCACCACAGCAACTGTAGGGAGAGCATGGCCTAATTCTTTCCACAGTCAATATGTGCGCAGGTGTGCTAAAGTGAGAGATTTCTGCTGCACGACACCAGTGACACAATCATAAAGGAAAAAAAAGGAAAGGAAAAATCAATAATAGCTGGACATTCATTTAAACAAATGCATCATCCCATAAACAGTGCAGCAGCTTTCAAATGTAAACAAGAAAAGGTGAACTTTGTTCACATTATGTATCCAGCTGTTTTGTGTTTCAAGACTGTGTGCCACAGCTGGGCTGATGAGCTCTGAATCCTGGGAAAAGGGGAAATATTTAACCTAACTTAAACAGAAAGAAGCAAGCCTCAATGGTGAGAGATAACAGGTGGGAGTCGTGCTCTGCTGCTGTGCCTGGAGGGTAAAATCTGGCATGCAGAGGTAGCTTCAGAACAAAAGTCGTCACAGCTGCTGTTTGCTGTTCTCCTCAAGTCCTCCCCTATTTATTCAGCATCACTGACAGCACCCTAGCAACATTAGTTTAAGTCACCATCAATTGTTATAAAATTAGCTCATGCTCCTGAAGCCAGGGCAAGATGTGGGTGACATTATCTGCATGTCTGCACTTCTGTATGTCTGTGTAGAGAATGGGAGTGTAAGCCTCCCTCCCGCTAAAAAATTGGGATAGCTGCAGTAGAACATGGGTTACGTTTTTCCAATCCCCAAACCTGAAAACCACTCCCGGAATGAAAAAAGAAGCTTAAGAGCAATCCCCACCCATATTTGCAGGACAACAGTGTTAACATGAATCATCTTCATTTATCTTAGCACAGGGGAAAATCTGATGTAAACCCTCTGCCTCTTAGTTCCATTGCTGCTTTCTCTCTCTCTAGCTTGCTTTAATGTCAGGCTTTTAAGACTGCAGTGGTCCTCTGGGTCTTGAGCCTCTTTCTGAGGCACAAAAGTCAAATCCAACATTGGCAGATTTACACAGTATGTTAAAATTGGGGGCTCAGGCCCTCCCTTGTACCGGTACAGCAGACCCCACCTCCTGTATCATCAGCACATTACACATAACATGCAAAGTCTTAATCCACTACAATTCCGAGATGTTTGCAACTACCAAATGAAATATGACAACTACCTGAAAAAGAGCAGTATGTTTAAACCAGCACAGCCTCAAACTAGCACTGAACCTGTTACCGTGTGCCCTTCCTTTTCTAATTTTTATCATTGCTAAAAAACCCTAATAAATTTCAGACACATTCTATTGACTGCGAAAGAAAAGACAATAGTCAAAATCCAGCCTCCTTCCAAGCCACTGGCAAGAATCCAAGTGGTTTAAAAAAAAAAAAAAAAAAAATATGGGCAGCAATGTGTGGGCTCTTTTTAGTATGCAACATTCAGCAGGATTTATCTCTTTTCCTGGGGCCCTCTCAGGACCACCACTATGGATGCAGGTGCCAGTTATTTAGCAACAAAGAGGGACAAACAAGTAAGAAAATTAGTAAAATGGCAGCTTGAGTGGCATATTAGAATCGCCTAGTATGTTGTTTCCATTGCATAGCAGATTAAAAAGACTCACATCAGTGCATGTACAAATCGCATCATAAGGAGAGGGCTTTCAAAAGCAGATCTGCAGGGGTACTTCTGTACCTCTGGCACTATTAGTCCGCATAAGCAGATAAGTTACAGCCTGGACCAGAATTTAGCGCAAAATCCCTCTCGTGCTGACCCTTACAGAGGCCACAAGCAGCAGCCAACTATACAGGTACTTTCCAGCAGAAAGGACCAGATTTTTAAGAATACAAGCACTAAGAGAGCAAGGCACAAAAACATCTTCAAAAAACTTGTCCCAGTACCTTTTGGTCGACCCAGACCAGTCATTGCAGGGGGAGGTGAACCTACAGCCCACTCACTCCCAAATGTTCACAAGCATAAATAGTGGGAATCTGACTGTCCCTTTTTCTCTGCATGCAGGAGAGCAGCCAGGATCTCACACACAGCCATTACTCCTCCAGTCATATGGGAAAAGAGCAGTGCCTGCTGAACACGGGCACTCCTTAATCTCCTTCATAAAGGTCTTCCCCTCAGAAATGTTGCTCAAGCTGCTGCTGAAAACCCCAGCTGGGATATGAGCTTTACTGGACAAGATATTCATTGTTCAATTTATGGCTTGACTGTACTTGTAGAAATGTATTTCACTTCAGCATCAGATGAGCTGGATGAAGGGAAGCAAGGGAGGAGTTCATCAGAGGGTTTCTTTCTTTATTTGATTTGTTTTCTGAATCACTGAAATGAAGATGTTTGTCTAGCTCAGTGATGGGTAAACATCTTTGCTTTTCCCTGCATGTCATTTTTTCCCTGGCAGGATTTACAAATTCTAACAATTGCATTTCTGAAGGATAGACAGAGGCACACACAGACGCAGAGACAAGAGAAAGGGAGGAAAGTTTTCTACCTGCCAGGAGCCAAAAACTGCTCGGAGTTGCACTCATGTAAGTCTGCAGTAACCCCAGCATCATCAATTGGGGCATGCTAGTGAAAACAAACACAGAATTCAATTTCATTCAGAGAAATAAAACAAATAAAAAGAATCTATAGCCTGAAATTCTAGAAGCAGAAAAAAACCCTAAAGTTACGTTCACTGTAACAGATTTTGGTGACAGAGCTGTTTTGTAGGAGGGACATATTGTGAGCACCAACTGATAATGCAGGACAATACAGCAGTTTGATCAGTATGCATTTTATTTCACTGCTGAGTACCAGGACTGTCATGAAACAAGGAGAGGGAGGCTCTGCCTGGATGATGGGCATCTCTAATGAGGCTTGGTCACTCTGTGTGAAAGTCAACCTTGTCAACCTACAACACACTGCCAGCGCACAATCTCATGTGTTATCATTCAGCTTATAATGCAGCTACACTTCCATACATGTGCTTGTGAGCATATTTCAAAAGCAAAACAGGATTTACCATAGGGATGTAAAGAAGTTACCATGAAGGAGTTACTTTTGAGGCTTTCTAAAGTATGTTCAAAGTAACCAGTACCCCATATAATGCGAAATCAAAGAGTGAAAACCTGCCAGAAAGGATATTAAGACTCTCTTGATTGTGAAGGCTCATAAAATAAATGTGTTGGTTGTTATGGATTAAAGCGTGTACCAAAAAGATGAAGGAACACCTAGCATCTGGAGTCTATATTGTAGTCTCTAAAATTGCTAATAGATCTATGTCAAAAAAAGATATACTAAGATTATAGGCTAAAATGAAAACATATCCCTTCAAGATGAACAGAAAAATGTTTAGCCAGAAGTAACACAATCCCAGGATTTATTCACTTCCAAAACTCAGAAGGCTGTCATTCCTCTATGCATTTCATCAGTTTCTGACCTTAAGATTTATCTAAAGGTGAAAAATACTTTAACTTGCATTTCATTGCAAATTCTGGATTATGGGAATTTAACAAAAATCAATGCGCTGTTTGCTTTCCCCGGCACTCACGATCTCTGCAAGAACTGGCTACATGAGTGTTTAAATGCAAAATCTCTATGCTCTCCCTAGATAATTTAGGAAGAGATCAGTATTAGTAGTTCAGTAGGTGAATCTTTCCAAATTGATCTAAAGCCTCCTTAAAGGTTTCACTATACCTTTTAAAAGCACCAAGGTGTTAGCAGAAATAAGCTCCTTCCTGTGACAAAACTTGCAGAGGTCTTCCCACGTTCCTACCGCTTTTGAAGAAGAATAAGATATTCTGTGTTTCATGGTTCGCAGCATCACCAAACAGTTTCATACCTGTTGCCCATCACCAATAAATAAGTTCTCTGCATATCCAATTATTTCATTTTATCGCTACTGGGAGCCTGATTGTCTTTAGCACTTCAGCCTGTTCATACAACTCTGATAGGATAGCAGGATCTGTAAGGGAGGCATTAAAAATCCTTTTGGGCCAAATTTACATACCTTGGACCACATCTATGCAAAAGGATGCCAGACTCAGTATCTCTATGTTCCTTTCACATGGATCTTCCCATATAAACACAAGACAATGATATAACGATTGCTTTCCAAATATTTCAGTTGGTAGCCACTCAGTAATCTCTGTTGAAAGGGATTGCCAGATTTGGGCATTGTTCTTCCCAATTTCTACAGAGGGGCCCAGGAAACTTTAACTGCCTCCTCCTTGCTGCTCAATAAGAGTAGCAGAGTCTTCTCCCACTCTTGGTGCTACCCCAAGAAGCACCTACCAACCAGTAGAGCTGAAAAACCAGCAACAAAACAAGTAAAGCTCTCCCAAGCTAGATGCAAACCTGTCCTGCCCAGAAGACTTCCTCATACTGAATACAAGGACAGCAGACTGTCAGAAGGACACCAGGGGAAAGGCACCTTCCCTGTAACACAGAGAAGCACCAGGGAACAGACAGGCAGAATTTAGGCATTCCTGGTTCTTGAGAAAGCTGGTCAGAGGGGCTTCAAACAAGGGAAAAGGAGGTGGGTCCAGAGAACTGTGGTAGATACACAGCTGTCTTCTATTAACATCTCCAGGCTTGAACTAATCAGGGGTTTCATTAGAAGATGAACCACACCTGGCTCCTGGTGAATTCTGAATGCCAGGTCCACTTTCGATGAGGTTGTTGCTTCTTTTTCAAGCAACTTTTACTTGTTACAGATAAGGATTTTTTACTTTCTTTCCTCAAGATTGTCCCTCACAGCAATTTCTTTAAACTCTGGGAAGGAACTCTGATTGTACACGTTCTGGACAAAAGTTGTGGCACAGCAGATTTTATTTTTATTTTTAATAACTATATACTGTATTTAATTACCAGCTTGTAATTTCTTTTTATTAGGTTTCTCTTCAAACTTCATTAGCAATCATGAAATGTAACAATAATTCTGTCCTTCTATCTACTATAAACACAGTATCTGCCAGAAACTGTATGTAATGACTGTAGTGCTGTTTAAACCACTTACAAAATGAGTTCTTCCTACTTTCAAAATAGCTCAAAGGCAACTATGAGTACAATTAATTGGTCCCCTATGATACTGGTACACACAGATTGATAAACTCCATGAGGATAATTTTGGTAGGAATGACAGAATGGCTCAGAATTTCAAGTACTTTACATCTCTTTACATTTTCTCACAAAGCTCTTTAATTTTGAAAATTTTATTTCTTCTCTCTCACTCAGATGCTGTTTCTTCCCCATTCTTTCTTCCTGTGATAGAACTTTTGTAAAATAACTGCTTAGTTCCAAAGATGGGTCTACTCACAATACAAAATGCTAGAAACCTACTTCTGTTTCTTTTTTTTTCAAGTCCATCCCAAATGTGCCAATAAGACACAGAAATAGTACATCTGGAGGACGTGCTATAAAGACAATGTCTGCTATAAGGACAATTCCATAGCAGTGCAGATAGTCCATTTAACCCCATCTTGACTACTTTACTACAATTGTTTTCAGAGTGAGGGGAGAAAGTGGGGGCGAACTTTTGGCATCATAAACGTCTATTCTACTGCAGTGGCACACTCTAGTAAAAGTGTCTGCAATACTGAGGTGGATCTGGAATTTCTTTAGCTAGAGAAAGAGCTGAATTTAGAACAATAGACTGCCCTCTATGTACATACTGCATTAGTGTTAACAGTATCTTGGGGGTTGGAGGGAGGTGTAGCTTCAAGTACACAAGTACTATTAAAATTCTTTTCCTCTTGGATGTGTCTTCCATTCATTCGTCTTTGTGTCTTTTGCTTAGTTCATCCCCTTCTATTTTCACCAGGCACCTTGTTCCTAGTGAATTCCTTATGTCTAAGGGTGTATGAGTCATTAGACTTTGAGAGCCCAGATCCTCAAGAGGATACGAAGCTTGATAAAACAATTCACTCCCTTCTTCTGTTCGTAAAAGATATAGCCAATTCCCTCGTTACTAAAAAAAAAAAAAAAAATCCACCCAAAAAGCACCCCATCAAACAAAAAAGTCAGGGGCACTTGAAAATAAACATTTTGGAAAGTCCTGAGAAATTCTATGATTTCTCCCTTTCTGAAAACAACTCACTATGTCTGCAGTTCCTAAAGATCAGAGGATGGACTTACATGTCTAACCAAGTCACCTCCAGTACTCTTAACTCAGTAACTGCTTCCTTGAAATTTCTGAAATATGGTGACATTCTTACCGAGCTTTAACAATGATAATGAAAACAAGGCTGCCATTTTGTATTTGGACTGATCAAGAAGGGGCCTGCATTATACATACAGCTGCTTATACCCGCTATAAAGGATAATTTTGCTGTATTAACTCCATAAATTTGATAGAGCCAGCAAGGCTTCCACTGCATAATAGCTTAATTTTTCATTTTAATAATAACTGGCTGCCAGTTGAAATGAATGGGAGCAAAAACAAACATTTCTGTTCCATGACATGATCCATGACAGATGTACAGTTTAGGAGGCCCTAGGGCAGGGTATTCCAAGCTTCTCCTCCCTTCACCCAACGGCGGTAAAAGCATTAACACCAAGAAAAAAGACTGAACTGTAAAGGAACTCCTAGGAAAATGACCCAGCTATCCTCTGCTTAATCCACAATTGGCAAAACGCCTAATTTAAGACTATGATAAGCATCCAGGATTTTCTAAAGTGCTTGCAGACGGTGTGTACAGTATAACATATGCCTGTAAACTACAGAGTATGAAGCATCCCTCTCTCAATCACACACAAAGGTTTAGTGGGGCTTTTTGCTTTGACTTCTACTTTATTTATGTTGAGAAAACCCCTTTCCCTTGGAATATAAAGAGAGGATTCATAATTAGATTATTACAGTTTATTATTGGTATCAATTTCATGTAATGCAACATGTAAACATGTATCCCCTTTTAGAAAAATAAAAAAGCCCACATGCTTGAAGCTTGACAAATTTCAGTGAAAATGGGGCTGCATAGTTTAGTACCAACAAGTTACTCAGGCTTTATGTGAGTATTGATTTATCTGCTAAATGAAAATGAATAGCCACCATATCTACTGCATTGTTTTGCTGCCTCTGCAAGACAGAGCACCTTCTTAAAGAAACCCTAAGTAGTTTTAAAAGGTAAGTTGACAATGCTATCTTTGCTATCTTTGAGTGGGGAAAATCCACTTTAAGGGCCAGATATATGTATTACTTTTGAACAAATGCTGTCAGGGGCAGGAGTTGGCTTTGTGCACCCTTAGGATAGATTTTTAGTGTGGGTTTTTTGTTTAAGTGAAAACATTAATAATCTTTCTGACAAAAGTATAAAAGCAAGAATTCATGCATAAGCCAGGAAAGTATCTGATTGCTGTGTGAGGATAGGACAGTGATGAGATTCATGAGAGTGGCAGATTCCCTTCACTAAACGTTTAGCATTTGGGGCCTGTCAATGGGTTGTTCCTTTGCATTTCATCGGACTGCAAAACTCCCTGATGACTTCAAGTAAAGTGGCCATTGTAGGTCTGTTACGGATGCACGCACACTCAAATCCAACAGGTGTTAAAGCTCAGATTTATTCTTCAGTAGAAAAGTTAGTTAGAACTCCAGTAACAGTAGTGAACTACAGGCTCAATGATGTAAGGGAAATTAGTACTACACAGCCGACTTAAGAATCCTTAAGATTCAAAAGTGATGACTCAAAACGCGCGTATCACTCACCTAAAAGCTGAGGGCTCTCTCCCTCGAGGAGTTACCTCGGGCGGTGCTCCGACCCAAGGGGGAGTCCCCGACGGCAGATCCGCTGCTCCAAGGAGGACTGATTCCAATGTGTCCTCCGGCGGGACCCCGTTTATACCCCTGTCGAATCTGACCGGTGGTCATTTAATCCCTATTGGCCAAGAAGGTCACCTCAGCGTACCTGGCACGTCTCGATTGGCCAGTTCAAATTTCAACCTGCGGCCTCCAGGGTTTAGGGATTTTTTCCTCTTCTCCCTGCCTGGAGAAGTTTCGTTTCCTGCTGGGGTGGGGGGGAGTGTACTGCCATGAGGTCAATAATTATGGTAGTGCCTGAGAGGCTATCTAATTTGATATAAATGAAAACAACATATCGTCAAAACCCTGGGAGCTCGACAAAAGATGGTAAGAGAACTAGAAATCATCCTATGAAAGACATACTTAGGATCAAAAACTGGACATGATGAATGAAAACAGAACGATAAACAGCAGCATGGCCTTCTGAAGCTGTCATTTGCCAAACATAAGTTGTTGCAACACCAACCAGAAAGGGCGACCCATGGCTGCCTGATGCTAATCTTCAGTTTTTACTCATCGTCTGGGAGCATCTGAATTCTACCGAGGGATCTCAAGTCCCCATGTGCTGGCCATCTGTACCAGGTTTCCTGCTTGCATCCAAATGCAAGCAGAAGAAAAGCTAACTACTGCCTGAACATCAGAGGTCTCTTCCTTGGTAGGCATGGATGAGCTCAACAAGGCATATATAAGCCTATGAAAACCCTCCTCTTACTTAAAGCCTTAGATTCTGGTTTGTCACAAGTACTGTGGTGGAACAACCTGTTCCTAACCAGGAACTGATGGATACTGCTGAACAGAGTTGAAGGTAGGTGAGCACTGTTAAGATTTGATCAACCAGGGTAAGCACAAAAGTGAACTGAAATTCACAAAGTGAGAAACAAAAAGAAAGATGATCAGAAATCTGAGATTGCTGGTACACTGGAAAACAAGGGGAGTCTTCAGTCCCTCCTGAAAGACCCTTTTATAGCTGGAAGTAAAAGGATTATTATCTCCACACAGTGTTGGAAAAGCATGGAGACAAGTTAATGTGATAAAAGCTTGGGCCTCTGATTTCCACAGTAAGAATGGAAAACATCTTCTTGATCGAAGATGCAAAACAAATATTTTATATGAAGAAGGGCAATCCTGCCTCCTCTTTCTGTGGTTACAAACACTCAGTGGTCGAGTGGTTTACCACTAGAAGTAAGGTCATGTTAGAGCACACCTTAAAGGAGCTGAGTAAGGTAACACAGAAGCAAAGCATGGTTTTGCAAAGAAGAACTGTCTCACATCTTGTCAGCTGGCCATGATTAAATATATGGTTAGAAGAAAGCTTACCCCAGCCTAGCTGACATGAAGTTAAATGGGTCCACAATGACTACTAAATTGATTTTAGTAGTCAGTCAGTTCATCCAAATGTATCAGACTGTGTGTGAAGGTATCATGTCATTCTAGTGAAGACAGACACAAGAAGTTTACACCAAGTATAAGCCACAGCAAGAAGCTCTATGGAAACACAGAGATACATGGTATGATTTGTACTGTTGAAGTAGGATTTTGACTTAATGGATTCTACTAATATCCACAGTGAAATTCCCTTGATGCAAGGAAAAAGACAGGATAGAGGGCAAAGAGGAAATCCCATCTTTCTGTTGCTATTGGACTTCTGAGCATACTGTCTCAGCTCTTTTTTTTTCTTACTGTGACTAGAATCAGAGACTGTTGCTGACCATGTCAAATTTGGATTAAAACAGAACCCCCGAATCAAAATCCTTCTCAAAAGGTGATTTAGTGTTCAAAGGAAAGGCATGAGTTCAAACACCTCTCTCTTAACACTTTCCTTTGATTCCTCTAAAGCAGATAAACACATTCGTTTCTGCATGAAGGGTCAAGTAAAAACTACTGGCCTCTTCAGAAAGCCAGTCTTTGGGTTGGGGGTTTTTTGTTCTTTTTTGTTATCCCCCTCTACCTGCACCCTTTATGTGAAGGCTTTAGTTTGTCATCTGTTCAAAAAAACCCAACTATGATACTAATATCACACATTCCCAGTGGCTAAGTCATGCAGGACCGCACCGACTTAATGACGGGAAAATTCCACTTTTTTTTGTCATTTCTGCAGAAGAACATGTAAAATGTTGGTTGTGGAACTTTAACAGTATTAACCTCAGAATGGTCCTCGTGCCCTTGTCTTGCAAAAAAGAAGCCTTTACCTATTTTAATTCTATGCATAAGTGCATGAATGCTGAAGTAATGTTCACATGCTGCCAGGCAGTTCCATATGCCAGCTTTTTTCTTTCTGCGTATATACCAGTCTCAGGTAGCAAATGTTGTGAAGCCAAATTACACTTTGCCTACATTTGCACACATGTATGCACATATGTGTGTATTCTTCCCCAAGTCAGTCAGTCCTCCCTGTTTGTTAGCTAGATCTTCAAAAGGAAAAACAAAAACCACAGTTGTGTAAATCTCTTTGAAAACAACAGTAGTAATAAATTAAGCATAATCAGGGGGCTTCATCCAGATCCCACCAGATCTGGTGGTCCTGTATCTCAGTACCACACTAATACTAAAAAACCTGACTCCTTGATCATGTTAGTCACTCCTTCACTGCTTTATCATCCTACTGCTAACCACGCAGTGGCAGTAAATGGGGGTGTTCTCTGGGTTCCTATTAGGAACCTCATTACTCCTCCTTTCTCTCTTTCTTGAATTAAAAATGTTTAAATTAGTTCAATATGTCTTGAACCTCTTCAGCATGCTGCTGTCCATCTGACTCACTTCCAAATTGAAGTGCATATATTAAAAAAATTGAATCAGTTCAATGATTTTAAATCACTCTTCAATGTGCAAAGTAATTTAAAATTACTGGAGTGCTTCCAATTTTTATTAGTCCTTGAATTTGGAAGTGATCGAGGTTCTTCTGGGCATGTGCAGTGCACTGTGACTTAAAATTATTACGTCCATACTTACTTTTTCTAAAAAAAACAGATTTCACTTTACTGCAGAAACTGCTGAGGGGTACCACGGAACAATTTTAAAGAAAAAAATGGGGGGTTGCATAATTCCAGAAGACATCAATCCAGAAAAACTCAAGGAAATCAAGAAACACCATAAAATGTTTGAACTGTTCTACATGCAGCTTGGACTCCCATTTTAATTGCTACAGCACATTTGCATTTAATTACTTTCAGTGTATCTAATTGCTCTAAATTTAGCAATTTCCCCAAAATCAATATGAGGACAGAATCAAAAAGGGCTGACTTTCTCCTTAAATCTTTTGGATGCTTAGTGACATGATTAATCTTTATGCACAAGACTAGTCTTATTGAACTTAATATGCCTCCTCACCTGTTTGAGTAGTCTCAGTAAATGAATGCTACTCCCTTACTCACATGGGTAGATTTACTGGAGTACTAGAGAAGATAAAATGACTGCGTACAGTCATAAGTATTAACAGTGCCAGTGAACTGTAGGATTTGGTACTGAGCTTATCTAATATTTGAAAAAACTAACCACACTACTGCTTCTCAACAGTCCATTCTAATACACCTGTTTCATGCCCTCAGTTTCCCTTTTTTTGGAGATACAGCAGTTGAAGTAATCCTTTAAGCTGAAGGTCTTCCCATTCTCTGCCATTATAATTGTAGAGTGAGAAATAAATGAAAAAAAACATGATGAGTCAATACGACCCCCATATGCCCAATAAATTTATCTGACTGCCTTGAAGGCAGTCTCTTAAGAGTGGGTATTTTTATACATCTGGGAAAACTTTCCAGTTTCCTCATCTACAAAGCTTCACAGAAGCTAAATTATGGGCATGAGAAATAAAACCTCCACCCCCACTCCCTTTTGCATGATGTTCATAAAAAAACCCCACAAACCTTCATACATTGCCCATAAATATCACGGAGCATAAAACGCAACCTGAGCTCGTGGGGAAGGGGATTGGCTCTGTGGGGAAGGGGACCGCAATTTCAAATAGGCCTGTTTGCTACAAAACTTATGGGCACAGAGATGGAGCGGTTTAAGATCAATTACCTGAAACCAGGTGCTGAGCAGATGGGAAAAATTATTCATCTGGTATGTACTCTCTTCTTGCACATCTCACCTGATTCTCAATGTCTCTTCAGCAGCTGCTGCACTGTGTACAAAAATCTAACAAGCCACTGGATTTGGGACCTTGGTCTCCCGTGTCACCCCATTACCCCACTGTCACTACAGAGCGAAGACTAACTACCCCTCAGTCTCTTCGCTCCTCTCACTGTAACTATACACTTTGAAAAAGCAATTTAGTACCAACAGGGACAGAAAAAGGCAGCAGCTATGCAACTCACTGAGGTGAGGTACTTGGAGTACTCACTAGAAATGAAGTGTTCAGGGAGGCCCTTTATCACAAAGCTCTACAGGTAACCAATTTACACTCCCAAAACAAAACTTTGGAGCAAGACTTCAGTGTTGCAGAGGTATCCCTTGGCTGTGTTTGAGCACACATTGAACCATGCTTCCTAGTGGCTGCAGGCAGCCAGCTTTGGAAGGGAAAAGAAGGCCAAGCCATGCCCTTATTCCTCACTGGGCTCCTGGGATCCTTCTCTCCCAACTAAACATCTGCCTAAGAGCTGGCCAGAAGGTAGCTCAGAAGCTGCTTTTAAGAGTAAACAACTCGGTGTCAAAGCTCTCAGCATCAACACTCTGTGAAGGAAACAGAGGATTTACTGTGTCATATGAATTTAATATTTGATACATCCATCCACATATACCTGACTATATCCTGCCCTTGTAACAGGGATGGACTCAATGATTTAATAGATGTTTTCCATTTCTAGCTACTATTATCCTATTATTAAAAGTAATGAGCCTCTAATCTAACAACTGAACTAATCAATAAGAAACTGAGTTTGTTTTTCAAAATTGCTTTAATTTTAAAAATACAGCATGTCCGTTCCCTGCTTCCTGCTTTTGACTGTCATAATAAAACTTTCAGTATGGCTAATATAGTTTAGCTAAACAAATTAGACAACTGCCCCATTTAGGGCAAAGAGAAAGTTTCCATTAGCCTTTCAGATGTTCTTTGCCTGGTCAGCTAACAATTTTTGCAAACCAGACATCAGAAGATATATGATTTTAAACTCACTATAATGCTGGAATATAATGCTCTGCTATAAACCTACAAAGAGTGTAAACGTGACTACAGTTTGTTGTTTTATGTTAATCAAATTTTTTTTCCAATCACCACAGCACAGTTCCACGTTAAAAGTCCACAGAAAACAAGCTTGTCAAGTGTCTTTTTGTGCAGGCACTGGAATGATTTTCAAGGTACCTGGGTTCAACTGTTAGTTCTACCTCATACTTTCTATTTCATTTTGGACAAATCACTTCAACTGTCTCCCAGGCAAGTAAGGATAAAAAAAACTCCTTTCCATGATTTTCTCTCTATTGCACTGAGGTAGATTGTAAGCTTTTGCTGGTAGCTCTTGCCAAAATAAATACATGACTTTACAGTGCCAAGCCCAGCAGTTTCATGACATTAGTAGGGATTGTTAGGAATATTACAGTACTAACAGAAATAGAATTTAGTACACTAGTATGATATACTGCTGATTCATAATAATATAATAAAAAGAATTATCAAATACCACAGAAAGTATGCCAGTTTGGACAATCATTTTAGATTAGATGCCTCAACTCTACATTAGTGAGAAGTGTGGTGTGAAAAGAACAGATCAAAGGATTACTGCAGTTGGTGTTGAAGGCTCTGCATCTATAGAATATGCACTTTTGGGGGATTACTTTGAACTAGATTTTATCCGATTCCTTGGACAAAATATCCCTACCACTTACGTAGCTTTAAGTTGACTGAAGAACAGTCATTATTTTGGACCCCTCCTTCCCTACAGGGGGCTGGTACATGGTTGGTGAGTACCTGGAGCTCAGCTGCTGCTTCATTTTCCATCAGAAGGAATCTAGTTTTTCCCCACACCAAAATCATCTTCAACTGAACCAATGTGAGATAAGTGGAGAAATTCTGAGCATCTGCTTCTGCTCTCGACCAAAACTCTAATTCTAAGACAGTTGCAGATGAGAAGGTACAGGGAGATCAGTCTGATCCCTTGATAGCTTTTTGCCTCCTTGTTATCATGCTAGCAATAATTCTCCTAGCCTCCCAGACTGGGAACAGGTTGCTTGACATGCTACTTTGAAGGATAGTCACTGAAAAGTCCTCTGATGGCAGATGGGAAGGCAAAAGAGAAGACATAAGTAGAAAGACCCTCTACAGCAAGACACTCTAGATGCCCCAGTCATTGCCTTCAGATGTATTGGTGTGTCGTCCCCCCCGCCCTGAAGTTATCAATACTAATGAAGTACCTTCTCAAAGCAATGGGTGATGATCACAGTAGCAGTATTGACTTTCCCAAAGCTTTCAGTACAACTGATTTTACTACATTGTACTGTGATTTCATCATGGTAGTGCAATGACATAACTTCAGACAGTTGCAAATTATTGCTTCTTTTCTCTTTAATGATCTTCTCAGTAATATCCCACTGTTCTCATTAAAGTCTTCTGTACCTGCCTGTCTTTATTTTGATGTTGTAAGAGCAGATAACTCCTCTGCCTATGATGTTTGCCAATGCCAAGATTTGTATTTCCTCTCCATCAAATATAACTACAACACCATGACTGTAAGAAGAAAATATCTGAGCTTGACATATAACCACTTCAAACTAAAGTAATACTACTGAGAAGACACATTAAGAAACCAGCCAAAACAGCAGTCTCTCTGGCATGAGAGACTGTCAACGTACTGGGAAGTCTTAGAGCCTGGATGAAGCCTTCACTATCCATGGCCAGCTAGGTAACAGAAGACAGGCAACATGTACACAAACACATCAATCTTGCTAGAATTTTCTGTTAAGTGCTTGAGGAAATTATTAATTCATGTCCCCCTGTTGCAGACAGTGAAATTCAAAAAATTTTATTTACACATATAAAGCTTCCCTGTTTTCTATGGAATTTCACTGTTCAAGAAAAGTGTAATAGCTTCCAGAACTTTATATTCTTACCTACCTAGATTATTCTGGAAAATAAGTCTATACGGATTTCTAAACAACTGTAAATGAAATACATTGCTGAAAAAATAAGGCAAAGGGAGACAACTTCACACTGCTGTTTTGATAGTGTTCTTCCGGGTAGTGTAAGTTCACATAAGCTCTTCTTTGATCAATTAACACTTAAGACTGCTAAAATATAAATACATTATATGAATATATATAGTAAGAGGCAAGTTAGCTGTTCAGGCTTGCCCCTTTCCTAAACATAAGAGTCATAGCTTTATTGGATAAAGACCTAAAATGAAATAAAGACCACTGAAATGATGCAGACAGTTGCAATGGCTTGTTTCTTGACCCACTGGTTTGCGAACCCAAAGAGAAATGTAAAAATGTTGACAGCTGCAGAACTTCCAGGAATACTCTTAATTAAGACATACGGTACCAAGAAGGGTTAATATTGTTTGAAAGTAAAAGCTCTCATTCTAATAACAAGACCTCTCTCTGTGCACTGCTGGGTCAGCATGGTAATTAAGAAAATTGCCTTTAGTGCGCTTGTTTGGTAATGCTATTATCATCTTTTTTCATCTTTTAACAAGAGTAAACTACTTGAAGATGTCCCCATTTACTCTTCTTGCTTCTAGTAACCCATGAACCCATCAAGTCCATAGTATGCTAGCATTTAATGGCCTAAATGAGTTACTTTATCATCTGGTTCACCCTGAAGTCTTTTACATATTTTTCTTGACCTCTAACCTTCTGACTGTTATTTTGACAGCTATCATTAATGCTGTGTCCTGGGCAACCACACATTGACTAAGATGGATGGCAAAATGGCTAAGGAGTTGAAAGTAAGACACACCCACTTTCATCTTACTCTTGATTAAATCAAAACCATACAAAGCCAAATCATACGATGGGTCCCATGGAAGCAGTGGAGAATACGATTCAGTTTTAGTAAGTAAAGCTGAACAGAGAGAACAAAAGAGGGGCAAAAGCAGCCTTATTGTAAAACAAATAAGCTATATAAATTGGACACCTAGAATGCTATAAATCTTGTAAGTTATGACTATTCAGCTATGAGCTTAGATAAATCAATAGGTGGTTAGAATGAAAGTTCTCTATACTAGTCGGTTAAAACATAGATTCGGCAGTAAATTTCACTCAAAAAAAACCCAATCCACAACACAAAGAACATGCTTATGTGGAAAGGACACGGTTAATTGGAAAGAAAGTTTGATATAACTTACTACTTTTCTAATAAGCTACCCCACTTCAAAGGCAAGCATGGCCCCTTCTGATCACTTGCATGGAACACCACGGACTGTGGTCCTGCACAATTGTAAGGTCACTACAAATCATGCACCTTGAACAATTAAACTATTCCCCTTGGAGAAGCTGGATGATTTCATTTAAGAAAATGGAATCTAGATAAAAGGGGCAAGAGGAACTTCAAATAGTTCCACGTGCTTAAAATGAGATTAAAAAATGGAAGGAGATGTTAGTGTCAGATAAGATTGTACGCAAAGAGTCCTTCTAACTGCATTTCAGACAGTTGGTGTAATCAGGCAGTAGGTTAATGGAAAGGAAGGCACTATATTGCCAAGCAGCAGAAAAAAACGGTGATTTAAGATGCCACTAAAGTATTACCCAGAGACTAGTTTAAAAAAACCAAGCTAAACTGTCAGGAAAAGCTAGGAACAACATGAGAAGGAAAGGCAACGAGAACAATGTCACAAAGAAAGTTCTCAGCCTCTTTTGTCTTCTAAAATGAATGACCCTAACTGATGGAAAACTGAAATACTACCGCTCACTGATGGACCTGACACTTGACCCCTCTTACTAATTAGGGATGGAATCTGGAAACTACAGCACTTATTTGCTTTAAGCAGCATTCTTTAGGGCCATAACAACTTTTGTGATTGCTTTATGAGCAGAATTTTTACTATGCGTGGACCAGATGAAAATAAAGCTACCAAAATGACTACAGGCAGCTCTTGGGTAGAGGAAAGCTAAACTTCGGATGACCTTGGTCTTACTCTGGTTTGCACATGCCTTGTGTTTTCAAAACAGATGTTCTCCAAAAGCATGTTCCTTGGGAAGAGTTTCAGATCTGATTCTCAAAAGTTGTGCATGCCCCAGAAGGCCGTAAGCAGGCCTGGGAAAGGGGAATGGGTAGAACAGCCCCTGAGACTTGGGGACAAACTCTTGATCAGAACAACCAAGCTGCCATATCTGGATCTCTCTACCCTCGGTAGAACTATCCTTTTATAGAATTAGAGAATGGCCCACAACACATTATTCATCTATGTTTTATGTCTGGTATTTTTAGTTGCAAATATTTCCAATTAAAACAATGCTTCTGGGGGCGAGTTCAATTCAAGACACCAAATCAGCTTTCAAATTACAATAAAGCAATAATAATAAAACATTTCCAGAACAAATACTAACCCATGCACTCAGTATCACACTGGCAAAAGCCTTTTAGAAGACCATAATTATGCATTAATTAGTCTTGAATGATGATACTACTAATATGCGATGGCTTACTAACTGAGAAGCTCACATTAACAAAGCACATGTGCTCTGTGCTTCCTTCACACATCACACAGCATGCTCGAGCTCACAGCCATTTGCATTATTTCTCTCTCTCTCTCATCTCAGGTAAGCCAGCAGGTCAAAAGATAATCAAAACAAGAAGCCTTGTACTGCACATTTTTACTCATGCAAGCAAATACAAACTTCCTTAAATGTAACTGCATGTGCAATACAATAAAACAGCTTGGTAACTCGCAGGAGTATTTTTAAAGAATAATTGATTTCAGGAAGATGATTTTAAATAAAGATCATTCTCCAGCTCTAGGATCCCATCTAGATCTTAACAACTTCCCTTTAAAACAAGTCTTGCCCTTCCAAATTCTGGTGAGATCACAGCAACTCTACTTTAGTGCTTCAAACTGCAGTACATCCACTGCACCATCCATGTGTTAAACAGGCGTTCATGGGACCACTTTATTGCAGGGTTCAATGATCAGAAAAATCTACAGGGGAAATGGGGACATGTTGCCCCAGGAATTACATAGTTTTTTTCACGACAAAAATGTGATGTATGGTTTAGATCCAAAGAAAGAAAAAAAAATAATTTAATATTTAACAATAGCCCTGCATTCAAAAATAAATCAGTACAGCTATAAAGACTAAGCAATTTTTTACTGGTGACAAACACCGTTCTCCTAAAGCACATTTACAAAAGCCAAACAGAGCCAAATGACATAGTGGTGTATTATTGTATATTGCTGTAGATTAAATTAGGCAATTCTTAATTACCTTACAATATATCCAAGTTATGTTGCACCATAACCAAAAATAATAGGTTCACTTTTTTCCCCTGAGTTCTTTCCTGGACATTTCTTTCCTTTGTTTATCTCTGTCTAATAATAATGTAGGTATATATAAAAAAGTGAGAACTTTAAGAAGTCCAGCATCTATGGTCATCCATTTCAACTAGAAACTCTGATCATTCTGCTAATACTATTCATGATATTGAGTAACTGTAAAAGCTTCATTACAGCTTGCATATCATTGCAAAAGAGTAAAGACCTAATGCAGTCATGTTTCAGGAGAAGTTGCTGTGTGCATTAATCAATGTGCTGCTGTATCCTTATCTATGATTCTTCATTAAAATTGTTGTCTTATTTGATGAGCGACTGCTGTTTGCTAAAAGATAATGGTTTTTACAGCTACCACATCTTTATGTGCCTATGCTGTCCAAACTAAGTGCTGCATTTACTTCGTTATATAGATTTTCGTTATATTTTTGTATTTTCTTAGTAAAAATGAAACACCAAGCCCATCCCTGAATGAGCACCCCAACTCCCTATCTACTATGGGTGGCCAACTGGGCAGGAAAATGGGATATTCCAATAGCTTTTTAATTCCTACTGCCTAACTGACAATGCAGTAGCAAGACAAGACTAGTAATGCCAGCAACTGATGGTGAGCAGTATGTTTAATAAAAAGGCAGTACCAACCAGAGGAATGGGTTAATTTATACCACTAATGGAAAAATTCCCAGAGAATGTAAACAGACCACAGCTTTGAGCTGATGCTTCCCAGGTTAACAAAGCAACAAAGTCACATGCTATGACTTGGTGTGTCTTGATCTTTTTCACATTAATTTCTGGAGGGCCTTCTTGCAAAGGGTAAAGAGGAACGGGCAAGGAGATGAGCATACTGAGTGCTGATCACACTGATGTGATTTACACTCCAACTTTATTACACCTCATTCTTTCTTGTTCACCTCCTTTGGATGGAGCCTTCCCAGGCCAACCTCACAAAAGCTCACCACTTTCCCCAGGCCCCTAGCAAGTGCTCTACAGACAGCTGATATTTTGACTGCAGATCACAGCTGAAGAATTTCAGAAATAAACAACTATGGGAAAACTGCATATTTATAACTTATTCTTTGGATGTGTTTCAGTTGCACAACACAAACATGAGAAGGAACACTCCTGAAAAATCTTTTTTTTTCCCTCCCTACTAAAAAAAAGTATTTTAAATATCAATGCTTGTAATCACGCATGTTTCATTGGTGCCAAAAGAAATGGATTTTTCAGTAGCTATATAATAGTCTTTAATTCAACATGTAGTATTTAAATCAATGCGTACTCAAATATACATCTAAGCGGGTATGTGAGTTGAACTTACCTTATGTCATAAGTGCATTTCCCTGGTAATTCACTTACTGATACGTGAGGTAGCTGAGACATTCAGCTCAATGTTAATTAAGGTAAAACTGTCACTAGCTCACCCACTCATCTGAGCAGTGTATGCCTGCAGCCTGTCTATGGGACTGCACCAGTGCTCACTGACGTGAACGCAAAGTACCAAATTGGTTGGTACACATAAAATACATAAAAAGCACTGTATTTTGGCCAGCTGGAAGTACCAAATGGCCTGGCTTGCACTGAATTTGCCCTGTTGTGCATAATGTATTACACAAAGCGATTGTGCGTATTGTATGTTAACAGCAGACCATTACATCTAATAAGAGAAAGTAATACAATCAATACGAATATTCATGCAGTATCACTGTACAAAATATTCAGATATTGGGTTTTGGGAACCCGGGAAACAACTCAGTTAAAATTTGTAAAACTCAGATGACCATTTGACTGTGTTCAAAGTGGAAAGATACTGAAGTCTGACATGAAATTTCTTTAATCAAGAATAACGGTATTGCAGAAACACCTGCCCTTCCTGATCAAATAATAAACAAAAAGCTGGCTATAATCAACCACTGACAAATAGCAGCTCTCTTAATTTATTAATCTAATTAATGCACTCCCTTTATTTATTAAACTAATTGCATTGACTCCTCAAGGGGAATTACATTCCCACCATTTCTCTTAACCTGTATCCTAGGCAGAATCTTTAGTACTTTATTTCAGTAATTGAAAAAATATCTTTGGTATATTCTTACCCTATAATAAACTGCCATCACAAACAAGATGTTGTGATTTCTAAGTCATAAAAACACAGCAGGTGAATAGAAAGGGGATGTGATAACTCTGACAATAAAGTTTGCACTGCTGCCCCAAAAGCCCTGAGTATTGGCAGCTCCTGCCAGACTTCACAAGTAAATTTCCTACTGGATCAGCACATCATGAAATGCTTTATAGAAAGAGAAAGGAGAACGCTTAATGCAGGCAAGACTTTTAAGAAAACATTTTGGAAATAAAAGAGGCCTCAAACACAAATGTAATTCAGTAAATAAAATGCAAATGTCAATGACAATTAACAGGCCAAATTGAGCACACTGAGTTTGCTCTAACTAGCAGAAAATGCTCAGTAGTGGAGAGAGAGTGAAAGAGAGAAAGGAAAGTGCATACTATTTTTTGGTATGGGATTTCTAAAATAATTTGATTCAACTGTCTGTTACAAAGCAGCTAAACAGACCACTTACAGTCATCATAGTGTTATGGAACTCATTTTATCTGTACTTCCAGTGTAAATAAGAAGTGATTCACAGTAAATCAGAGGACATACGTAAGATTTCTGGTGAATGTTCAGCCTTGTGCCAATCTGCTACATGTAAGTAAACTTCACATTCAAAGTCTCTATTATTTCAGTTAAATAAGTAAAATCATGTATTAGCCTTTGTTTTAAATGGGCAAGGTTTTAACAGCTTCCAAGCACAAATTCAGAAGTGCAAAAATTCAAAGTTGGTTGAAAAATAAAAAATGTCAGCATTGGTATAAACTTGTATCAAATTCTACCTGAGGAGACATCAGGGAAAGCTTTAGGGGAAAAGGTACCTTTTAAAATCTCACACAGAAGAGATATAGATGGCTAAACCCTGTGTGGCAGAGAGAAAATAACATCTTGAGCATTGCGACCAAAGAAAACATGGAAAGAGAGAAGTCTCGGACCTCCAATACAGAAAAAGAAATAAGTCTATAAGATATCTTTCTGGGTGAAGCTCTAGCAAGTGTCATGTAATCCCTTAATACTCAAACATATTTTTGACACCTGAACAACAAGGTATGTTCCCTTCAGCTGCGGGACTGAGGAATGTTCAAACCCTGAATTTCACTATATATCCCATGTAGCTGTAGTTTGGTTCCTCCAGAAATGATGACTGATGTCACAGTGAGAGATGAAGATGGATGGAGGAAAAAAATGTGAGTGGAGGACTGCTAAGCTAAACTAAAATGCTAACAGGAGTAATGGGATGAAATTAAACAGGGGAAAGTAGAGGATGAAGAAGAGTCCTAACAGTGAAATCTTTTGGAAAGGGAGATTTGCTAGCAAGAAAGATGATGATGTTCTCTTTGACAGCTTCATTTACAACTGGACAAAGCACCGTGAAAGGTACTGGAAGGGACAGGCAGGAGGATGTATTCTGCCATTACAGCGCTTCAGAATATCTGTCTGAATTCAGGTGAATCACATCATGAAAAGAGATATCCCATCTTTAGTCACCCATTACGTTGATTCTCCTTTCAGAGGAATATAGTGCTCTGCAGGTAATATTCTACATACGGAATATCACAATATTCTAAAACGTATTTGTACGAGCTTGTTCCCCAAATACAGCTTCTCTTAACACAATATGGGACACAAAAATCTAAAAGTAACTTTAAAGTTAATAATTTACTCTCATTCTTTAGACAGCAGTCCCCTGCCAGGCAATCACCTCTAGTGGGACCTCTGGCTGAAGCCAACACCTTCTTGTGCAACTTCTCTATGACAGGTGCACAACTTTAGAAAAGAAAGTAACAACAGTTGCACATTATCATTGGTTAATTATAACCATTTTCTTAAAGGACTGAAGGCCGCAAACACCACTGTCAACACAAACATCTAAAATGTAGGAAGTTAATAGCAATTACCAGCATAATAGATAATTTTTAATATCCCTAAGTACATCAAGAAGCTGAGCTTGTAGTTACAGCATTTGTGATTTATCAGACCTTCACCAGAGCAGACTCCCTTCAGCGTAGAATTCATTGCAGTAAGAGGTCACCCGTCCATCCCCCAGCACCAACTCTTCCTCCCAATTCACTCAGGAGCTACTCTTCCACAAGGAGTGAAGCAGCTCCCCAGTTTACAGCTGCACACCTGCAATTCTATCATAGAATGCACAACTGTGGCCTGGCTTGGCCAGGGCTGATCAGCAGCAGTAACACCTCCTTCCAGACAATCCATCTAACCTCTCACTTACCCTGGTGCAAACATGTGGAGAATCAGGTAGGTCATCTTTTCCCCCTATGCTGAAACGGTGATGGCAAGAATTCAGCAGACTGTATGGAGTTCTGTGCTTCACAAGCTCTTTACTCCCAGTGTTAACCATACAAATAAACTGGAACACCATCCGTGGAAGTAATATGAGATAAACTAGGAGGTACATTAATCTTGAACTGTGCTGGAAGCATCCGTTTCAATTACTCTTCCTTCTCAATTCCTTCCTCGTTATCTACAGCTTCTTTGGTAACACCACCTCTTCCAATTGGAAATCCTTCTCTGGTTACAATGTCTCCTTATGAAAAAGGAAAGTGAGCTGCTGCTTTAAGTGTTTTTGTACAGGGCAATTTAGGACTGCTTTCCTCTTCTTGACTAATATTCATGTAAGAGACATAGCAAATACCTGGATACATATTGCTATGGTCAATAAAGAAGAAAAAACCCTATCATTTTGCCGGTGGATGCTTCCTACAGAAGATGCCAGCTGGCACTTCTAGGTGTTTGGAACAACTAGCTGACTGCACTTGGCTCTTTTTCTCTTACTGTTGGTACTGCTTTGACAAGCCTGAATTTTGCTTTAATGTTGGTTATTTTTCACTCGTTTCTCTGCCTGTCGCTTGGGAACTGTTAGTATTTCACTTTTTGCATCAGCTGTTTCTTAGTGGTCCATGGTGGTATCACCAGGCTCCACATGTACTGCCTTTTTCTTTACTTCATCATGCTTTATCAGCATCTTCTTTACCTGTTTGTCACCATAGACCTCCTGTCTCTTTCTGCCAGGAGCCTCAGATTCTTTCTTCCATCTTTCCCCAGAGTACATAATAAGAGATCCCTTCCCCTCCCCTCTCCTCTCATTCTTTCTTTTCCATCCCACTGCCCTCAGAGGCCATCCTGTCAAGCCAGCAGACCTTCTGGACAAGGAAAAAACTTGGAGACCTCCTCTCTGTAAACTACTGGTAGGGATGCTGAGTTGCTGAAGTGCCTGAGTCACAGAAGGGGTCCACACTCATCCCTAAGGATGAAGCCAGCTTTTCTCACAGCAGCAGAGGATTAACAGTAAAGCAGTTTAGACGTGACTTTCTACCTCATAGTACGTGGAATTAACACAAATGATGTGGTTGATCAGTATTTAACTTGCTGGATGCATTATCCTCCCTTACATTTTTCTGTATGGAGCCTTGGAGTTAACAGGATAAACAATTGTACTGTCAGAAATTTTGAGGTAAAATAGGCGAGCCATTCTGAAAGAGGACTTCATGGGATTGTCTGACATCATTCTTCAGCTCCTGCTGAAGAGGAAATATTCAGCTGTGAAAAATAATAGTGTAAATAGCTCCATGTGCAAAAGCAGTTTACTGAATGAAATTTTCTGGCATTTCCTGTGGGCTACAATTGCTCACAGGTTTCTGTAATTGGGATGAGGAGACAGTGAAGAGGCAGGCACATAAAGAGCTAACTTTCTGAAAAGTGATCAATTTAAATGCACCTACCTCAGTGAGTAATTCTGTTCCCACAGTGTAAGTATAGTGTATGTGAGGAAAGCAAACTGTACTCTTCACTGATGGAAAGTAATGTGAATCTCTTGAAGATTGCACAAACTTCATTCACATTTAAGACCAGAGAACTACCACAAAGGGTATTCCCCAACTTTTAGAGGAACCACAGCTCCAGTTGACTCCACTTGGATTTGTAAGGACCTCTGAAAATTCAGACGAACAGTCTTGCTTTTTCAGTCAAAAATATTTGTCGCTCCATGAGTAAAAATGTTGGAAAGGTTTCTTGTCTTTTCTACAAATACCTATTTTCTGTTTATTTCAACCAAAATCAGTATATCATAAATTATTTTATCTATCTCATAGATGAGTAAACTGATCAGTACAAAGTGGGTAACTGCTTTGTTAAGGTCAGACATGAGTTAACACAGCTGAAAATAGATATCTCTTGGTCCAACCACTAGACTTGTCTTTTCTCATTATTTACCCTCTCCATGTTCTCTTTCTTACAGCTCCACGTTTAAAACGAAAACTGGAAAGGGAGCTGAAAGATGTGGGACTCCAAAGGAAAGTCATTTATTTTACAAAACAATCCTGAAAAGGCTGGCCAAATGTTCTCACGCTTTATTTAGACACCAGAATGTGTCACATCCATTTGCAATCTCCCAAACCTAGATAAAGCATAAAAAATAATTGAGAAAGTAAAAAATAAGTGGGTGGCAACAAAACCACTGAACCAACAGCCTGGCAAGTCATCTTAATCAACTGTTATCATGGCAACAGAGCAGACCTCTGATTTTTGACTCATGTCACAAACTGCACTCTGACAGTTCTGTTGAGAACTCCTTTTTCCACTGACAAGCTCTTGTTTTCACAACTGGAAGAAAGGGGTGACCAGAAGTTCAAATTTCAATGGTCTAAAAATGCATGACTAAAAATGCTTCAAAGGGCAGCAGTGGAGAATGTTCGGAAATTAATAGCCAGGTTTCTCCAGCCTTGATGACTCCCCAGCTCCCAGTGACTCTGCTTATCCTTGCCCACTGCACACTTCTAGACCTGCTCTTTCAGCTGTTACGCCCTATTGCCTTGAATGTAGGTCTAAGACACACACAGATAAAAATACTAAGACCTTGCAAAGACAGGGGAGAAAAAAAATCCTCCCAAGATCCCATGACCTCACCTACCCGAATGGTCCATGTACATTTGGTTGATGTATTACCAATAGGCATAAAGACTATGTGCTACATCTCGTAAAATTAAAATTTCCTTATCCGCTCCCATTCAGCAAAATATTGAGGATTGCAAAGGGGAGAAATGTAGTTTCAACAAAGCTATCTTGGTCATACATCATGATTCTTCCCACCCAACTCCAGGTTCTTAATTTAGTCATGACAGGTGATGCAAAGCACTTCCTAGTTGTTCCTCTCTGCGTTACCTTAAAGACATCCTACAGTGACTATATTCAGAACAGAAGAGTAACTTCTAAGCAGAAAAAATCTGGACTTAACTATTCCTTGGAGTTCTAACTTCACTTTAAAGTAAGAGTTAGGTGCCTAAATACTTAGTCGGACTATAATACATTTACTCTGCTATACCTATTACCCCAAATAATTGTAGTTTCATTGACCAGTGTTTCAGCACTGGAAAGTAAAAAATTCGCTACTGTTTGTGTATGCGTATGTAGTATGTTGTCTGCCTGTAAACAAAGGACGAATTATAGAAAACAACACAGGGAGATGCATTACAGGGTAGCATGGTAACTAAATTATTCTTTTTCTTTTTTTTTTTCCCCTGTTCTTGGAATGGGAAATTGTTGAGATATCACTGCCCTTGGTAAACATCCAGATTTCAGTGACATTCAGTGCACAGAAGAAAAGTCATAAATGCACAGTAATATCTGGCACAGCGTAACAAAAAGAAAGAACTCACTTTATTCTTCCCACAGCCTGTGCATATGCACCCACGGATTCTCTGTGCTCTACCACGAATGAGCTTCCTCCTGTGCAATGTGTCTGTTCCCAAGGAGGACATCTTCACTACTGATCAGCTGCACACATTAAACAAGGCTATGTGTATTTTGGAAGTTGTACGATATGTATGCTTTTTTTACCTTTTTATACATAATGCATTCTACATAGCAGTGGTGAGCTGTGTAAAGGGATGTTCTAGGTTGTCTTAAACTTGTGCTTTCACTTTCCATGTAACATTTAAAACAAACAAAAGGATACTGCTACTTGAACAAGGTCAAAGAGGTCTTCAGATGGTCTATTTCCTCAGCTTGCCTCTGGCTCCACATTGCTTTGCAAATCAGATGCTAGATATATTTTGATTAGTTTGTACTTTAATGGATCATGTACAAAGAGTCCACCCTTCACATCATAGCCATTAATTTTTTCTGGAGTCTGATGGAAAAAACAGGTAGAGGGTTGTGTGTGTGTGCGTGCGCGCGCATGCGCGTGTGCACGCCAGCGTATGCATGTGTGCTGATTGAAAAGTGATGGATTATTTTCATGTGGTAAGAAACACAATGTTTTCTTTAGCACAGCAGGATATTCTGTTTGCAAGGTCTAACAGTGAAATATTATGCATATCTGCAGCTGGCCCACTGCCAAAAACCAAACAGCAGAAATCAGAAGAGATTTTGAATCTGAATCTTAAAAAACCAGTACAGCCCTACAAAGCAACTAATGAGCCATTCAAAACACAAAAGCATTTATACTAATGTACGATTGCTGTCATATATGTCAGCATTTAACAAAACAGTAAATAATTATTCATTTATATGTTACCTTGAAGTTCAATTTAAAATATAAATATATTTTCAATGTCTTCTACCTCTGTGCTGATACAGGTTAATTTACTTTAGGTCACGAGAAATAAAGTGAAGTATTTCCCAAGCTCAAAGAAACAATCACTTAAGAAGCAGGTACAATTAAAAAAAACCCAAACAAATAGCAAAACCTCAAAGCACAAGTGTATCAGAGCTGTAGCACATCAACCAATGTTTTAACATGCTTCATTCAGCTCTTAGGAAAGAGGATGGGGCTGTGCATAACATTCAAGCAAAGGGAGCTGGGCTGAGGTCCAATCAGCCACTGCTGAAGCTAGCTGGAGTTTTGCCATTCACTTCACTGGTGGACGACCCAAGCATTCCCCTTTAGAAATCCGACTTTGAGGCCTTTTATTAGTGCTAAGGTCCAATTAAATAGGATGGGAGAAATACCAGAATAGAGTCAACACTCTGATCCTTACATATATAATTCCTACAAAAAGGCAAAAGGAAGTTCACGTGAGGACAGCGGACTGGGATCCCACAGCACGCACAATTACATCTGGCTGGGGTCTTACAGCTTGTATTGCAAACTTGCAAAAAAATCCATTTAATTCCAGGCAACTTTCTTCCAGCACGGGATCTAGTAAAGCCCAACAGTTCCAGTGTGGTCTTTAGGACAGTCTCGCTCAGTTGTAAGACAGAAAACTATTATCAGATACTTCTCTTTAATTTGTCATAGGGTAGAGGATTGATTATCAGCATTTTGGTGGCCACTGTAAGGAAAAACAACTCTTCCCTTGGTAAGCCTTCTTACATTTGTGTGCATTCCTTCCTTGGTTAATTTACTGCACTTGACTAATTATTAGATAGCACTGGATTGCGTGTGTAAATGAACATACATGTCTGCGTTTGTATGCGAACATGTGACTATGTTATTTACTGATTAGCATGCCCTTCTGGTAAATCCCACTCGAGCCACAAGCTTGCAAGGTGCATCTTTATTTCCACTGCATTCCTTTTATCACTAGATCTTCACACTGGGTGTCAGAAAATGCTTACAGTACCAGACAGTTTATTAAAAACAGGCTAGTGGTTTTATCCAAATAGTTAATATTCTAAGAGCAAAATATTTAGTGTCAGGACACAATCAATGTTTGCATTGTTAATATGGAGACTGTGGCATTTTGAAAAAGAAAAACCTGGGAACTTATGACATGTATTTAATAAACTTCCAAAGTAAATCATGTCTATTTTTATAATTTGATTTTTAAAAAAGCAAGAACAAAGCCTACTAGAAATTTGGAAACCATGCTGGTAAGACACAAATATTTTTGAATACAGAGCTTGTCATTTACCCTGTTGCATTTCCTTTTGACATGTTACCTCAGGACTCTCATTTTGAAATCACTGGAAATTGGTTTGAAATAACAACCATTTCTGCCCAAAATAAAGGTTCCACCAAATGATGAGTTGCCATTTTCCTCCGGCAGGATACATTACTATTAGGAATTTTCTGCCTAAGTTTCCACTAAGGATTTTCATATTTTGATACACAGAAGTTGATTGGCACATCTTTTCAAAACCTTTCCTGTTTTTTCCAAACATAACTAGCATATAAAAAGAACCATAATATGTATTATGGGAAAGCAGCACAGTGATATAAAAGACTTCCATACTAAGAGCAGACGGAAAATGGTAGTTATTATTAATTTAGAAAAACAAAAGAGCTACCCAGCATTTCAGTAATGTGGCAAGTTGTGTGTTATTGAGGGAAAGAGGATTTTATAATTGGATTTTAGAGTAATTTAGGAGACGAGATAAGCTGTAATGGTTGCATATTAGAGGTTAAAACTACAGCAGAAACTCATAACGTAAGGGTTCATTGCACTGAGGAAAACAGAACAAAGGAAAGCAACGCGGGAGCAGCCTGGCGTAGGTGGCAACAAGGTGAGTATGGGCTACAGGAAACTGAGGGCTTTTTATGTAACATCCACTTAAACAGATATCAAGCAGCATTCCTTCCCTTCAAGAGTGGCTTCTTTAAAAAAAATTAATTATATAATATATATATTTTTTATATTATATACATATGTATATATAAAAGAGGGTAGGGATTTTACTTCCTAAACTGTGCAGCCAGGAATGTCTTGGTTTTAGGAGAGGAATGATGGTAAGCATTTTCATCTTCCTCAATAATAATGGCAAAAAAAATATCATAATGCCACCAAGCATGGACATAGCATGAAACTTTTGCACAAGGTATCAGTGAAATTTCAGGGCACAGTAGCTCTGGAGACTGGGGGTGCCGTTCCCTACTAATTCTTCCCTGAGCAGAGACTCAGTAGGAGACAGAGTCCTCCCCCTGGGGGCCTCACGCTCCCAGCAGACCCTGCAGCTCCTGCCGGCTCTGCTGCTGCTTCCTCCACCTTCTCCAAAGGCTGACACTCTTCCCCCCCTCCCCGCCCTCCAGCTGTCAAGTCAAAACTTGAACCAACCCAATCTCCAGAGCCTCTGTAGCTCTCGCCATGGCTGGAGCACACAAGTAATGCAGGCAGTGCTCTGCCAGCAGTGAGCAGGGAGACGACGAGCAGAGGCCAGAAACAAAGGCTGGGCCACCAAAGTCACGCAGAGCAGAGGCTGAGACAAGCGTCAAGGATCTGTGGCACGGCCACAACATCTAATAATTCATTATCAGGCGCATTTTGTGACATTGCTGCAATGCCAGCACAAGGAGGGGCCCACCAGTTGTGGCATCCAGACAGATCAAAAACTGGTGTCTTCTCAGACCTCTTTAGCAACATTAAGAAGCCATTCAAGCTCTCTGAACCCCGTGAAAAAAAAAAAAATCCCACACTAATAATCCTTTCTGGGACTACGGTCTGCCTCCATGCTGTCTATGAGAAGAAAGCCTGGTTGATACAGTGCCTAGCAAGACAGACTCTTGATCTAAGCCGGCATGCCTGGATGCAATGCAAGTGAAGGGCAGCCATTTTTTTAAATATAAGCAGCTACATCCTTGCAATCTGCAATATGTCAGCTCAGCAGCCAAGTCCCATTATTTTGTTGGGGAGCAGGGGAGAAAGGGAGAAATACACTCCAGCATTTTTCCAGGCAAGGAAACGTAGCAGAATACACACTTTCAGTTTCCGTCCCTGGACAGATTCAGCTGTGGAATGGAGCCGTGTGACCAGGTTCTCAGCAGTGACAAGTAAGCATAGGCTCAAGATCAGTTGCTTTATATTAAACGAAGACCAAGCCTTGGATTTTTCAAAACCAGGTGTCTAATTTTTTTGTGGGACTTTGCCAGCATTGAGATATTTTATGTTTGCCAGCTGCCAGTCTCTGTTTGGAAAGCATAGTTTCCTCACTTAGCGATGCAACTCCATAGGCATAGCAAATTATGTACACGTTTGGCAAGCAGCTTTGGAAAAAAAAAAAAAAAAAGATGTATTCTGTGCCAAGAAACGTGAATACTTCCAAAAACACAGTAGTTTATCAGAAGACAACAGTTTCCCCTCCTGTTTGCCTTCCAAGGATTTAGCTAGGGAACATTCACCTGAGCAATCTAAAATCTCAACCTACAGCCAAAAGGAAAAAAAAGTGCATTATTCTGCACGGTGAATTCCCGTGCCATGGCTTCTCCTAGCAAACAGAGCACCATCTCTCTCCACCCGGGTAAATAACCCAAGCCTTCAGGAAGCAAAATCTGTTTAGAGGGTGCGTGCTCTCTATCGCTGTCCGTATAATGAAGGATACTTCAAAGTTGTACGCCGCCTTAGTTCCCAGTGCTTGGCTACCCCCTGCTGGGCTGCGACGTCTCAGACCTTTCCGTACCATCAGGCAGCAACAGCAAAGCGCCCCAAACACAGCAAGTTAATCACTGGGATAAGCTTCCTAAATTAAAGTAGGCTCTGAGTCTTTACTTCTGCTCAGTACTGAAAAATGACACAGCCTGGTCAGCTGAGATTAAAGGGATGGCTGGTTATCACACCACAAGTCTCTATGTTTTATATTATGTGTGGATCTCACATAGATTTTCCCCAAATTCTAAATCAGCACAAACAATTTGAAGAAACAGTGATACACTGAGATGCCAATAGCTACAGTCAAGAAGCAAACAATCCCCCAATGCATGAACATCCAGAAAACCAAATGTTTTCCTAGTAAGTATAAAACTCTGAGGCAGCAAATTTAGTTTCTAATTCTATATAAATTGGATGAGCACATCTTAAACACTTTGCTCAGAGTTCGCCTTAAAAGCATTCCTCAACTACAATTCAGAATAGAAATTCCTGGTATGAAACCCTTATTTATTTATTCTGTGGATAAATTAAAACAAGAAAATGTGCTGCAAGATGTGTTCAAACAACTAATAGTTCCTGTAAACCAAAAATATATTAAAAAAACATAAGTGAAAAGAAAAAGATTAGTTGTTTTAAGCTATAACACAGCTGTATGCAACAAAAGCCAGAAACATGTAAAATTAAATTGGATTTTGGGGCGGGGGGAAGTGTGCAATGGGGTTAAGTTTACTGGTAATTCAAATCCTTTTTTCCAAGTTGCAAAATGTTGTTACTGACACATTTTTTTCATTCTGTTTATTTTTGCAGACAAGGCAGAAAAGAAATTGACATTTGAACTATATAAACAGGGGCTGCATATGCTGGCTTAGGGCTCTTGCTTAACTGCTCCTATGTAGCACAAGGGTAAAAAAAAAGTCAAATATCCCTTCAAACTCTTATTAGTGTCACATAAATAGTAAAATTTTATTTACCGACAGATTAATAAAAGGCTGAATTAGTCTCTAACCTCTTTGTTTTTTAAATGCTGGTAAGACACTGTCACCCCTCCTTCCTTTATCTAAATACAGCATGTGTAGCAAACACTTCCCTTGTGTTAGCGCAGGAAAAGGGAAGCAGTTTTCATTAAATAGAGTTGTAAAAGGATCATATTACTGGACTAGAGACACATCTCTCCTCTCAACTTTTGTCCTTTACGCTGGCTGTCCTCTGCAAGAGAAGTGGCAGCAACAGACTTTGGGGAGGGAGGGGGAAGACAGGATACCACGCCTGTCTGTTAGTCAGCAGGGGCCGTCAGCTAAAGGGGACAGGTTATAATCTGTGGTTCTCAAAATCTAGACAACTAATCTATTTTTTTTCTCCTATATTTAGATTCTGGTTTGCTCTCAGGACGCATAACCTTTTCAAAGTTTCACTCCTGAAAAGACTGAAGTGCAAAAAATAGCATTTCAGAGCTACAGGCCAACAAGGAATAGAGGGATCCAATCCTTCAACTGCCACTATTGACAGAAGGCCTTTGCTTTAGTCAAAATGGCTTTGCCTCTGCTGTGGATCTGCTCACAATTTATTTGAAAGCAGGAGGCACTTACTTAAAAACAGGCCCAGAACCTATCGCTAATCTGACAAGGTTTCCACACAGCTCCAAGCCCAAGCTTTGTCTGCGGTGTTTAGCACTGGCCGTACACTGCTGGAAAATGAACAGGGTCTGGGAATCATTCAGCAAGGAAATAACACCGGTGTCTAGTGTGCAAGTGGATGGAAGAAGAATACGTCTGTTCCCCCAGGCTGGGGACCAAGGAAGGACGGGATGCACATCCCCACTCCATCCTGTCCTGCAGTCCTGGCTCCCAAGTGGGCAGACCTGGAGGAAACATCCTGTGTGCCCTGGGATGCCACTGCGCTTCATCACTGAGCTTTTCCTGAGAGTTCCTGGATGTCAACCCAGCAGAAAGCCAGAAGGAGACTGGGATGCACATCCAGAGCTCAAAGCTAAGTAACACTCGTAGGTCTCACAGTTTATCTTATATAGACCTTAGGACTGCATCCAGCCTTAGGTTTCACTGTATGCCCTGGTCTTCTTCACAACAGTTCATCTTCACCTCTGCATTCCTCTTCCAGCCCTCCCACAAGCCACCTTTCCTACTCCAGCCTTCTTCCCTGATGGCTAGTCCCAGCTTTCTGTCATGACTTTTAATGGCCCAGTCCTGGGTTTCCATGACTCCACATGTGGCTAACTATGATTTTCTTACGGGCTCAAATTGCACGGATCTTTCCTGGAGCTACATAAACTCTAACTAACATCATCCCTAACCTTAGTTACCCCTCTGCTAGTCTGCTAGTAGAGTTTCTCCTCAGCTTCTGTCCTAGCTCTCTTGCAGACATCTTTTTCTGGAAGGTGCTAAAATCTCCTCCGATCTGTCAGGCATTACATAGCCACCCCACTCGCATCCATAGCTACCTAGATTCTCCAATGAAATCTCATCACTGCTTTGTAGGCTATGTCTGTGTTAAAACCTGCAAGATGCATTTTCTCGCTGCCCTCCTTGTAATAAGTGAAGAGTGCAATGGCTAGGCAATTTGGGAGAAACCGGAGAATTCCAGGTATTACTCCTGCACACAGGAGTAATTTTCAGCTATGGATATGAGC
Source organism: Aquila chrysaetos chrysaetos (assembly GCF_900496995.4). Taxonomy (NCBI): domain Eukaryota; kingdom Metazoa; phylum Chordata; class Aves; order Accipitriformes; family Accipitridae; genus Aquila; species Aquila chrysaetos. The sequence goes on from NC_044011.1 coordinate 28,574,681, forward strand.
AGAGGAAGAATATGAAAGATGTGCAGAATATACCAGATATGAGAAAAGAGAAAGAGAAAGAAGCTAACACAAAAACTGGTTACTTTGGATAAGGCAGTAGTCTCAAGCATTTTAGATCCAAAAGATTTCAGTTCAAACACTGTGAACAATTCGGGCTGGAGTATCAGTAAATTAGCAACAATAGCAGAACAGATCTCTAAACCCAAAGAATATGCTCCAAGGGAAGCCACCGCTATTCCTCTACTCCCACTAATGTGTCCCACTGCGAATTGTGACAGGTATCACCACAGATCCCAGCAAAATCAATGACTTGCAGTGGCATGATTAATTTCTGGTTCTAACATCTGGCTGGAATTTTACGCATACAAAGCCTGTGATTTGTACAAACAATTACTTTAGAGGAAAAAAAATCTTTGCAATTTACCATGTCATAACCAAACCATCTGTCCAGCAGGCCACTATGGCATCATGTGGATGGAACAGAAGGCAGAAGGTGACCCATTTTGTCCAGTATGTTTGGTTCAAGATACCCGCTTTGGTCTTGCATCATCGATAACAGGAGTCTATTCACATTACACTGTAAGTTCATTAGAGACCAAAGTTCTGCTGCTGCCAACTGATTTATATACCTACCTTAACAGTCAAAATTGTAAGCAAAACAGCCTAGCCATTGAAGCTCTGTCTACCCTACGAAACAAAGAAAATGAAGACAGCTGAATACAAGAAGTGGTATTTTATGTGTAAACCTGCATGCTGCATGCACAAGTGTTACTAATAACATTCCTTCATTTCTCAAAAAACTGGAAGCATTGGACATATGAAATTGCTATGTTTCTTTTAGCCACAGAGAAGGCAAATCCCAGAATATGTATGTTCAAGTTAAATCAAAAGCGTTTAGATCCTATCACAAGTTCAGTTCCTTATATGAATGTGAGTAACTCGGTGTACATACAGCACTCTTGCCAGAGCAAATTAATGTTGAAAGCTGAGACATGAGAGGCACCTTCCTTAGCTAAGTTGTGATTACCCTTGCCTACAGCATACAGTACATGGCATTTAAAACGGTCTGCCCTGCAGAGTGAGCTTTGCTGGGTTGTGTCACATTCCTGGAGAAAACAGAAAGATGAATGGGCAGCAACACAAACATATCCCTGCCTGAGAAGAAGGCCTTTTAGATAACATGCACTATGTCATCCTAGTACCCTTGTGTGGCAAAACACAGGCTTAAAATATATTCTGTTAAGATAAGAGTTTGTCCTCAGACAGTTTTAGCATAAATCAAATAAACACAGAAAACAGGGTGACCTTAATTAAAAGGTCATTTACATTGTATCTCCTGCCCTTAAAGCAGGAGGGGCTGCACCGTGTTATTTCTGACAGATATTTGTATAAGCTGCTCTTCAAAACCTCCAGTATAGATTCAGCAATTTACCCAGACAATTTGTTACACCACATAGCTGTGTCTGCACTCCATGGAGCATCTCGTGTTGGCTATGAAAAGATTCAAAAAGGCTTAGGGGCTAATATAGCAGGAAGAGTAGGAAAGGTCAAATAAAGACTGTGTCCTAGCTGGACAAAATGAAAGAGTATTTGTTATTTAATAATTATGTAATGAAAGCAAGTGAAGCCCCTCGGGTTAGCTCTGCGCTCCACTGTACAAAGCTCTGCCCAGTGACAGCATTTCAGGTAATCAGCACACCCAAGTGAGGAGACGTTTATCCGAGGTGATACAAAAGCAGCCTCTATCGTCTCTCCACAGACTCTTCAAAACTCACAGTGAAGCGTATGAGCAATCTATATAATAATAACCTACATCTGCGGTTCACTGACCAACCGACCATGCTTCTGCACAGAAAGAAGAGGTTGCTATGCACGCAGTCAGCACCAGAGCAGAGGACCAGCCTGCACTGCCTGGGTTTTTAGCTTGGACAGCAGTAAAAATCAGGGCAACTTCCACTAGAGCGACAAAACTCAGTGAAAAATGCAATGTACAGAGGGATTTCATTTTTAACTTCATACGGATCTGCAAATTTAAGAGATCCTTTAATAGGCCATGTAGTTTTAGCATGTTTTTCACAAAACAACTGGTTAAGATGGTGTAACATCTCAAGGATTTTTCTTCAGAGATATTAGTAATGCTGAGCCAGGAAGAGGTGCTTTATTTTCACAGCCATGGTGACACCGTGCTCACTAGAGGAGCAACTTATGTTGCATGTAAAAATCAGGATTTCCTCTTTTTTCCCTACTACCTACTAGCATGCTGGCCGGCACATGAGCAAACCCGCCAAGAGCAATGTGTTGTCCAATGTCATTTTCATCTTCCAAAATGACTTAGTCTGACTTTTCATGCCACTCACAATTTATTTCATGATGTGCACAAAGGTTTACATGAGCAGCACCCCTCTCTAAGGCACTGCAGCTAATATTAAAAAAGGCTTCAACTCACCAAAGTAGAGAGGCCTGGCTGCAGAGCACGAGCAACCATGTTGTGAGATGGTATTTCCAAAGGGCTGTCCTTCAGGAAGCAGAGAGATGTTGTGTTGGCAATAACACTAGTAAGCAGAGGAGGAAAGATTACTAACTGGATAGCACTTTTTTATACCCGCATGCACAGCCTGAAAAAATCTTTTCTTCCTCTCTTTTTCCTCCTTTTTTAAACTTAGACCCCTGTAACCCCTAATGAAAGCTTTTCTATTGACATAGTAACAGAAGAGTACACTTTAACTTACTCTTTTTCCATGAAGCAGATGTCTTTTCTTGTGAGAATTGGCATATTTTTACCCTTAGAATGATCTCTGCTTTTATATGCCTAATTAAATTTTAGCAGTCCCTTGCTTAAATAAAGATTTATTAGCTGTTAAAATTGTAGCATAATTCTTCTGCCACCTACATGCTATCCTTCAACATATTTACAAGCAGACTAGCTTATCCACTATAAAAAAAGGTGGATGATTTAATGTTATGTTATTGGTGTCAATTACTAAACTTCAGCCTCACAATAGAGCTTTCTGAAGATACTACTACTTAACTCTGGAACTGTCAAAACACTCCAAGAAAGAGAAGCTGTGAGTCTTAGAGATCAAGTATTCAAAACAGTTCCACTAACAGAGACTATCCATAGATTTCAGCCCCGTGTTCAGACTCTTCTACAGCTGTGATATGGGCTAACATGTCATCAAACAGAGAAGAAATCCAGGGAATTATTTAAAGGACCTGAAATTTGCATCATCAGAAGCACCTACTTATACACTGCTTCTCATTTCTCTTTGTGCATGAGAAAGACAAAGCATGTATATAATATCTTTGCACACATAACTTTATATATACTGACAGAAAGACAACAGTAATACAATAAAGTACTGTGCTTGTCAAACTATTGGAAATAACTTCTTCATAGTTCTGGGGTTTGGGTTTTGGTTTTTTTTTTTTAAAAGCTCAGTTATTTATTTACCAGGATTAGAAGATTAGTGTTTTGTTGGTCTTTCATTAGTTTTATTTTATTACAGTCCTGCTTGCTAACATATTTAGATCATAGGGAATATCCTTTCACCGAGCTGTAAGCCCTAGCCTCTCTACCCCGTACACTGACATCTTTGCACCTTGTAAACACCACTACTACAAGCAATTGTGTTCCATGTGTTTGTCAGATTGCATCAGGAGCACTGAATTTCATCTTCCTGCTATAGTTTTAATACCGTTCAGATAAAACTAAACCTTTTGGTAATTCCATATATACTTTAAGTGCAAGAGATGACTCACTCATTTAATTTCACCCTTCTAGATCAGGATCTCTTTAAATAGTCACAAAAAGCAGGCCACTCAAACAACATGCAATGTATTAACATCATACAGTTGGCCTCACAAATAAATCAGCATACAAAATCCCCTCTTACTGAAATTTGTCACAGTAAACATCAGAAGCTGTAAAGTGAAACTAATAGGTAACTGTCTTTTTGTGTAATTTGCATGCATGCGTGCACAGACACATTCATGCACACACACACACACCCATCTTTACCTTTGTACTTTTCCATGTATGTGCAATGCATTCAGAGAGCAAATTGCTACAGCCAAGATGCCACCAAAGATAATAATAAATCTGGAACAGACGTGAGTGAAAAAGCCCAGAAAATGTCAGTTTTATATTAACTTTTTTTTAATATCAATATATATTGTTCTTCCTTTGCCTTGCACTCTTAATTATGGCCACTGGCTGCTGATAGTACCTTTGGTTTTGATGCATGTATTTCAAGGTCTATATAAAATATTAAACACATATACAGGATACTACATGCATATACACAAGACAAGACATCTGAAGCCCTCTGCAGTCAACAGTGATGTTGGAAGGGCAGCCGCAGGGGCAGCTGTGATTACAGCTGGGTCAGTGGGTCACACACCCTCCGCATCCAGTGCTGCTCTGCAGGCAGCCTTCGGACAATGCACAGACCCATCCTGTATGCTCGGCTATGGAAAGCCCTGCCTGATTTAGAGGGCAGCCCACACCCATACTCAAGACCAGGATTTACCTTTGGGAACCAAGTTGGCCACATGCACTGGGATCTGAATTGACCTGACACCATTTCTGGACTCCCTCTGGCACTAACTCCAAGCAGAGGACTCCAGGGGCAGGGAAAGCTAGTCAACACCATTACTGACAATCCTGAGCAAGTTGCTGTTTAGCTAGTTTGGGGAATGCAGAATTCCCAGCTGAGGAAGTGTGGTAGAGATCTGAAGATATTTAGGTATTTAAAGTGCTAAGACTTACAGAAAGCCTTACTCAAAAATCATCAAACAGAGCAACTCTTGGAAATCAGTCAAGTGAGGAGGGCTAAGAAGTCTCTAATTCTGTTTCAGTTTTCTCTCTCTCTTTTTGAGGTACAGGTAACAGTATCTATTCAAGATGCATACAAATGTAGCAGGCAGATAAGTTATCTTCTTACATCATCATTTACAAAACCACAATGGCATGCTTATCCAAAAGAGTCCTCTGAAATAACTGTTTCTGTAACAAATTATCCTTCTGCACAATCATGGCTGTCAGGCAGAGAAATATTCATGTATTTCCAAGCATGAACAAAAATGTAATGGTATCTCCCTAAGAACAGTTTCATCTTTTAATATCACTGCATATATTTCATCGCTTAAGAGTTGATGTTTCAGATGTCAAGAACACCGCAACAGCAACAGTATCAAGGTAAACCAGCAAATATTTATATCATTTGTCCCTGCAAAACACCGCTCTAACGGGAGACCTCTGCTGCTCAATGACCAGGTTGGCATTTTCACAGGACTCATCCAGTTTCTAAGAAATACCATAAGAATTACCACTGAAATCCTTTTAATTGTTTTTGAAAATCCCAAGCAGTCTCTTCAGTAAGGGGAACAGTCATGATTTCTAATGGCAGTTCCCAGATTTTCATCGTGTTCATGCCCTTAGCATCTCACTAATACAAAATACCTGTGTCAAACCACAGCATTCATGACTGCAGCACAGGTTTCACATGTACATGTCAGCTGTAGGCATCCTGTCATTTCAGACTGCACATATTCCTCTTCAGCTTGCTAGACATACCACTGCTGCTTGCAATGGTCATGGAAGATATACAGCATCACAGACTGGACAAGATTGAGGGACCTCCCTGGGACCCTCAAAAACAAACCAACAAAACAATCAAAGCACACCACCATCACTCACCGAACCCCCTTCACACCCACTCCCCTCAACCTCCCCCCCAAAAAAACCAACAAGGCCAAACTCAACAACTCTCAACACTGGAAATGTGAATCACGTGTAAACTGAAGGAGCTTTATTTTCCCACATCTGCAGCTGGCCTGGCTGGGCATCTCTGAGAAGTGTGAGGTCCTCCCTCGAGCTAATCTGAGCAGACAGTAACGTTCAAGTTGAACAGGGTCACACCATGTTGACATTGAACAGATCACCTTAGCAGACAGAAGGAGGACTGGTTATTCACAAAACTCACATGGGATTGGGGGAATGACACAGGGAAGGACTGACAATAGGTATAAGGAAAGAAAAAGAATGGAAAGCAATGGAGGGGACCGGAGGACACAAATCACTGTGGTTGTTAACCATTACAGCCAATGCCGTTCCAAATTCATGGAACTACAGTACCAAGCACCCAAGCATAACAGACAAAGATATGCATATGTAGGCACACTCCACATTTCAACTCAGTGGGGAAAAACAAGATTTTTCTCCCAACATTCTCCCAACAGTCATGCTAGGGAATGAGAGGACAACTGAACAGCTTCGCCAATCGACCATAACTAAAAATGGACTTTTACTGCTGCTGAAGTAAGTCAGACCACAGAGGACTGTGGTGGTTTAACGCCAGTCAGCAACTAAGCACCATGCAGCCGCTCCATCACTCCCCATCTTAGCTGGACAGGGGAGAGAAAATATAACGAAAGGCTTGTGGGTCAAGATAAGGACAGGGAGAGATCACTCAACCCGTTACTGTCACAGGCAAAACAGACTCAACTTGGGGAAAATTAACTTAATTTATTGCCAATCAAACCAGAGTAGGGTAATGTGAAATAAAACCAAATCTTAAAACACCTTCCCCCCACCCCTCCCTTCTTCCTGGGCACAACTTCACTCCCAAATTCTCTACCTCCTCCCCACCAGCAGCACAGGGGGACGGGGAATGGGGGCTGCGGTCAGTTCATCACACATTGTCTCTGCTGCTCCTTCCTCCTCAGGGGCAGGACTCCTCACACTCTTCCCCTCCTCCAGCATGGGGTCCCTCCCATGGGAGACAGTCCTTCACAAACTTCTCCAATGTGAGTCCTTTCCACGGGCTGCAGTCCTTCACGAACTGCTCCAGCGTAGGTCCCTTCCATGGGCTGCGGTCCTCCAGGAGCACACTGCTCCAGCGTGCGTCCCCTGCAGGGTCACAAGTCCTGCCAGAAAACCTGCTCCAGCGTGGGCTTCCCACGGGGTCACAGCCTCATTCGGGCACCCACCTGCTCTGGCGTGAGCTCCTCCACGGGCTGCAGGTGGATATCTGCTCCACCGTGGACCTCCCTGGGCTGCAGGGGGACAGCCTGCCTCACCATGGTCTTCCCCACGGGCTGCAGGGGAATCTCTGCTCCGGCGCCTGAAGCACCTCCTCCCCCTCCTTCTTCACTGACCCGGGTGTCTGCAGGATTGTTTCTCCTACATGTTCTCACACCTCTCTCCAGCTGAAGTTTCTGTGCCACAGCAACTTTTCTTTCCCTTTTTAAGTATGTTATCCCAGAGGCGCTACCACCATCGCTGATGGGCTTGGCCTTGGCCAGTGGCAGGTTTTCAGGTGGCTTGGAGCCAGCTGGCATTGGCTCTGTTGGACATAGGGGAAGCTTCTAGCAGCTTCTCACAGCAGCCAACCCTCTAGCCCCCCTGCTACAAAAACCTTGCCATGCAAACCCAATACAAGCACTCAGTTAAGGCGGTAAAAAAGACAGACCGCAGGATATATCCCTTTTCCACCCACCCATAAAATCCCACTGCATGAACCCCCTCTGCTTGCTTTATGAATGTAACAACAAGAATAATGATTGCATTATTCACAGATTCTGTCCAGAGGAATGAAATCCCCAAGCTTTAGTATCATCCCATCCAAAACACTCATTTTTTTGTGATGCAGTGTCTTGTTCAATGCACCACAGAACTCATGCAGCATCCTGGGGACTCTTCCATTAGCTTGTAAAATGACATGAAATGACTTCTTGAAGAAGTGAAGAAGAAGAAGGAGCTGCTGCTGGGACATTTAGTCTATCAAAACACAAATAATTAACGGTTGAAAATACTTTTTGTTTAATAATTGCTGTTCTTCATTAGTGTGAACCAAGGGCACAGACTATCTGAGACAATAACATCTGCACCCCATATTTCATTATCACCAAACTTCACATTTCACACAAAAGCATAGCTAGCAAAGCCTTACAGCTTTAATTAGTTTCTGCCATAGCTGTGAAGGTCAGCCAATTATTGTGTGTGAAATTTCAATATGAAGCGGCCGAATTGAAGACAGCATTGCAACATTGTGAAAATCTGCAATGCTGTAAATCTAGCATGATAGAACCTTTTTTTTAAAAACACAAAATAACATAAATTAATCATCAGGTATGCACAGCTTCAAGGCTTATTGGCTAATTTAACATGTGTTAGAGGGGGAAAAAAGGGAGGTAATTTCTGATAGCATCTTACGCTTTGCGGGGTTTTTTCTTATCAGTGTCACCAACCATGACAAAATACTTAGTTGGGTCCTCATTTCTACAAGGAAAACAGGTTTTTGTGGGATTCAGAGTCCTTCTGTCAAAAGAAAACAATAGCATTGAGCAGATGAACTTCAGCTGTCTAGAACAAGGGGCATGGGATGTACAGCATGTCCTGAAATATCAGGTCTTTCAAAAGATGCTTCAGTTAGGCTCTAAACTCATGGTTGGCTTTTGAAAATCTTGAGCCAAGTGCCTTATGTATGTGGGTGTTTTGTGTGAAAACAATATATAAGAATTTGGATTCAAATGATATACAAATAATACCCCAGCTGGCAGTGAGGAAGTAGCAAAGGATGCAAAATAATGCACCTACCTCCTACCCAAGACACAGCCTATTTGCAAATATTAGTCTTGCTAAACAGAAATAATTTATGCAGTGTGCTGTGCACTGGGATTACAGATGTGCAGAAGGTCTAACCTGAACCTTGAATGCACTCAAGACCAGCCTTACTCTCAAGTTTGGCCAGCGGTTGTTTGTTAAACAGATGTTTATCCGTTTGATTTTTTTAATAGATTAAAACTCTTTGAGTAAATCTTACTGCTTTATGTAGCAAATAGCAAGATCCTCAAAGATGTACTTCAAACTCATCCTTTTATTTGGATACCACAATATGACACACTGAAGTCAAATAATAACATTACAATTGTTCTATACCTCTAGCTCCAGTGAGCTAACAAGACCTGCTCTTGATTATACATTTACAGGTGAGATTCACTGGGTTTCAATGGGACAAACAAGGGAGGGAGTAAAGCTTAGGGAATAGATTTATTTTGTGCATTGTTCCTATATTCAAGCCTTATTTTTCCAAATGAAATGATCCTGACAGAAAATATATGCAAACTCATTTTTAATCTAGCCTGGGACAGTGCATGCAGCTCTAGTAAGCACCACAGCTTCATTCACGTGGAAATACCTGCATGTTCATATGTATATATGCACATCACAACCAATTCCCCCTTCCTGTGCCCCATTTTTTCCTGCCATTGGGAGGACCAGGTAAGTGGTTATGCAGAGCCTCTGCAGACAGCACGGAACCAGTGAGGGTCTTTCACTGTTCAGATTCTCTCCTGGCTTCCTTCTTTGCTGGCACAAAACACATTCACAGCTATAATGCGACTCACAGCAGTTATCGCCAAAGCTGGGTTTTTTTCCCTTTCTTTAAAAAAAAAAAAAATGCATAGCTACCACTAGATGCTCAAGAATGTCTGCAGGCTCCTACATCAATGCCTGTATTTCTGCAATTATCAAAATCCCCAAATTCTGGTTATTTCAGCCGGAGGATGGGTGCTGGTCTTCCTCCAAATCAGCAAGCCCCAACACGTGGCTGTGGAGAAGATGAAATAAATACCCATAAACACCATAGATTATTTTGAATTAAAACCATCACCATGATAAAGATATTTTTTCCTGCCTCTAGAATAATCTCTTTAACTAAACCCAACTGAAAGTAAGATTGTGAAATAGTGGGTGATTTGTTTTCTGCTGCACCTTTTCCAACACCTCCAAATATATCCATGTGTGGAGAAAAAATGAAAGTAAGAATTCTGTTTAGTTTGCATTGACAGAACAAGACTGATGCCTTCTAACCAATAAAGGCTCAGGTGGCTAGAACAGATACCAGGAGTAAATTAAAAACTAAATTAAACATAATGGGTATACAGGTCAAACCTACAGGAAAAAAAAAAAAAAAAAGTGAGCACAGTCTTACAGTTAAGAGCCAGATCTTTAGTGTAGTACCCTGAAATACTCTGCTCCGATCCCAGGACCTCAGCAGTGCTTCAAGAAGGCGACTGGGAGTCTGAATTCCACTTCAGCCACGTCCTACAGCTCTCTGCCACAGGGCTCAGCATCTTACTTAAGCTGACACAGCCTCCAGGGCCCTACACAGGTACATCAGTGTCTCTATTTCTGCACTGCTAAATAAAAGCCTAAAATCAGCTGTGAATAGGTAGCTACATGTTCCTTGGTTTCCCTTCCTATCTAATTAGAAGCATATTAACTTCTTTCTGGGCAGGTAACTTGTAAGACATACCAGGAAAGTATTTTCTTTTACTATTCACAGATACAGTGGCTAGCAAAATAAAAATCTAAATTTGAATTTCTAGGCACTGCTTTTGTACTTACAAAACACCAAAGAAGTTTATTGTGCTAGAAGTAAAATAATTTGTAAGTCCCAGATGTGTACCACCCACAATAATACAAAACATTCACTGAAAGCTAAAATGGCAAAAAATGGAGATGGGAGGTGATATACTTAACAATGGCACCAAGAATGCTAAAGAAAATGTGTATTAGCTAACACCATATTATGCATTATAAGATACATTCTCTCTCTTAAAAGGAATCAGCGAAAGGAAATGTAATGTTACTGATGAGTGGCCCAAAGAATAAAACAGGACCACCTGAGTAAAAGTCAACTCCAGAACTGGCGTGAAAAGAGAAAACCTGCCAGACCATGCACACCAACATGCATGCACATAGAGGAAAAACAAATTATTATTACTGAAACAGACTGAAACCTGTCTTAGGCAGTCTACCCAAGGGAGCAGCAAAACCCAGTAGCCTGGCTGAGGGCGTCTTTAACTAAAGGTCAGAGAAAACTGCAGAAGAAACCTCAGGGATCCCTTAAAGTGGTTCCCTAAGACAGGGGATGCCTAATGGAGGTGCAGAGTTGTGCAGGTTTCATTGTGTTTATTAAATACACACTAAAATATTAAACATGATAACATCAGCTAAACTAAATCAAACATACTCTAAGCGTGATACAAATCATCATTAGACAATGTAAACAAACACTCAACACACACAAAGGCACACAAAGCCTTTATTGGAAATCCCAGCAATTAGATCCGTCCCCAGAGAGATGCCACTGGCTCCAGGAGCCCACAGCCCCGACCGTGGAGCTCTACTTCGTTAAGGACAGCGGAGAGGTGTCTGTGTCAGTTCGCCATGGGAGCTGAGGGAAGCTGCTCTTGCTAGGACAGTCTCCTGCACTCGCTCCACTCTGGCCCTGCTCCAGCAGCAGCACTTCCTGCAACAGGGTCTCCACTTAGCCCAAACCACCGCGGACAAGATCTCTTCCAGCCAGGCTTGCCAGCGGCAGCTGCTCCCAACCAAAGAGTCTCTCTCTGGAGAAAACACTCTCTCAACGCCAGCCATCCTGCAAGAACAGTGGCTCCTAACATAAACAGTCTCCTTTAAAGAATACAGGGAAAGTCCTCACAGCCAGTCTCTTTCCAAAGGGAGCAGCTCGCACATTAATCCAATGAATAATTCCAGGCTGGGAGATAAAATATTTAAAGCGAAGAAAAGGCAAAAGATCTCCAGAGTTCACAGTTTTCAAGCCAGCCTTCAAAGCTCACAAGTTCATTATCATTTGCCAAGTAGGATCAACATGACGAGTGTGATTGTAAGAAACATGAAAAATTGCACCACCAAATCAACAGGGACTTCAGAATTTAGCAAGTATAGGAGCCAGTGGAGCTGCTGAAATGCCAAGTTCAGTAACCACAAACAGAAGTCCACCATGGTGGCATAATCTAACGTATGATTCAACTGATAGTCATTATATCACACAAGGAAAAAACACATGAATTGTCATATTGGATCAGACTCATCTAGCAGGGATCCTCCTACAGTAGCCAATACAAAAGTCTTCAGCAGTTAAGCAAAGGAAATCCTCCAGCGAGCAGCTAAGGTCTAGCCACCTTACTTGGGAAGTTTCTTCCTTATCCCACTATTCAGAGCACGGTTTATGTTCCAAAGCCTGAAGGTCTGTTTGCCCTCAAGGTTGTCTTTATCTCCATCTAACATGAATGTGCAAGCCTTCGTTCTACACAGAGATGTCTAAACCTGACCTAGAAATTAAGCCTGTGAGGATTCATGCCACCAATTTCCACCAGCTTACTTATGCATTGCCTACAAAGTATCTCTTTTAACCCATTTCAATCTGGTCTCCTTTACTTTTCTGAAGTAACTCTTGGTTCCCGTTTTTGTGGAACGGTGAGCAGGAATGCTTAACTCATCTTTTCTATACCATTCTACAAAAACAAGCACAGTTGCACTATATCCGTGAAAGAGGATGTAAGCAATTCAAAGTTCCTCACCGCTGCTGCAGGCTAAGGGCACATACACAGGCAATTACTGTTGGATCAGCTGACGTTCAATAACTTGTTATCACTAACACCACTGAGCTTCTCACTTTCAGAAAAGCCCATTACAAAACTTGCTATAAAGCTTCTTGCCGGTCAAAGATTTTCTGAAACCCAAATAACTTGTCAAGTGGATCTTTTCTAACCATATTAAATCTGCAGAAACTATGCCAACTGGAGCTAACATCATGACCATCTATATATTTTATAACATGGTCTTTAATGTTAGTTCAACCAATTTTTCAGGTACCAAAACAATGCTTACTATCATGAAATTCCCTGAATCTCTACTGAAGCCTACTTAAATTATAGATAAACCTGCACTACTCTTTGTCTTCTTGTATAATAGAATACTTTAGCAAAGACTACATTTTTCCCCCAGTGGTTCAGCCACTCTATTTTAAGATCCTTCACAACTCTTAGGTATACATTTTCTGATGATTTTCTGCCCTTTGATTTATCAGCTGGTTGTAACATTTCTTCTATTGACATGTTGATCAATGAATGGCTCATCTTTACTGGCTGAAAAGTAGGTATTTGATCTAGGTATTTGAAGTGAAGACAGAAGCTGCAAAATCATTTGGCTTCTCTGCAATGTCCTTAACTTTCATAACTGTCTGGCAGACTTTCTCCTTCACAGATACTTTGAAACTTTGAATTTGTTGTTGGTTGTGCTCATCTCATCAGATTTCTCACCATTTCTTTCCTGCAGTATAGTCTGGTTTCTATAAGGCTAGTTTCATCTTCTGAAGGATGGTTGTCTGCTTCAAGTCACTTCTTCTGCCTTAATTTCTAAGTAGGCATGCAAGATTTCATATGGCATGCTTTGAAATAGCAAAAGTTTGACTAAGCTTTCCAAACTGTTCCTCCTCAAGATATCAGTTACAGCAGCTTTATCAAATGTTGAAAGTACCATCATGCCTTGCTAGCCTCTTCCACCCTTCACCTCCTCCTCAACCCCCATAAGCCTAGGGGCAAAGCTACGTGACACAGTCTGGGCAAGAAAGGCATATGTGGATGGCTAGGGTTCCTCATGTTATATCATTCCCATTGGGAAAAAAAAAAAAAAAAAAGGAAAGGAAATTCTGTTTCTGATCCTTGTTTTTGTGAAGATACAATCAGAAATATGATCCAAGAGTGCTGACTGAATGCTGTCTGCTCAAGCCTTGAAGAATCTGGCAGAATGAGCTGTCACATGATTTTTACTCATTTTTATAGCAAGTCTTTCTCCTTTGATCTAGTAACAATGGACACGGAGATGGATCAAGTGTGTTTCAAGTTCATTCCAGGCTCTCAATCATAATTCAGTAAGGATTTTGATTTTTAATTCTTTTTAACAACTTATTTCTTCTATGGTATGCTGTCAACACCCTGTCCATCTAATCTGGACCTTTTTGGATGGTTGTACTGGAAACATGGGAAGGCTTTTTTCCTACCCTGCTACCAGTCTCTAGCTGTGCCACTGTATTTTATCTGGACCACACTCTAAAAGCTAGACTTCAGCCTAAAATACCTGGGCAAATATGCTGCGCACGCTTCAGCATTTTGCTGAACATCCCTGCTCTGTAAAGCAGTGTACCAACGTCTCAGTGGCAGTTTTACAGAAGTCCACAAGGAAAGCTGTGTCTGAGAAGAGAATAGCCCTAATGGAATGACCTTTACTGGGACTTGACACCTGCTACCTTGTAAGCTTCTTACACACACAGCTTAATCCACCTGGAGGCTTTTTTGCTTGATGGAAGGTGATAAAAAAGCTGTTAGATTGTAAGCTCTGTCTTAGATTCAAAGCATGTAGGCTCCTTGATATTCTGAAGCTTAGGGCACGCAGAGGGGAAAAATATTTCTTAGTTCAGGTGCAATTCTCAAGTTGCTTATTAGGGATGAACCCTAGTCTAAGAATCACTTTATTGGTATGAAAGTAAAGAAAAGGCTTCCTGATAGGAAGAAGGGTCCCAGTTCCGCAGTACTACAGACAAGATAATGTAATAGTGATCATAAAGCTTCCCTCAGCAGACAAGAAGAACAAAGAAGCCCAACTCTAGAAATTTACAATCCACAGAGGATCAAGCAGATTGTATTCTGGATACCTTAAAGGTGAATGCTCTAAAACATGCATCAATCTGTAGTGATGAAAACCTGGTCCCCTCTGATTATAAATAATTCCCTCTTTCTTTGAGACAACAAGGGTCTAAATCAAAAAGTTGTATCAGTGTGATTTTTGGCATGATGAAAAGGGAGAAAAAAGCAGAGTAAAAGACAGGCACCACTGCAGCACTACCTCAGTGCAGCTGTTGGGAGAAGCCAGTACATGAAGACTGAAACAGCCTCAGAATTAGAACAGAGGAGGAATTAGCATTATTCGAGAGTGAGCTTTATTTGGAGCTTAAAGGAAAAAACAAAACCAACAAACAAAAAAACCCCGAAGAACCTACCTTCTAAAGAGCTTACGTCCCTCAATAGAAAATGACCTATCACTAACTGCTCAAACTGTAGTGGAAGCACAAGTGAGAACAGCATACCAAAAATGCAGTGGTGGCTGGGAGCTGAACTAATGTTCTTCAGGTCACTACTGCTCACCATCTCCCTTAGGGAAGCAAATCCCTGGAGCTCATCTTCCCTCCTGCCTGAGATAAGGTACATCAAAGCCACTAGCTGTGGCCTTGCAGGACCCAGAAAAGGAAATTGTGCAAACCCTTTATTCCATGCCATGAGAGGAAGCTCAAATGAGCTCTCTTCAGCTGAAAGCTTTTCCTAGCAGAAGCTCCCGTTTCATGCTCCCCTGGGCATTGTTTCTATGATTTTTTTTTTTTTTTTTTTTTTAACTCTGAAGGCTAATGTTGACAGTCTCCCATCACTGTGCAGTCTTCAAACACTTTGTCCTCTGCAGTTGGCCCAGGTGACTAACTTACTTTTTTAAAGGGTTGGATGCAAGAAGTTCAGAATGGAAAAATTTATGCAGAGATCGCTGTTTAAGAAACACTGAAACAGTCAGAAGCCTCTTATTTGTTTATGGCTGACACCTTTATTGATGGCTTTAGTCACTTAGATCTAAGGACACTTGCAAGCACTTGTAAGATCGGGGTTTGTGTTTGAAACACTCCACCTGTATCATATATGCTAGGCTCTAAATGTAGCAGTATCTAACCTTTATCTGCAGGCTTTTATAATATAGGCCATTTATGTGAAGTGAGTGGAACATTGATCCTCCTGCTCAAGTTTCCCGAGATTATTCAGTATTAGTATTGCTGTGATTAGTCACACTGTGGCTGATGCTCCTGTAGATTGTTTGATACAGTGTATTTCCCACTATACACAAAGCAGCACTGTAGGAAAACCCAATTCAATCAATTTGAGCAGCCCTTCTTGTGCTACATTGGTATATTATGTATTGGACAGATAAAGTTGTGATCCTATCTAATATATTCTTTGACTGGTTTGACTGATGTACTGAATGAATGGAGATACCTAATGCTATCCAATCCTGCTGCCGAAAGATAATGGCATCATTATTTGAAGATGGACCAAAAAGGGGAGTGGGGGAAGGGAAGGGTTTAACCACTGCTTCCCACATCTGTAGCGAACATGGACACTGCAGTGTGTGAAGTCAGCAAATCAGGCAGAGGAGACTTCTGACAGCAAGCTAAAGAGTGGAAAGTGAGAACAAGGAAGAGCTCTAAATATGGATGTGATGCCAACTGCTGCAGAAATCAGGGTATCCCAGCCTCATTTTCAAGAGGTGCTCTGCAAACTGCAAGGCACTTTTAGATAACCAAACTATCCAAGCCCCAGGCTATTGTATTCTTTTCCCCATTTTTATAATTATTTGTTGGGATGGCAGAAGCACATATACCCAAGAGAGGAGCTACCACAACCCTGCAGCTGTATGCACCAACTGGCACAGGACAGCACTTGTAGCTTCCCTTGTGGCCACTCTCTAGCAACAGTGCTCCACAACTCCAGGCCTGCCAGGTTTTGATAATAAGAAAAAAAAAAATTTTTAAAGTTTCTGCCAGCTGATCTGCTGATCTAAAGCCTTAAACAGGTAGTTAATGTTTCTAGGGTTTAGGCTGTCTTTCTAACACTGGGGCTGCACAGAACACATTTAAATGCACATCAGCTTTTACCTAAAACACCTTGGACCCAGTCCAGAAAGGAAGCCAAGAAATTCTCTCCTATGTTATATTATAAAAAAGAAATGCAACAACAAGTAGCTCATAAGAATAATTATAAGAAAAAGGACAGACATGACAGGTAATGGAAGTGCAGCATCACCACACAACAGTTAGTGTAAGGCAAAATATGTATTGTGTCATAAATGTAGAAGTCTCAGACATGGAACACAATGTCATAAGACAACAGAATAATGGTTTCATCAGGTGATATATTTTGTTAAGTCTTGTATACAAACTCCCTTGATCCCTTCAGTCTCTTAGCAGTCTTGCATTTGTTGCTCCTGATAGGTTAAGATAGCATTAAGTTTACTGATGACATACCTTAGTCTAGAAGAAGCACCATTTACAGCACTTGAACTATAAGCATTGTGTAGTTTTACCCAATTTATTATTACCAACATATATCTGGACAGCTTTGCTAGTAATCTGCTGTAGCTACTGGGAACTATTTGGGTCTAGTTCTGATGTTTTAAAGCACTAGTTTAAAAATCCACTAATTGCTTAGTTTCCTATACAAAAATACTCATATTCAGTGAAAGCAAATGATAGTTCATCTGAGGAATGCATGTGTATGTATGGAAGGAACCACTACATTGTGGTTGCACAAATTTTCACTCATTTGAATAGTAGTATGATCCTAAAGACTTCGCATTAACCAGAGCCCACTGCAATTGGGACTGCAGATACCCACCTTTGCTGCTTAAGTTCTTCCTCAGCTTATTTAGTTACTTTTTAATTACCCTCCCCAAGGCCTTTTACATAGATATTTTTCTTGTTTTTAAATACAAAGTTTTTTTAATTGACATTTTTTTTTTACAATTTAATTAGAATTACCTTTCCCTTGTGATTACATTTATTTTTACACTTTGTCTCCCTGACAATTTTGATCCATTTAATTAGTTTTAACTATGTCCCACACTGCTTACCTTCAGAAGGACACCTATCACATCCACTCAACTATTTTTCTTGTATAAGTTATCTGAATGTAGAGGAACTTTAAAGGAAAAACAGTTGGTTTTATTTCTTAATCATACCACAATACTATTTATCAAGTTCTATGGATGACCCACCATAGTCACAACCAATTTAATGGGATTTTGGCTTTTTTTGGTTTCTTCCCCCCCAACTTGTACAAGGACCTAACCTTTAGTAAGATAGTAACTAAAAGCCAAACTGTGCACTAGGAGCCATCATCAGCTGTTGCCTAGAAGGATGCATTTTAAAATTTCATCATGGATCTCTTCTCACTGAAAACTACTTGGAACTTACAGGCAGGTCTTTGCCTCCGATACATTTTTCAAATGCTGTATCTGATTCTTTCTCTGTAAGCTATTGCTTTCATTGACTTTCATGCAGACACTGAGGATAAAGCAATATAACAACCTAAGGCAGAGGCACATGCACAGCCACAGGCTGATACTTACATTTATGGCAAAGGGCAGGGTGGAAAAGCATATCTCTTGTGGAATCTCCAGCCCTGGAAATACTCAGAGCTTTCTTGTACAAGCTGCCCATGCTTTGCGCAGAGAGGGAGCCAATCAGATGACCTCCAGAGTCCCTTTCTGACCTAAATTATTCTACGTTTCTACTAACCTGATGAAAAATTTCATTTGAGCTTTGTTGAATCAAGGCATTCTTTTCAACTGCTTTCATTTTGCCAACAAAGACACCGAGCTGGGAAGTTTTAAGCTTGGAGATTCATCTTACTTAACTTCAGACACTTAACTGAGACGGCTAAATTAAGAACCTAGTTGTTCTACACATCATTCCCAGTCTGAAAAGACAGGATGACACTGTGACTCATGTACACCCCAAACCTAGTCAATAGGGAGAGAAGGATAACTATCATATAACTCAACTGAGTGCTTAAAGCAGGTGGGATGGACTTGGAATCCAGTAGCTCACCATGGAGAGTCTGCAAGGATGAGTTATTAGCATTTTCTGCATTTCTGCCACTACAGCATACTTATTTCTTTTGAAAAACTGAAAATGTCTTTTATGTTCATCATCAACATTAATGCCTCAAGAATTAAAGTGGCAATGATATTTGAAGTGGTTTCTGTAGTATTACAAACTGAGTTAGTAAGTTTCTAAATTGTTATCTGATGTCCATAAACTCAGAGGAATATTTTAAACAGCACAATATTTTTTTTTTCTTCCTTGTGGAAAACCACAGCCTGCTAGACTAATATCGTATATCTGATTCTGATTATTTCCCAGGTATCAAATCCTTCAATAGATGAACTTGCATTTGAAAGTTCAGGGAAGAGTAACAAAATAACCTGACATCTGCTGTTACCCACAAGAATTGGGGAGAATGGTATTGCTACCATTCCCTTCTAAGCAGATTCTCAAAATTAATCTGAAAAAAATTGGTAAGTCATTTCCCCTCCCTGTAATAAACAAAGATAACTGGACTGTAACATCCACTCTCTTTCTGGGAAATATAACAGGAGGGTGTAAACTGAACACTATGATATAAG
Organism: Aquila chrysaetos chrysaetos; assembly: GCF_900496995.4. Taxonomy (NCBI): domain Eukaryota; kingdom Metazoa; phylum Chordata; class Aves; order Accipitriformes; family Accipitridae; genus Aquila; species Aquila chrysaetos. The sequence continues at coordinate 28,593,774 of NC_044011.1, forward strand.
GGTTTTTATCTTGAGTAATACCAGGCAAATTTTTGTGAACTGATTTGTATCAAGCACTTGATGTATAGCCATAAAACAGTATCAACTGACCCTATGCCTGCCAGATACAGATTTTGTTTATCTTAAGGAGGAACATGTGCCAAAAGACTTATGCTTGCCTTTCAACTGGACTGACCACTGTAGCCTTACCAGGAGATCCCAACCCACAATGGGCATGAACTCAAATTCCGTGCCCGGGAGGCTTTCAACAGCAAACTGGACAATTTTCTAAGCAATTTGTGTTTGTTTAATAACAAAGCCAAACAAACATCCAGACTAAGGTGAATTTAACTTGCAAGAATTTCTCTCTTGGCTAGGCGTCTTCAGTTTTAAAGGCCTTCTGAAGCCCAAAGACAGCCTCCATCAAAATTAAAGGGAAACCACAGGGCTCTGCACATCCACAGCCACAACACAACACAGTGGGTACATTTTCAGCTTCTCATGGCAGATTCAGAGATTCCCCACTCTTGCTCTGTGAGGAACAGGTCACTGTTTACCTGTGTAAGTGGAGAGACATCCAGATTAACCATGGGCTTTTTTCCCAGCTACTGTACAGGAGCTCTTTAGCTAAACTCCTTAAATGTTCTAAGAACTGTTGCATGCTTACCACAGATTTTCCATCCATGTCTTTGATTTGCCTCCTCCGCTGTCTGGAAGAAAGCTAGTGACTGGAAAGTATTTAAAAAAGCATAAATAGGGTGATTCAGATAATGCTAGGATGAACAGCCTGACATCAGCCCTATGAAAAGTCATGAAAAAGCTGATATTCGATAAGTATAAAAATAAGTAAGACTATAATTAATGCTAATTAATACTAATTACTTCATTAGTTTACAATGGGAAAAAAGACAGGTTTTATCAACCAAACAATCACCAATAAAATTACTGGTTTGGTTAAAGGCAATTGTGTTGACCTGACACTCTTCTGTAAGGTGTCTGAGTTACCCAAAAGAAGGTTAGAGGTCTGATTATTAAATCACATGAGAAAGAGTTATCCACTTCTGAATATGAATGAAAGATATCAGTGTATTAATCTCTAAATCAGCAGGAAATGTGTAACACGGTGAAATAGTTGGTAGCCACAAAGACGAAATTATTAACTAATAAAGGGAACACTTAAGCAAGGAAAAGAAAAGATAGTAGATTCTTCACAATTCAAACTCTTTTAGAAAGAAACCTTCTTAGTATAAGCATCTGGTATGCTTACATAATAGACATTAACAGCTTAATGCAAAATTAAAAGATAAGGCTCTCTGGTTTATATTACAAGAGCAATAATGATAACGGTCTTTTTAGACCTTAAAATGAATCTATTAGCATGGTTCCAACGTGCAGCACATGGGGTTCCTGAGCATGATCTCACAGGCACTTTCTTTGATCCAGTTCTTTCGGACACCCTCGGAATCATTAATCCCAACATGGCAGGGTCTGTCTCTTGCTATTTCTTCTTGTAATGTCATTTTCATTCTTTCTGCAGCAAGACTTTTGGAGCGTCACTTATTAGCAGAGTATTAGCTTTCCTAGAGGCCTCCCTGGTGCACCATCTAACTGTGCCTCTGTGCCATTAGGCCAGTTTCCACAAGGATCAACCTACTGCCCATATTACCAACCTGGTTTACGTTATTTATTGTAACTCTTTATCATCGTAACTCTCTTGGATTCTGGTAATATTTTCTGCAGCCTGATGAAGTCATGCTGTAGCATTATACCTTAAAGCATACACCTTATTTTGTGCCATTACACCTTGAAGCTACATCTACCTGCAAGGCGATACTGCCATGCAGTGCCTATGTTTGGGGTTAAGTACCCACCCCTCCATTTGTTCTCTTACAGCCAGAACAGATCTCCATCATACTATGCTGTATTGCCTAGGTGCCCAAATTTAAGATCTGGTCTGTTGCTCTTCAGCCGAAACCCACCTTGAGCTCCTTGCCTGTCAGGGGAAACTGTCACCTCCAAAGTATAGTGGCTCCCTCACCACTCCAGGTTGGGCCTGCCTCTGGAAATACCTCTCTCTGCTACAATACCACCACCAAATCTAAGGAAAATAGGATCCTAACTCAGATGAACTGTTATGGTCTGAAAGTTAGGCAGAATGAATATAAGCCTGTACGTTACCTTTGTAGATCCAAATTAGATTAGCATTCTTCCTCCTTTTCCAAATCACCTTTTTCTTTATACAGTTTCCTGTTTATGAAATTTCTGTAGCAACCTTAATGGGTATTTTGACCCAATGTACCTTGTGATAAATGCCATAATCATCCATTTGGAGGCTGTCCCACGTTCTCAAGACCATAGATTTTTTGGATCACAGCCTTTTATTTCATTTTCATTTGGCTTCTGTTCCTAAGCACTTTGCTTATTATCAAGCCCTTTTGTTGTGTATACTCCGGTTCCATCCTCCTAACTGGCTATAGTGTAGGTCTATGATCCCTATCAAATTAACTCCTACTGTAATTGAGCCTGCTACAATCAGATTGCCTGCATAACCTCTTCTTTAAGTCATGCTCTCACTGCTTAAGATCTACACTTAATGTCAAACTTGCAATACCTTCCTTTACACTTTCATCAGTGACTACGCATCTGAAGCGATCTTGGACAAAAGCACCTCTTACATAAAAACTGAATGCCTTTTTATAACCACAAAAGGGCTGACAACAGTCAACATCTAATGGTAAAATTAAAAATCAGTCCATTCAGCTAAATTAGGTGACTTTGTTGATTTTAGAAGGATCAGGGATTCTTCCTGCATGGCATAGTAGTGAATGGATATAGTACAAGACAATAGTCAAAGAGTCTAAAATAGTCAAGATTTTCCTTTGTAGCATCTAGGCATGGATAGTAAGAGTTTCCTTCTGGATAGGTTAGTGACCTTGTGGAAGACTGGGAAGAAAGAGGAAATTCACTTTAAATGCCTAAGACATTTCATTTACTTTAGTCATCAAGGTTCTCTATAAAGTCAGTGAAACCTCCATCCTAAGCCAGGCACATGGCCATGCTTTAGAAACCCATTTCATTTGGTTTAAGTAACAATAAAAATCCACTCAAAAACCAAAACGTTATTGAAGATTTCCATACCGATGTTGTTACCCAGAACAAAGCCATGAGGTACAGGTGCCAGGATTCATGGGGGGGGGGGGGGGGGGCGGGGAAATGAACTACCAGCAGTCCTTTAAGAAGTAGCTTAGTGAAAATAATTAGAATAGGAAATACAGTCAGCTAAGTAGAAGCTACTTTAGCACTCCTTCTGCTATTTTTATTTGCACTGGTTAATACATTCTTACATCTTAAGATAACTAGGCCAGCTTGTCTGAAGGAATGCAGAACAGGGTGCTAATTTCATCTCTGCCTCACAATTCACCAGTGTCAGCACTTCCTAAACTGGAATTAAGCATCCTGTCCTATTTGATGATGTCACATAGCAAGTTCTATACATTGTTACTTTTTGCTGTTAAATTAAGCAGAACAGTCAGATTTTAACAAAACCTGTTGGACTAATAGTAGTCACCCACTCACTCAGTGGTGTCCCAGCATCGCATTTCCCACCTCTCCTTGTTAACACCATATCCTGTCTTCAGCTGCTACTTGTTTGAAGTACTCAAAACTTTCCATTGTCCTTTAGTTATTACCATTCTTTGAGTAACTGATTAGTATATAGACTTAATTACACATAGATGATAATAGCAAGATATCTTACTTGTGATTGACTAAGCCTGGCAAGCACAATCTGTATTTTAAGAATTTCTTCTATGGAAAATTACTTCAGAAAGCACAAAACCAAAATGGTCCCTTTCAGTTCAGGGTGAAGATTCTGCAGTGCCATCCTGACAAGTCATTGCCTGCCTCTGAGCACATAAATTGTACTAACATACTGAAATTCCAGAGCAACTGTTTGTCATCAGATTAGAATGTTGATTACTTAAAATACAGATGAGAAAAGATAGGTGATAAACTTATTGTTGCAGATTAGAAAAAAAAAACCCACCTGCATTCATTTATTTCCAAAAGCAGGTATTTCTGACTGTCAAGTTCCTACTTTTTTGCACATGTAAATCTCATTGAATCTACTGTCTGGAGTGCAGACTCACCCAGTCAGATTGAGAAAGGAAAAACTGAAATAATTTAACATAGAGGCATTTACATTAGTGAGGTAACAGGAGAATTTGATTATAATTCTCTTATTAAATGCGATGAACATTATTATAGGGTATTTTTCTTCAGGTTCACAAATATTACTTTATTTAGTTGCCTTATGAAAAACCTGCCTTTAGTGAAAAGACTTGCTTTCCAAATAGTCAGCAACTCACATGCTCTTACAACAGCTCTATGAGCTTAAAACATTTCTATGAGCAATACTGAAGACTAGAACGATCACAGAGTCTACTAGAAAACACCTATTCCTTTTCTGTTTTCTCTTTACTCATACAGTACACAGCTACACATAAAAATATTCAGAATAAACACAACTTTGGATGCACAGTTAAACAAACAAAAAAAAAAATAGCAAACTTATGACCAATTTATCACATCAGTACAACTACAGTGCTGATCCTTCTCTTCCAATCCAGTTTGAAACTGGAACCAAATAGAGCCCAATAGGCTATTTCATTTTCACACGTCAGACAGGTCTCCAACATGCCATTACACTGGATTCTTGGTCTGCAGCATTTCTTCACCCTCAATATGCACATACAGCATTATCCATATAATATTTTTCTTGTGAAGACAGAGGCTGCCGCATGGTATTTTATTATCTAATGCTTCAAGTGCAAAAAAATGCAATAATCTGCAGGAACAAGAGAGGACTTCATCTGTTAATGACTTCAGAAAAATTTAAGTGGTTTAGAAATAAAGTTTTGAAGGTATTTTTCTCCTGTAAGTAAACACTGGCTATTTGGTATGCAACAAGCACCTGTACACCCTGTGCAGGCTCTTAGGCCATAGAACACTGGCATTGTGACCTGACAGTAAAACACAAACCGGATGGTGTTCAGTTCTCACCTCTCCTTTGTGCTGGAAAAAAACACCACATATACACAACTAAGACCAGATAGAGACTTGCGAAATGTGTCTATTATTTTTTATAGTCAAATTGCTTTTCTACACATATGTACGCAGTTTGCCTCTACGCTGTTTGTTTAAATGGAATGCATTCATAACACTAACATAACACAGATCACTAACAACAAACAGGGAGGCAAATTTTTCCTTTCAAAGCAGTGTAGTCTCCACAGGATAAAATTTAACCTTTCATATTGAGCAGAGGGAAAAATTTACAAGACCTTAAAGTATACCATAACATGCTCTCTATAAAACAAAATTAGGGCTGAACTCCTTACTCACATTTAACTGAGGTGTACAAACTTCTCCCATATAATTCCAGGCACTTAAATGACATGTCTGTGGAGGAGCCTGGCTGTCCTACACTCCTGCTCCACTTGCAACAGAGATAGAAATAAATTTCCTAAAGTGTAATAATTCCTGTCCTCCCCCACTGCTCCTAAACAAAACCTTTCCTTCCCCTCAACCTCAACAGTTTCAGTGAGATTGAGAGGTACACATACAATTTCTCTCACGGTTCTTGATTTATTATTTGAATGGAGAAAAATCATGGTTGCTTTATAAGAACACAGGACTGGAAGCAATGCTCTGGGCTATCACATCAGGACTCCATTCTCCTCAACTCCCTGTGTCTACCTCCCCTGAAATATTTGTTGAGAGCAGTCACAGTCATCCTCAGCCCTCACTTTGCCAGTTCAAACAAGCTGGGGTCCTTTGTTCTCTCCTTCTAAGACAGCTCTGCATTTTCTTGATCACCCTAGTAGTCCTTTCTTGGCGCTTATTCCAGATTGAATTAATCTTTCTCAATCATGTGGGCCTGAAATGCACACACTGCTGCAGATACAGCCTCATTCCAGCCTTATACAACAGCAATAATGCTTCCAGGTCCACTGGAAATACTTGGTCTCACACTTCTTTGGATCCTGGTTGCATTTTTCATAGCGATATCGCATTGATGATTCACAAACATCCTAAATTAGACAAACAGACATCAGTCGTCTTCATTTGTGTTTCCATGGAGGAGCTTCCAGCTAGTCATGCCTGCCCCTGGGCTACAACAGCTTTAATGAGTGAAATGAAACAGGCTACAAACATTTTTGTCCTGGCTTCACTAGCTGAGATATTAAACACATATTAAGGTCGTTATTTTAGAGCTGTTTTCTCAGGGGCTATTTCCAAGCCTTCCCCAGGATTAGCCAGCCCCATTCAGATGCACATAAACCTCAGCAGCACAGGGCCATAATGCTAACCTGGCTCTTCCCACCAAGAGTAGCAAGAGGCTGCCAGAAGTTTGTACTGTCTCTTCCTTTTTCTTTTATTTCTGAAATATTTTATTCAGCTTGCCAGAATGACTGAAACCAAAAAAATCCAAACAGTTTAATGATACAAAATGGTTCAAATTAGCGTCTGTCTTGTTTTTCTCTGTAGTTTAAGGGATCAATATTAATGAAGAGAGAAGCTATAAACATCACTAATGAGGATGAAGTAGAATATCCCCCACCAGAGCCGTCTGCACTTGAGCTTGCACCAAATGAAGATGACATCCACTATTAAAAGCTGCATTTTAATCCAGCCACAATAATAACAGTGAAGTTAGTGCTATTGGTAAATTTTAATAGATGATGTCTTACAAAAGCACCCTACTTGAAATTCAGCCCAAAGACTAAATTAAAGTCAAAGCCCTAGTCAGTTAACTGGGCTATAACATGTGAAGAATTGATTTTCTTATTTTCAGCTGTCAGACCTGCTACAAAGAATGAGTTTTAATTCTGGGGATGTTATTAAACTCCTTGCTTAACTGGCAGAAAAATGGAACCGCTAGCCAGGCGATAGTGGTGCGGCTGTCGGAATGAATGACACCTGTCAGAGTATGATGAATGACCCTCTCTGCCCCACAATCCCCTGCTCTGTCACTCAGGTGAGGGCCATTAATCTTCATCGAGGGCCTGTCAGGCCAGGCAGCCACGACGACAAAACGTCTTCTCGCATTTGCTGCCGCCACACACGTAACAATGCGATATTCTTATTGTCACAGCGACGCCGAATTAGCATAATTTATTATGACTTTCCTCCCCACAAGCCCCCTCCCCACCCAAAACCCAAGTAGGGGAGAGATGCGATTAGACAGATGGAGGGTAGGCCCAGCCTGCCAGCCCCAGAGCCCCCCGCAGTGCTTGATGAGGAGTGGAGCATCTCTACAAACCAATCAAAAAGCTGGCAGTTCAATTACAGAGTAATAAAGGGACATTCATCATTCAATTAGGCACCTGTCATGGTTTCACAAAAGGGAAAACTTCTAACCTGAGACTCCAGGGAGAAGATGCTACAACCAGGAGGCAGAGAAATAAATGAAAAAAGGACAAAGTCAATTACTGGCCAAACCAGATAAAAGGAAATATGTTAAAATAAGGGAAAAGTTATCCCTAGGCAAAAATCAGAAAAAAGTTACATGACCTTACAAAGATTATAAAGGGCCAGCATTAAAAGAGCTCTGCTGCGCTACTCTGCAACACGCACACTACCAAATTTCCCCCCTTGCAAGCTTCAATGAAAGCTGAAAAAGCTGAATGTTATCAGGAAAAAAGCTACAGGGAAATAGGATTGTGGTTTAAAAGCCCCGATATTGCTACTGCAAAAGCATACAACACACACCAACTTTAGATGGAACATACCTATTCATCTCAGCTTGTTGCTCTGTCTTAGTTTGAAATGCTATGAACACCTGGGGTGATTCTTCCTATCATGTCAGAAATATTAGCAATTCTGTTAACCACCACCAAAAGTAGGTGAACCCTTTCTAAAAAAAAAAAAAAAAAAACCAAAAAAACCAAACCAAACACCAAACAAACAAACACCCCCCCCCCCCCAAAAAAACTCCCACAAAACCACCAGCATGCCATACATTGGCATGTAAAACAGCAGAGAAAGTAAGCAGGCATGCTTCATTCAAAGTTATTTTGTTCAATTTATGTGCTTCATAGTTTGCAGAATCCAGATCCTGAAAGTTACTGAAAATTAGAACATGGCAGAGATGAGATTGTTTGTCAGGGGGAGACTGGAACTAATGTGGATTTATCCTGTTCTGCAGCTGCAAATAACAGGTAAAAAAATAATAATATTAGATTGCTGAACAGCTGCTTGTGCAATAAACTCTGTTAAGTTGATTACCTGCCTGCTAAGAAGGTTTATAGTAAATTGCAACTCCAACATTAAATTACCAGAGCAGCAAAGGTAGGATTTGGTTGGAAAGATGTAAGACTAATCCAAAAAATGTTCTTTAGAGGTGATGAATGATACCTTGTATAACCAGCTAGAATGGGTAGAAAAGTCTAGAGTGTCTTGATGATTTGAATCCAACACATTTTCAGAAGGGCTGTCCAAGTCCTGGTGCCTGCTTACATAGAGCAGCACAGGGCCACAAGGAAACCTCCATTTATCACTGTATGAGCATAACACTGCATGTCTACTCATCCCCCCCACTCCGTCACAATAAGTCCAGGAGCATGCCACACTAACACAGCTATAAGGTTTCCAGACAAGCTAGTTCCTGTGTGGAGTTGCAGTTTGACATGTAGATGTTTCACCTCACTCAGATGTGGGTCAGGCTACAGTTCTGAGAGCTCATGTCACATCAGAGCATAGGATTTACACCTCCAAATCATGCTAATGGTTTTCAAAATCCTGCCTAAATGAGTTCACATAGTATAACAATTAGGGAACTCCTTGGGAATATTTTGTCAATTAATGAGGAAAAAATATTGTCAGATAAATTTGCTTGGGTTTAGCATACGACTAACTCCACGCACCAGCAGTTATTTACAGCAGTAGTCAGATCTAGTCTTGTTGGGGAGGGGGAGGGAATCATCATTATGCAGTGTTTTCTTTACAAGAGGATCTAAATCTACAACAGGGTGCAAAATAACATAAGCAATTGATTTGTGTGCTGAATACTTCCTCCCATGCCTTCTGCATTTGCATCCCAGGGCCTAATGAAGTTCTGATACAACATAACAAAGAGGCTAACAATGCCTACATACCTCACTCGCAGGGGGTGCTGCAAGAGATCAATCTGTTAAGGTTTTTAAACTGGCTTAGAGATGACAAGTGCTACATAGCACAAATACTAGCTATAGCATTGTGCATTGTCTTCGTTACACTACTTTGAAAAAGTCATCATAGACTATTGTATCAGCTTTCCCATAAAGCCAGGCAGGGGATTTTTTTTGTTTTCCCCTTTTGGTATAAATACATTCTAAATACAAGCTTGCAAAATCCAGAAGGTGGAAGAAAAAAAAAAAGTGCCAGAATTACTGAACCACAGAATTTATAACTCCTTCCCTATCTTTTCCCCTAGAAAATATAGTTTATCGATACAGTGGTTGCCTTTGAGATTAGTCGCAGCATCAAGGCTTTCAACAGAACAGAGACAGGGAATGAAGCATGCGACTCAAAGGTGTTTGATGGTATTAGTCCTTGAGGTCTTGTGCATACAGTTCCACTGCTGCTGTGCAATGGTTCAAAAAATTGAAAGTTAAGTGTCCAGGGAATAAGTTACAAAATTAGTAATTTGTTGTTCCTGCTTTGATGTCAAACAGAAATAATACCCCTTTCAGGAAGTCTAAAAATAACTAAATAAACCAAACAGAGCTAAAAATACGACAATAGGTTTCAGATGCAGAGCTGCCATTACCAAGCTCCAAAACATCCAATTTGCCTTCTCTCCTGCACAAGCATACATTATAGACAACCTGGGAACTCAGAGACTAAATGCAGGGATTCTCAGAAGTCCTGTATGAGGGACAATTTGTGGGCAGGGAAGAGAGGGGAAGAGCACTCCTGTGCACTCCTAGTAGGTCACTACTATTTGAAGTTCTGCTTTGCCATATAGACTTCTATAGAGATGATGTGTCACAATAACTTACTAAACACTACAAATTAAGAAATGCATAGATGATCCTGAGTTTCCAATATGGTAGGCTTTAACAAATCAGCTTATTCAGGGCTGTCATATCAGTGATCTGGTTTATTAAGTCTTAATAATCCCGGCACATTTATCCAAATGCCACAAAGAGCACAATTTACCCTTCTCGCTCCTGTGGATACTGTGTGGTTGCCTTCAGAAACACAATTTCCCAGGGAGGAAGCGCTACCGGGGGTACATGTCAGCAAATCCACAAAAGGAAAATGAGGGTAGAGGGAATAAAAAAAGGTAATCACGTTGAGACAAAAAGGGAAGACAGTAAAGTACCAGGACGATAGCAGGATGAATAATTGATGAGCTGGTGGTTTACGAGTGAGTTTCATTAATATTTTCCTGCAGGTTCATTAAGCACTGTCCCAGGCTCATCTTCAAAGGTTCCTCCCGAGTTTTGATTAGGTGCTGCAAGTCTTTTGCTTAGACATCAGAACTCCAGGCCTTTGGTGGTGACAACCGCTTCCTAAGCCCCAGTCCCTTCAGCCAAGCACCTTTCAGAGCTGTTTTCTATTCCCCTCCCACTAATCACAAGTCCCTAACCATGACAGCAAGTCTTAGTAAATAATATATCAAGATAAATGATAATTGTTCTGTTTTAAGTGTCTCCTAATGAGCATCATAAATTAAAAATTAATATTGCAAAGACTGTATGAATAGCATCAATGCTATAAACAGAGCAGCAGGGATCAAGAATGCAAATGAAAGTGAAATGCTCCCTTACCCGCCCCTCTGTATGAAAAAATTCTGGAGCCAGCAGACTGTTAGGCATTACAAAGCTAATAAATGACTTTAATGAAGTTCTCCAACAGGCAATTTCTTCTTAATCTTCCCTTCACCTTCCAATATTTGGTTCTTCTGGATTGTGAGATTTGTTGATTTTTTTTTTTCCTTTAAACAATCTCTCAAGAACTGTTTGTTTCTTGTTAGGTGCAACAATAATCTCAAATTAAAGCATGCTGCTGCAGCAAAATCTAGAGAATGGGCTGGTTAACAGATTGCTGGTCCTGATGATCATGCAGAAAGGCTAAAGTGATTTGGCAGTAGCCATTCTGTTGTGTGACGTTGCTATTATCATTGTGCCTTCTATTCAGAGAGTGCATTCAAATGGTGTCTTTTTCTGGGTGACTGAATAAGGTACACTTAGCTGCGCCCTTGTACCTCCAAGTTTCAGCTAGAAAGAAAGGAGGCAGCTGGAATTCTTACCCTTCCTTCTTCCAGAGTCTTAGTTTGTTCAATTTAGATGTAGCAGAAGTACTTGCACAAGCAATGTTTGCCTCCTTCTTTAATGGCTGGAATAATCTGTAGCTGAATCCCACCTCCTTCAGTTTTGTAAATACTGAAATTGATCTTTTTGAAATGTCTTTGAATACTGTATTTGCATCATCATGTCACTAATTATTCCTAGGGAGTAGATAATACCAGACTTAGAGAAACAAATAACATACAAATTTACTAAGTTATGAATGACACAAGGTACAAGTTTATGAAGGAATCTGACACTCAGGCTAGGATTAGAACACTTTGATAATGGACTTTTTTTTTTTTTTAATATCTAGCAAGTCTTCTAGCCCTTGTCAATAACTAAGGGACCACAGAAAATAAGACCTGATCAGCCAGCACATCAGACTAGATCACCTAAAATGCCATTTCACTACCCATTCTGTAATTCCAACCCTCTCCACTTTTTTCTTGCTTGCCTTTTTGTCCCCTCATCTGGCAGCTTTGAGGTAAGGAATAGCAACATCCAGTCAGCTAAGTCTGCTCCTTAAATTATACGAGACATGGGAATAGTGGGTTTAAAGAAAGAGAGTGCAAGTTATACATTATGAAGAAAAGCAATTACTGAGAAGAGGCTACTCGTCCGTCTCCATCATTTTTAAGCCTAAAGCAATGGAAGTGCCTAGTCACTGCTCTATAATTAAGGCTGAAGTCTGCATTTCAAAGTTCAAATTGTTTCCATGATGCACCCTCTCCAAACAGAGCTTTTGCTCTTTAAAGCACAGAATGACTTTTGAGAATTCATAAATATTGTACTTCAAGCTCATATTTATGACAAAATTAGACACCCTGTGCCTTTTTATTGTCCTAGTTGAAATTAGTACTACAATAACTCAGATTTGAAATATTGCAGCAAAATCTCAGCATAACAGAAATTATTTTTTTCTAGAGCAAATTGATTTCTTATCTTCCTCTTGGATACTGTCAGACAAGACTGAGATTCCTCTAAACAAGACTTCAGTGATATCAGAGATTAACTAAACTACTCTTCAGCTATAAAAAGTTTTTCCTAAGCAAGTGTTATGAGACTTTTATGCTCCCCTAGTGTTAGGAGCTCCCTCAGTGGAAGACTTCACTTCTACCATCACTACACGTCAACAGTTCAGAATTGCTTGCTTGGCTTTGTTGCCCTGGAAGCTTAGGCAGAAGCACAGGCAAAGCCATTAAAAGCAGAGAGTCATTAAAAGTTGGAGACTAATGTATCTTTGAAATCCAATTTCATCTCCTTTGGGACAACAAACAGTAAAATGCATTAACCATAATTGTATGGTTATCTCGGGACATCACTAGATGGAAGAATTAGTGTTACTCCAAATTTCAGCAAGCCTGGATTTGTTTTAAATGTGATTTTAATTCTAAGATACTTGGATTTATAATTTTGGTCTTTAGTTAATTATTACTGTAATATCAGTAACCTTTAGATTACTAATACAGTCCATCCACAGTGAACTCTATTTTAATCAGTTGGTGATAATTGCTGCAGCTACACTTAATGGACCCATGCCAAATCTATGCCAGCTGAGGATCTAGATATGTATATTTGCTCTCTTGCCTTTTTTTTTTTTTTTTTTTTAAAGTTCATACAAACCATGAGCATTATACCCAAGTGTGACCCCTTTTCTACCAACAATGGGTTTTGCACTGGTGCCCTCAAGTTTGATCTGTGCTGAAGACACCTGTTCTCAAGGAAACGAGCTGGGACCACCTACTCATTTCATAAAGGGCCACTGAGCAGCTGTCACATGGTAGCAACTCCCAGGCAGTACTGACCTGTAACAAATCTGAACCACTGACCTAGAGGTGAAAGGCTCTATATCCAATTACCAATCCCCTGAGTGAGCCACTACTAAGTTTCGCCTTGAAAACATAGATAAATATGCACAACAGAATAAACAAGAATGAAGTAACACAGAAGTTGCATCATTGTTAATATTTTGCTATGCACCAAATCTTGGAAATAAAATCTATCATTGCCATCAGCAGACTATCTAGACTCTATGCCTATGAAAAAAGCCTATTAAGAGGGATAGACTGAAGCAATATTCGCCTTTCTTCCCTCTTACATCACTAATAGAAAACAAGAATATCCACACAAGATTGCCATAAGGAAAGAAAAGACAATGGTTGATTTCATGTTCCCCCCGCCATGAATTCATCAAATAACATTTTCCCTGCAAATGGCTAAATAGGAAGCATAAAAATATCCTTATTCTGTGAAGTAAGCCATTTCCTCTGCCTGCAAGTTCAAGAAAAAAAGGCCACTTCATGATTGAGAGCCCAACAAAATGAGCTATAATGCTACCCAGTTAGAGCTTAGTGAAGAACACACTCTTCTCCGCTTTGGTCCCATTTCACTCACATTATTCTTGACAGTGTCAGTAAGCAGCAGCAGAAGAGTACAATCTTCCTTTATTTTTAGCAATACTGAAGCTGCAAAAGAATTCCTCTTTTCTTCTCTCCCAAGTATTAAAAAAAAAAAGACATCTAACAAGCAGCAATAACACAAAAAGCTGTCTTAATGATTTCATCTTGATAATTTACTGCAATTACTACATAATTATATCAATGCATCTTTATAACTGTGATAATACAAGCTTTAACTAAGGCACCTTTTAACAAAGGTAAGGAAAAGAGTTATTAGAAATGAGTCACTGAAAGTTCACTTCCTCTATTAGGCTCCAAATTGTGCCACGCGTAGCCCTCTGGGTCTAGGTAGATGTAGACTACAAGCTCCAGGCTGAGTGGCAGCTTGCCATCCATCTGCCCATCTTGCCAGCATCATCTTCTGTCCCACCCAAGAGAGCAGGAGCTTGGTAGAAAATATGCTGACAAGATAGCAAGTGAACAAAAAGGCTGTGCAAGTCCTAATTTCAAGCAGCAACTTAGAGAATTTTTTTTAAAATCCCACAAAACACAGTCTGTCCCTGCTTGTAATACATGACAGTGGACTCACTTCGCCAAATGGAATAGTTTTTGTGCACTCGGCAGAGGTTTTGCAGAGCTGTTGCACTACAGCCCATTAACCCTCTCGCCTTCGCAGGCAGGGAGAGCCTTGAAGGCAGAAGAGCCAGTACTCAGAGGAAGGAGAGCCCCAGGGGTTAGCACAAGGTTGGGATCTCAGTTCCAATCCCAAGTCTGCCACTGCCTGGCTGCTAGGCTTCACACAAGTCTCTTCTCAGCTTCCCCCTTATTAAGAAAGGATAAGGGCATGAGTTTCCTTTGCAAGCTGTATTTTGGATTCTATGTCTATAAAAGCTGAACAATGCTATTACTTAAAGAAAGAGGCACTCTGCGTGCACTGGACAACTTCCCTGTCCTTAGTTAGTGGGACCACTTAAGTAGCAGAAATGAAACTCTCTTTCATGACTTTTCTGTTGCACCCCAACATACTTTGCCTACTGCTACTCTGGAAACAAATGCAACACACAGCCAGAGAAATGAAGCAATAATGGTCTGAAGTATCAAGGGAAGGATTTTTTTCTTACCAACCCTTGTGGACTAACCTGGAGTCTAACGGCTCTTGAGGCTCCATGCTGGGATCAGCATTTGCACCTCAGAGGGAGCTGACCGTGACATGGCGAGTTAGTTTTTCAAGAAGAACCATGTAATCTCCCTCCTCCACTCAGACAGCTGTAAGAAGGGGGCTTGCAATGAAACCCAATACAACAGTGCACCAAACAGCCCAACGCTCTCTATTCTACCATATCAAAACCAAACAATCACAAGTTTATTCCCCTCAGGTGAAAGTACAACAGAGGGCATTCAATAACAGATGCACTGTGGACTCTTGCTAAGAAAGGAAGTTGCTCCAGAAACATTGTTCATTGGTAATCTATCCCATTCAGACTCATTTGCACTTCAAAATGTTATATGTATCACTGACATGCATCGCTGTTTAAGGGTAAGTAGCAGACTCTCCTTTAACATTTGTATACCTTAACTTGGAATTTACATTTGTAAAGTTGATTTTTGCATTAAAATCGTTTAAGACAGTCACTGAAAGAGAACATGATGTTTGTAGACCTGAAACTAGATTTTCCTCCTTTGCCATTTTTTAAAGTTTTGATAACAGCTGATTGTCTCTTTGGTACCTTATCGCTCCCAGAGGGGTGGCAAACTTTCTGGAAAGAAATTTACCTTCCTTGGTATCAATTGTCAAGACTCAAGCATCCTACCCTTCCTCTCCAGTCTGTAAAGACAGTGGTTTGGATTTATCCCAGCTAAAGAAAGATGGGATGTCATGTAAGCAACACTTATCGACTACACAATGAAAACAGGTATCAGAAAACTAGTCTTGACAAGACTCCTAACTTCTAAGCAGCTAAAGCTTCATGTGCAGTATTCAGATCTGGTTCTACGCAGTATTACTCCATGCCAGCAGCCATTAAGCGAGTCACAGAAAGCCCAATACAGTATTCATCAAAAAATCGATGTGAGTTGGATCAGTCCCCTAAAAGCCAGACGGTTTGATTTATTTTTAAGAAAATATATTGGTGAAAATCATGGCGGGGGGGGTGCAAGGAAGAAGAAATCTTTCAGCTTGCCTACTCTATAAATCAAACAGATTTTCCCCCAAATAAATATATAAGTGAATGACCATTTTAGGACTGATGTGAATCAGTCCAGAAGGAATCATTTTCAAGAAAGTTGTTAGTGAACGGAAACAGGTGGCTATAATTTGAGTTAAACTGCAACCTTAACTGTAGTGTTTGCTCTCATGAACACTATAACAACAGATGTACAGTTGCACCTTGGGATGAATTCATTATGGCCTGAGAAACATAATCATGCCATTCAGACCATATTTTGTCCATATGCTCATGTGGTTTACACCCCTGGTTTATTGGCATTGTACTTGGTTATATAGCAGGAGACTCCCAGGATCATAATTTGCACTTACTGTTACTGTTCAGGAGAATCCCTTTGTAGCATGGGTTTCCCGTTAAGGCAAAGACTCCCTTTCAGAGCAGGGAAGGCAGGCCTGGGTCACAGCCTCTGTGGACACTGAGGAAACTTAACATCACTTGGGAAGCCTTTCATACAAAAGGTGTTGTATACCTCAAAGAAATAAAAAAAGTTAACCTGAAGAGTACAGGGGGCTATTATTCAGGACATTTTAGTTATAAAAATGTAGATTATATTGCTATCTTATCCTGTAATTTATGGGATGAATACTGTAATTCATTGAATGTCACGACTTATCTTTTATTCATATAGTTACTATTCCATTACCAGA
Source organism: Aquila chrysaetos chrysaetos (assembly GCF_900496995.4). Taxonomy (NCBI): domain Eukaryota; kingdom Metazoa; phylum Chordata; class Aves; order Accipitriformes; family Accipitridae; genus Aquila; species Aquila chrysaetos. Next base: position 28,610,363 of record NC_044011.1, read on the forward strand.
GAGGGAGGTTTGTCAAAGGTTAATTATTTTAAATTGCTCAGGCAAATTTATTTTGATTTGTACAATTTTTTTTAAATAATCAAAGGGCTATATATTCATACTGCTTTATGAGGATTCATTTAAAAAAAAAAAAAAAAAAACCAAACACAACCCCAAAAAACCCACAACAATATTCCTTGATGATACAGTCAAACAAATGCTTTTGTAAGGACCAAAAAATGGATTCTTTCAACCCTAAATGTAAAGAAGCTAAAAAAAAAAAAAAAAAAAAAGAAAATTGGCAATGGTTCTTTCTCCCCCTTCACTTTTACTATAAAAAAATTCCATAGCAGTCTTAGACTGCTGAATTATCCTTCCCTCCAGCAATCTATTTACAAGGAAAAAGCATCTTGCCACAATCTCAAGACCTGTGTCCCTGGGGCAAGGACTATTCATTTAATTGCTTCCAAAGCACCTATCATAACAGGCTCTTGATTTGTGCTTCAGCCATAATAAAAAATTAGTAGTATCATAGTACTGAAGTACTTATCACTTAGAAGTCACCCACTGCTCTGTACCTCTTGGTTCCTAGAGATGCTCAGTTGTTATCAATTCAGGCAGCCGTTTGCCATTCAGCTTCAAGCACCTAATGTAAGAACACAGGTTCTGGAAGCGATCAGCAGACCCACCCAAAAATGAAGTGTTCTGAACACACAGAGCCAAATCCCAACACTGTGTAGCAGAAACACCTCCCTCTCCACTGACCCGCAAGAGGTGCCCTGACAGTAGCTGGGAAAATGCTTACAGTAGGAGGCTGTGACATGGACTAATAAAACCAGGATGCCAACCTCCAGTAAAGTCTTTTAAACACAAAACTCATCTTTTCTCCTTTTGGAAAAAAAAAAAAAAAAAAAAAAAAAAAAAAAAAAAAAAAAAAAATCACTTAGCCTATTTCTGTGTCTGTTTCCCTGTAAGTAAAGTGGGATAATGATACTTACCCTGTAGGAGTGCTGGAAGTTTAAATCCATGCACAATCAAGTGCTGTGAAAGCCTTAAACAGAAAGTACAAAGCAGGTGCTGAGCACTGTACTAAAAAAATAATTACTATTTGTATTACTGAACTTCTGATGAGCTTGCTGGAGCTGTAATGGCAGGGAGGATGGTCCTCAAGGTTCCAAGTATCTTTATCTGGACCCTTTTCTGCACTTTATGTTGGTTTCTAACTGTAGTAACTGCTGCTGTTGAGACAGAAATGCTTCTTGGGAGGGTAGAGTGCCATAGCAAGGGAGGCACAGCTGCTACATCAGCACAGCTGTGGATTGGAAGTCATGCTACACAGCAGGCCAGGAACAAAGTATGAGGTACAGCGTGGATCAGACTCTTCTGGAGAGGGCTTCATTTTCAGAAGCTCTTATAACCAGGAGGCTACAGCAAACAATCAGTACCCCTAAGGGCAGATTCTGACCCTGTGCTGCAGGGTAGTGCTGGATGAGATGGCAGAGAACAGCAACACCCCTGCTAGGCTCCATCTAGGCCATCGAGGCAGCACAGGGTGCAACACTGGCTAATTCAACCTCCTTCAATGCCATGCTGTAGGCAACAGGGCATGGAGGGGGGTGATTTGGGGCAACAGGGAAGGAAACAGATCCGGCCACCCACCTTGCCTTTAACACAGCTGCATGATGCTCTTGGAGATCTGTAGCTCCCATATCTGCGAGGCTCCCCATGGGGGAAGCACACAAGTTGTGCGTCCTGGCCACACGGTACCATGAGGACTTCAAAGCCAGCTTTTGCTGGCTCCCTCCCAGCTTGCCACCACCTCCCCCACTACAGGCAAGGTTGTGTTTGCATCCTGCCTGTCCTCAGACAATATTGTGCCTTATGGGCCCTCTGCCAGCATCTGCTGTGGCTTTAGCCAGAGAAGACAACAGCCTAAAAATCTACCTTGGGTTACCTTGAAGTCTGGTAGCTGTAAAATAAAGCAATGTCCTATTGTTCTACACTCCCCCAACCCTTCACATTTTCATAAAGCTCTTGGACAATATTGGGGGTGGGAGGAGAAAAAAAAAAAAAAAAACTCTGGGGAAACAGCTGATTAGATTCTGGCAAGGCGGACCAAACATCTGCTTCAAACAAAAGACATCTGCATATTTCACATTTATTTTTCATAATTTACAGAAGCAACCTGCCAAAATTTAGCAAGGGAGAATAAACTAGCACATAATTAGCTAAAGTTTGCTTGCTTTAGAAGTTATTAGCATGAAGCCCAGTAGCTCACCTGGGAGGACATCAAGGAATGTAGATAACTACAGTTTGATTTTGTAAATTCAATTTTCGATCTGGTGTGCCACGCCAAAAAAACAACGTTGCCATGCCAATTAACGCAAGCCAGCAAATGTCCCGATGTCCCCGTGTCATATACTGTACAGCTGTCTCAAAGGCATTGATAACACTGTTTATTAAATAAGGATCGATTAGACAGACGGTTTTTGCTCCAGTTTACGTGGTACAGCAGGCTGCGGGTTGGAGAGCAGAACAATACTTTTTTTTTTTTTTAAATCAGGAGGTACACTATGTGCTGTGTGTACAGATGGTACAATGAGCGCTGGGGAAGCGGGCATGTGAATTTTTCAAGGCAGCCAAAGAGTCTTTGTTAAAAATGCAGAAAAAAGATCCAGGAATGTATATGCCCTCAGTGAGCTACACTTCCTCAACTGAATTTTGTCATCTACTAGGTCATTAGTACATTTGATAGCTAATACGCTTGCAATTTTAATAGAGTTAAGGGGAATAGCATGAAATCCTGAGGTTTTGAAATTCAGCTTTGAAATCAATAGGTGTTTCACTACCTATCCTTACGAACTCAGTATCTGGCCTGTAAGGGCAATAAACAGAAACAGGCAGAACTTCAGGGTGGGAAGTCCTGCCTTTGCTGCAAATGGGAGTGGAAAAACTCCTGTTAACTGTGACACAGCCAGGGTTATACCCTGGAGTTGAAACAGGAGTTGAAGAAATAGGAAAGGGCTTTCTTACAAACCCCAAATTAAACCCAGGTTCATAAAAGCATCTGCAAATCTTCTGGATGAACCAAGGTGGAGGTTCGCCCTTCTCTCTCTGAGGAAGGATTTATTGTTTCAGACAGAAACCATGGGAAACTCGCTCACTTGGACGGAATTCTGCTCCACATTTCAGATGTATTTGAACCTGAATCTCAGAGCAAAACTCAGGGAGTGGAAACTTAACTGCCAAAAAAATTCTATCAATCCCAAAGGAACACAAATTGCCAAATACAGCACAGCCCTAAAAGACACTTCAAGCCCCTTAATCTGGGCTTTATGGCTTGCACCTCTCCACAGTAGGATGGATCCAAGACTCAATCTGAACACCATGACCTTTGTGGGAGTGGGGGGGGAATGTATGAGAGTGTGAAATAACACCACTCAGATCTGGGAGGTTTTAGTTTTAAGGTTTTGCATCTGAATGCTAAAGGATTTGGGCAAGAGCGGTCACAGGAAGACTGGAGTAGAAGCCTCTTTTCTTGCCAGATTGAAACATTCTCACCTAAAAAGGGATTCAGAACTCTGAATCATACCCATCACTATGTTAAGACACTTTCTTTTTCCCCACGCAGACTTACTGCAATTGAGTCACAGAATCAAAACCACCTGATTTCACTATATAAATGACAATCTCTAACATAACAATCTCTGTAATATTAAGTCACTCAGATGCAGCATTTGAACTGGTACTAAAGCTGACTATTGCGTAATTATAATAGCCATTTTATATGCTGAGCTTCCCTCTCCCTTGCTACCAACACATTTCAATATCATCATTTCCTTCACAAGTGAGGAAAACTGAGGCATGTAGTAACAACATGAACTTCTCAGACACAAAATTCCCTCTTGGCAGAGGCATAGGACAGAGATCCCACTGCAGTGCCAGCAGCACCTACAAGCCTTTTTCCATTCTTTTGCTTTTTAAAAAATAAATACAAATCAAGAATGGTACAGTGGAATTAAGTGACTAAAAGCCTGTGTTGACCTACAATTAGTGCAGGATGCTCCTAATTAGAGATACATAAATATTCACTCATTTCAGACATGCACTTAGTTTCTGTTTGAAGAAATTCCTAATCACGTTTGTCTGAGTGAATCAAGACCACTCTTGTCGTTCTAGGTTTATTAAAATAGGATTCCTACAAAACTGAACTGCTTCTTCCTGAGCTACTCTTTTTAATTGAACATTTTGAAACAAAATGTAATTTCAAACAGTTAGAAGCACTTCACTAAGGTTAACAAACTGGTACTAGAAATCTTGGGAGTTTTCATTTTGCAGTGAGAACACTGGAATATTGATCTGTTAGCCAGTCTGTAATCAAGCTTGCATTTACATATTTTATATCCCCCAAAAGTTTCACATTAGAAGTTTTATCCAGATGTAACCATTCTGAACAAGCCCCATCTACCCTGAAATGGCGACCGCTGCATTGGTGCTACTGAACTTTGCTAGAAAGGATCTCTTCCTTCAAACTGGATTTATCTACTTACTGTATTTAAAATGCTCTTCAGCCACTCCATTTACCTGCATTTAACCACTTCCAACTTGATCAACACAGTTGACCAATTTCCACTGCCTTGCTTGAAACAGCCACAAGATAAGCTCCTGTTGCTTGTTCAAACTGGACAGGCTATTCTACATTCCTGTCTGCGGGGAATTACACTTGGGAAAGCACCAAAGCACTTGTGTAACACACAGGCGGGCTTTAGTCCTCTGCAGAACCAGGATTTAGTTACACTGCAAAAAGTCACCACTTTGCACAAAGCATGAAGATTTTTATGGAGTGGTCACTAGCAAGTGAACTGAGAACAACTATTTCTCTTCTACAGACTCCTTATTTCTCAGAAACCAACTTCTCCCAGTCCCTACTGCTGAGGCTGCCTCGCTGCCAATTCCTCATAGCCACTGTATCTCTGTCAGGATTACAACCTGCAGAAACGCTGACAGGTAGAAATAACATTTTTTCCACTGCTTTGGACATAGTACAACATGAGCTGCAACAGATGAGGACACTAGTAAGCAGACAATATTAAGCAGTAGGAAACACACCCATGATCACAGGATGGATCTGTTGCAGTGTTGTGGCCTGCAGTATCTCAAAAAAGGGAAACTGTGTGTCTGTGCAGGTCCTTTTCTTAGCATTACATTTGATCTCACTCACACATGCAATTTCATTCTCCTGCTTTGTCATTATTCAACTTGTTCATTCCTTTTAATTACACATACAGTAATTTATCATATATATTTTGTTATAAAGATTTAATTAAACATATATTAATACAGTTTAATGATCTTGCCAGTGACCAAAATTCTCCTGTGGATTAAACAGAAAAGGAGGCATTGAACATAAATTTGTACAGTAAATAAACAAAACACAGCCAGCCTTGTAAAGCAGGAAGAAAAACAAGGCCTACACAGCCAATCTATTTCAAGAATGTTACAAATGGGAAGCATTTACTATTTTAAAAACATTAATCATATACTCACTCCATTTATTTACTTTTCTATGTTCTTCAAATAAATCTTTCTTGAAAGTGCATAAACTCTTAAGAATTATAAACAAAAAGTGAAGTCATATTTGGTATTTCACCTGTTTACACTGTAATTACTCAACTTTGCTGAAAGCTGATGAAGTAGAAGGTTTTCATTTCTATCTGCACCTTTTAGCTGGAAGGATTCTATTTAATATTTCAGTATAAAAGTACATGAGTTACCACTAGATGAGGTCAGCTGCAAACTTGCCTACATGTATGTTCTGACCTCATTGATATTTGCCATAGGTTTCCTCACATTTACAAAAGACAATTGGCAGTACACAAGAGTAGATATTCTATATAGCTAGGTATAAAAATACTTGACAGGCTAATAAATTCACATTAATACACCTTATGATAAGCTTTTGACCACATAAACCCTCAACCTTGTGTCACCATTCCCTGTTTTATTTGTCTTGGAAAAGGATTATGGACATGTACAAGGTCAGAGAAGAGCTATTCCTCAGCACAATGTAAGTAGGAACTAAGTAGGTTCTGCAAAGCCTTGGCTATATGCCTTTTATTTTCCTTCTTCTGGAAGCTGATTTTAGCTTACCTTTTCATTTGAGATATGTTGCACAGCCCAGCAGTCTGCTGCTTTTCCTTAATTTCATGAAGAAATGGTTGAATAATATTTTTTTTTCCACCTTCACAAGACTGGACAGGCCCTGACACAAGCAGAGACCCTTTGATAGTAGTCAGAAAACCCCTCTTGCAGTCTCAGCCCCCTCGCCCCACTTCTCCCAGGGCTGTACCTGGACTAGGACCAGCTTCAAACCACCAGCCTTTCTCCTCTTCCACCCCAGAAAAGCATGGCCCAGAAAGAATCTCCACTGTATTTTGCTTCGTACATGTGATGAGATAAGCGTTCTGAACTGTGAGAGGACAGTTACCAGTGATGCACCCCACCTGCATCTTACAGATACCTCAGCAATGCCACATCTCTGTCCTTCTCCAAGTCCCTTTTTTACTCTCCATTTGAACACAGAGAAGCCATTAATAAAAAATTTGTTTCCCACTGCAAGGGAAAACACTTTTATGAGCAATTAATGTTTGCTGCGCTTACATAGACTCGAAAAGCAAGCCCCACGCTTGTCCAACATTGTTTATTTTGTCCCCTCCCTGGAATTCTAATCAAAGCAAAGGCCAGTTTTCAACTCATGCAAGAAGAAAATGAAGCAATACATAGCTGCAGCATGCTCAGAGTGCCCTTTCTGGTTCTCATAAGTGCCACAAAGCCAGGTGAATAGCAGTGGTCATCCTACAGGCAGCAACAAAAGGGCACAGACAAGTGCAGCAGTTAAGTTTGCTGATGACTGAATGGCTTTCTGGAAATAATCTAAAAAGGTAGGTGTGGCTGAGCCAAACACACTGAAAAGCTGCATGCTGTACATCCTTGAGGTCTTGTACCCTGGGCAGAGTTTAAGACTCCATGGACCAGAGGACCTGGTTTTATACACCAACAGGTGCCAAGCTTGGCAGCTAAGTTTATAATGACACTCTGAACTGCCACGCACATGAACCTCTCCCAAACGCCTTTGGTCACACAGAGCCCAGCAATGTACTTACGTATGTTCAAATGCCTACCATAAGGCCCATGAAGATCTCCTGCAGCATCTCGTCATCCTAAACAGCAGTAATTATTCTTTGCTTCACTGCATCCACAGGGCCATTGCCAGGCTAACAATATGTTAAACATACAAAAAATGGCAAACATACCTTTCCAGAGTTAGCACTGGTCATCTTGGAGCAGGGTCCTAGTCTGTCTTGCCAGCAGCAACAATTGGAAAATTCAAGAAGTAAAGCCAGGAAGATTGTAGTTTTCAAACTTCCCTCTTCCAGCAAGGGTATTTAAGACCTAAAAGAGAGAAAAAACCCTCTATTAATGATAACAAGATCCATGCTAATCATTTCTTGTGCTACACTAAGGACTATCCTTTGCACTTTCTCTCTGAAAGCACAGGGCTAAATTGCCAAGATTACTGAAAAGGGCAGCCAGCTCTGGTTTACAACATAGCAGCTGTCTCTGTTCAGAGGCATTCCTCTCACCACCACTCCAGCTGAAGCTGGAAGGTCAACTCCAGTTTAAAAAGAGGATGCAGGTATTGTGCTATGTTCTTTGGAAAATGCAGTGACCAAGGCTCAGATCCTCTGAAATTCTAACTCCTCCGGACTAGAGGATATGAGTGTTAAATGCATCTACATCTCACCCTATAAAAACAGCACCTCCAGGAGCAAAGGGCCTTCTCATGTGCTGATCTGGTTCTGGTAAGGGTGTCATCTGTTCATAAATATTCCTTGGAGATTTGCTAAGCAACCACTGATCTGAACCAAATCTGTTTAGACTACAGAATTTTCATCACAATATCACAAGCTGCTGTTGCAATATACACAGAGCTGAAACAAAGAGGATTTATTATTCTATTGAAAAGTCTTTTTTGGCCAAACTTGAATAAAAGCATCACATATTGATACTTCTGTAAGATCATAAACTCAAATGAACACCAGCTGAAGAAAAGGACAATGGTAATGCCAGATGACAAACTGATACAGTCATCATATTCATCAACACCAACAGCAGCCGGTCACTTCCTCCCCTTTGCTGAATTAGCCACGAAGGATTGTTTTAACGATAACTAGAATGTGTTAAAAGCATGCATCTCAGTGGCAGTTCAAATTGGAAACTCAGAAGCCCACATCTGAGGAGGGGATGGTGGAAAAAAAAAAAAAAAAAAAGACAGACTTGTTAGGAAGGACTAAAAAGAGGTGAAAAAAAATCAAAATAGGACTGTGTGGTAGGAAAAAACGTAGATTAAAGACTAAAAAGCAGGAACAAGTTTGACACTAAAAACATACTGCATTATTCAGACTTGTGGAAGAGTGTGTGAACAGAAGTGATGACAAAAGCTACAAAATTCAATATGATCACTTGAAGGGTGGGAGTTTTTGCAAGCAAACACACTACTTCACAGCAAAGAAGAGTCTCAAAACATTTGAAATAAACATTGAAATTTTACACATTGAGTTACAAGCTTGTTTATAGGCTTCACGTGGTCTTGTTTCTTTGTAATCCTGAGAAGTGAGACAGCTGCATTGTACACATGGCATTTTCAAGTAACAGTGGCATTTTCAAAGGAGAAATCTGTTCAACAATTTGGTACTTGGGTCTCTGTTTCAAGACAGAAGCATCCATATTGAACTTGGAGGAAAAAAAAAAAATCATACCTAAGGCTTTAAGGACAAAGCCATTAAAAAAAGGAATGCCTTTTTACTTTTGTTATTAAATTACCATAGGTTGACTGATTTATCTTTACCAATTATTGTAAGCAGCTGCTTATATAATGTAAATTCAGGACATATACAAGAAAAAGGCTGTTCATTTTTTCCAAGCATCCAAACAAGGTACAGGCAAAAATAAAACAACAGGTGAAATAACTTCAATTAATTAAAAAGCTGAAGTTTTCATGTTTGGCAGTTTTCTTTTCCTTTTTAAAATCATCATCAGTTTGACTTTTCCCAGTTTCAAGCAACTTCCCAAGTAAAAGTATCAGCCACACTAGAGCCCTCTTGCTCTCAGTCATCCACCACCCCAGGAAGCACGCCTGTCTCAGGGGCAAAGGGAGAGGGTTATGAAGCAGCAGAAGAGGTCAAAGATGCTCCAGCGCTTGGGTTTTCCCTGCTGTGTTTCCTTCACAGCTGCTCCTATCATGAATTTACAGTAAAGTGGGGAGAAAAAGTACATCCTCTGTGGAAAGGGTTTAATGCAGCTTGCTCTTGCAATAGCCCTTCTAAAAGTCATCCCTGAAGCACCCACATGCATTTGTACTCTCTTTCCCTGCACTCCCCAAAATTAAGAAACTTGGGGCCTGGTCCAAAGCCCATTGGATGGGTTTGTCAAATGCAACAGGCTCCAGACCAACCTGAAAAAACAAAATGCTTTTATTCAGACTGAGAAGCATATTGATGTTTTCCTATATTTTTTTCAAGCCTCATTAAAGCCACAGGTGTGGGGAAAACTGTTACTAAAGCAGTAATAAAAATATGAAAGACTGCTTCACCCATGGGCCTGGGATGGGGTTTTTTGTTTGCTTTTTCAACCTAAATATTTGTTTTGGAAGCACTAGAAATACAGAGAAAGACAGGAAAAGAAGGATTACCTTATTACTGTCATGATGTCACTTTTTATCAGAGCCCCTTAGTCTTCTGCAAGGCCTAGGGGCACTCAGGAGAAGGCTGAAATACTTTATTGAGGAATAAGTACATGAAAAAAGCAAACTACAAATGAATTATCTGTAGCTTGTACCACTTCTTCAAAAGTTCCTTTCATGTTTGGGCCTTCAAATGAGGCTGCCCTTCATTTGCAACAGAAACCATTGTATGAGGTCCAAACAGAAGTCTGTCAGACCCACCTCTGAGAGATTTTGTTTTGCTCCACAGCAGTTCTTTCAACCTTAAGTCACCAACCTCGCCCCCTGTAAAAACACTTTCTTGCAACCTGTGATGACCCCTCAGTTTTTACCTCAATCTGGTCTAGCTCTGAAATACCCAGCGCATTGTTGAAACGCTCTCAGAGAACTTGCAGTGGCAAGGGGTACATTCTTCCAAAACCACAAAGGAGATTACTCAGTGAAAGCCCCACTTCCAAAAGGGCCATGGACGTTTTGGAAGTCGGTCAAGCTGAATATTGCTACACCTTGCTTTCTTCTATTTTACTAAACATCTATTGTCTCCAGAGACAGCCCTCTCCTCCTGACCCACACCTATTATTTGTGACCTGCAGTGGTCAAACCTCCTCCATCCTTTTAACTAAAATGATCTTGTGCATTACTCTAGAGGGGCACTACTCTTAGTTAGAAACAACAGCCAGACACTCCGCTGTGTAGCAGCAAAGGATTTCAGAAATGAGGGTTGTCAATGTTTTCCCTTGCAGATGATGGAAATAAAGTGCTTTCTGTGGCCTGGCTTAATTTCATGTCAGCCATGCAAATCTCTCAATAACAGAAGCCAAAACAATTTTTCTAGGAGTGCTAATCAAAAGTCCATCAAGGTTCATACAAAGACTGACTTCAGTAAGCTTTGGACCAGGCCACAGATAAATGCAGAACTTGCAAAAAATAAAGACAAACTTTAGTGCAGGCCAGACCTATTAAAACTTGTAAACCCCAATATTTTTGAGGATTTCTTCCTTTGACTTTTTCAGGACTACAGACTTCTCTTACAGAAGAGCATCTTCATACGGTACCATATTGTGGAGCCTGTGAGTTTCACCAAGTGGTTCTACAATCACTTGAAACACACCTCTACACCACAGGGAAAAGGAAACAAAGGTTCAGTCTTTTACACAGCAAGGTGCCAGAAGAGCGAGCAGAAAAAGGTATTCACTGAAATAGGGTTAGACTGAAACTACTACAACTTCCACCATTCGCTGTCCTCCTCTGTGTGAGCTTCCAGGTCCCTTAGACTAAGTTACACGAACATAGCCTTTAAATTAAGTGGGGTACAGCAAACAAAATAAAATGAAAAGGTGCAGGTTGTCAGTTTTGATAATTTCTTGAAGACTTACTTAAAGTTATCTGGACACAAGAGTCATCTTTACAATGACTCCCTCAAAGCCTTATATTTGTGTTCTGCCTTAGAAGTTGTTTAAGCACATTTGCACTATTAGCCTGAGTGCTCAAGACCAATCAGAAAAGAGAAGTTTTAAGATGATCATATACTCTAACTTGACATTTTATTTCTTCACCAATATTAACTTGGTGCCCTAAGTCCATTTCATTTTTCTTATACAGTGACTAGGCAGACAGTAGAGCTGTTTACAGATAGATTTGTGAGGTCTTTTTGTGCAATACATCTCCCATCACACAGACTGGAACAGTACTGCAATGTAGTATTTGGGGGAAGTGTATTGTAGTGCTCCAGGGCCAGATTTACACAGTTATTTTGGCACCTAGATACTTTTGCAAAGATGGCCCAAAGTGGTTAATAATGGAGAAAAATGCATTCTCAGCATTCATCCTGAAACAGCAAGACAGAATTTGCCAGCTCCTAACAGAATGAACTTCTGTAGTCAGACAATAAGGTTTTTACATTATTTTGATCTCTAAAGATTTTTTTTATCCAAAAATATTTTTCCTGCATCTGATTTTTAATACAGTCTCTCATACCTCTGTATACATATCTGTGTGTGAATATACTACAAACTCAATCATGACAAACATAGTTAAACATCTCTTTGCTTATATTGGATGAGGGAAGGTATAACTTCTTGATCATTTTTGATCCCACTGAAACCAATAAGGTTTTGCTATTTGTTTCAGCGGGAGGGGGAACTCTCCCCTTCAGCAGAGGTCTCTGATCACAACTTTTCCCCACTCCCCCCTTCCCCTAAGGAAGTATTCATCTACTGGCATGCTGTAAGTGCACCTTTGCATTTGTAACAAAAATGTAAATTATTCAAGGCAATAGCAGAATTTTGTGTGTTCTGGCAAAATCATTGATTTTCATCAGGGAGACAATTTTGGCTCAAGTCTAGAATAGTCTATTTTTTAGCAGTAGGGATTTGCAACATCTTTGTGAAAATGCAAACCTGGGATACCTGCCTAGAATGGCCCAAGAAACATTTACCTTACCAATAAAAACAGAGGCCCACTTAACTATTTCCCCTAAAGGGCAGGTATTCATCTAATCACATCTGGAATCCTTTCCAGCTTGGTTCCTGCAGCTAATGCTACTCTGTCATGATCTGATGGTTTAATCCTAGTTATTAAACTGCTTATTCTATTTAATAATAAAAAAAATGTGGACAAATGCCTATCTGTCAGTGCACCAACCTCAGAGCAAACACTGTGAAGTGGGCCCCCTGCTTTCAAAGAAAAGCTGCCAGATCTAATGAAAATATTGGCAAATGTACCAGGGTGGGTTTTTTTTAATCCCTAGATAACAAAAAAACAAAAACACAACAACAAACTCCATCCTTTGCAAATCTAGTTTTCTCTACTATGCACAAAGAAGTTCTTTTCCACGGTCTCAGCAGACAAAATATAACACATACATAATGCATACATAATGTCTGAGCCAGCTGTGATATACTTTCACTCAAAATGTTTTTAACAAAAAACGATTTGTTAACAGATGCATCAAGTTCTTCATGATTTTACAGGGGGAAAAAAAAACCACGATTCCAAGTCTTCATTTCCCAATGTTTCATTAAAACCAAATATTTTTAGATCCAAACGATAAAACTTTGCCAGCAGCCTCTGCTGACTAATAAGCCATTTTCTGTTGAAAACACAATATTGATGTGAAAATCACCAACTAGCTTTTTTTAAAAAAATATATTTATATAGCTATAAATAAAACAGACATACCAGATAGACAACACACCACATGTGAAAACAAATTGAACTCAGTATAACAAGAGGTTTCCATTTCCATCAGTGCAAAATTTGAACCTTGTCCACACATTCCACAGCATGGGACTGGATGTATTTGTCAAAATCCAGCTACAGAAGTAATCCATAGCACGATTCCTTCCCTGCTGAGCCATACGCATGTGCACTAGTTTGGTCACACAAGAAGATAACCTCTAAAATCACTGACTTCAAATAAAGTCTGAAATATTATTCACATAGTTCAGATTTTTGCCTTGTGGCCCTACATAGAATTCTTATTTCAGACTTCAAGGCTGAGGCCATCACTTCATTACTCACTGTCCTGTTTCAAATGCGTTTCCCCTCGTAGTTTGTTCCTCCAATTCATACATCACAAACAGGCATGGAAAAGGCTAAGGCACTTCTTAGGAGGAAGAGAACTTCCACTACTGCTTGGAGGCTCCACTCCAGACACTTTGACAATAGCTCAGGTTTCAATTCCCTCATCATGCCAGCCACTTTAGACTCACGATGTGGAAACTACTGAGTCAGAGCACTGCTGTGAAAATATAAGCAGGTTTCTATCCAACATAAGGTATTTTCTTCTCAGCAAAAATTGCTCATTTTCCACCTGTTCAACTATTAATTATTGTTAATTGAGGGAGATGCCAGATAAGAACAGGAGCTACATTCTTTCTGCTGCAGAGGTTTCATTTCTAAATATCAGACAAGAAGTACATCTTGGAGCTGACTTTACTGAAGGGCTTTGGCTTTATTAACTCTAAAGAAGCACTACTGAATTTTAAATGACAATAACGACTGTCAAGATGATTGTAAGAGGTTATCTATCAATAGACAAGACTCTTTCCCTTCCTCTCAGACAAACAGCACATCTAATTTTATGTCCCACGCTGAAAGACATCTCAGAGGCCAGGAGTCTCCTCCTAGAAAAGGATAATTACACATTTTTGGCCATTTCCCTCAGTAAATCAAGTGCATTCCTGCAAGAGGGATGTGTCCTCATTCCTATCTGTCGTGGTTTAACCCCAGCCAGCAACTAAGCACCAAGCAGCCGCTCGCTCACTCCCCCCCCACCCAGTGGGATGGGGGAGAAAATCGGGAAAAGAAGCAAAACCCGCGGGTTGAGATAAGAACGGTTTAATAGAACAGAAAAGAAGAAACTAATAATGATAATGATAACACTAATAAAATGACAACAGCAATGATGAAAGGATTGGAATGTACAAATGATGCACAGTGCAATTGCTCACCACCCGCCGACCAACACCCAGCTAGTCCCCGAGCGGCTATTCCCTGCCCCACCTTCCCAGTTCCTATACTGGATGGGACGTCACATGGTATGGAATACCCCGCTGGCCACTTTGGGTCAGGTGCCCTGGCTGTGTCCTGTGCCAACCTCTTGTGCCCCTCCAGCTTTCTCGCTGGCTGGGCATGAGAAGCTGAAAAATCCTTGACTTTAGTGTAAACACTACTTAGCAACAACTGAAAACGTCAGCATTATCAACATTCTTCGCATACTGAACTCAAAACATAGCACTGTACCAGCTACTAGGAAGACAGTTAACTCTATCCCAGCTGAAACCAGGACACTATCTCAGGAGTATTGCTGGCTAATCCTTTTGGCACTTAATCAGTCAGCATAGAGACCTCTGCAGTGTCAGGAGTGCAACACTACTTGTCAGTGCCACTGCTGTTAAAAGGACTTAATAAAATCACAGCAATAACAGGATTTGACAATTCTGACCTTCAGTTAAAGGATAGAAGGAGGATACCAAGGATCACAGTCACAGTTGAGTGTTCCCACCCTACATGGCAACCCTCTTTCTCATCACCGTTTCTGGTTCCCAACTTCATCCCAGCTGGAGGGCTCAGGTTGCCTTGGCTCCATTTGTTTTGCTGGGGTAGTTTCCTGCCATTTTAGCGCAAGCACCCAAGCTGAAGCAAGAGAAACAGCAGGAACACATGGCCAGGAAGTATCAGCAGGCTATTAGATCAGCTCATCCATCTTGTGGTACCTCATCTGTAACAGCCTAAATTAGAAATACAGTCTCCTTAGTCCCATACATAATCAAGGGAGAAAGACTCAGTGTGATTCAAAATGCCTAGGGTTAGTCCTTTCACAAGAGGTTTTGGAGTGGAAGCTTCAGCCTTCCCCAGAAGAAGCCTGCAGAGATTAACCTCTAAATTTAGGAGTGTAGATCAAGGCAGAATGATTAGTCCCCAAAGAAAACAATTCTTGAGCTGAATCATCCACTGCTACCAAGATTTACCTAAAGCAGGCAAAACAAAATCAATGCCTAAAAAAACCACATCAGGGAACCTCAGGGCAGAAATGACAAAGGCATCCATAAGCTTCACCCAGGGTACTGACATCCTGGCAGCCATCTGGCAGGAGAGGACTCAAGTCCCTCAGACCTGCTAATACCTATTTCCAGCAGCATTTACTCACAGAAGCAGCCACTGCTCATTTGGCTCCTGGGGCTTCATGGATTGCCTCACCTCCAATCGGGCCAGGAAGCAAGAATTTGAATTCAAAGTGCATTTCCAGGTAACACATCAGATCACCTGCTGTTAGAATAACGCACAAAAGGGAAATGTATGGATTAGTCCGAGACGCACCCAGACACAGCTGCCAGGCCTCTGCATTTCAGCTAGATTAGTTCTCCTTTTTTTGTTGCTGTTAACAATGAACATGAAGAATGAGTCATTTGACCACCTCTGAAGGATGTGGTACTGGATCTGAGGAATTCTACGCATTGATTGAGAAGGTGGATATTAATGCCTTTTTTTTTTTTTTTTTTTTCCCCGTGCTCATCTCAGCAATGTGTGTGCAGGTCACAACAGAATGGCCAGGTCTGAGACACCGTATTAACAAGCCAAATCCAGCATCCAAAAGTCCCTGACCTTGGTCCAAGTCTCAGCCGTTTGAGTCAATGGTAAGACTCCTGCTGGGGTCAGTGATCTGTGCTAACAATCCTCAGTCCTTTTTGGCAATCACGACCCAAGCACACTGCTCAAATCACAAGAGGGCCAAATGCTGCCATGCAGTCTAAGCCATTTTGAGACACAGTACACATCACCACAAATTGTATTTCTTCCTAGAAGAGTAAATAAAACATAAAGAGTTAGGGTGTGGTAGAAGTGGTTTACTGACAAGCTTGAGGTGAGCATCTTATGAATGGCTAAGCTTTTGCTGAGTAATATAGACATCACGTCAAATGACTTCAAAACCTTTAGACTATACCATACTACTGTTTCAAAAACAGTGGCAGCTATTTGACAGATGCTCAGAGGTTCAGAATTTCAGAAGTAGACCTAAAAAAGGCAGATTAATGAGCAGATGATGGTGAGGTAGTAAAGTTGCACAATAAATGAAACTTAGCAGATGGCTCTGCAACTATAAAAATCTCCAGATTCCTAGATTAGATAGACAGAAAGGACACTTCCTTTATTTTCTTGAATTATTTCTGCCTTTTCCTTATGACTTTGGCAGTATTGCTGCTCTCTTCTTTTTAAATAGTGCAACTTTCCAAATTTATTTTCCCTTCTGCTTTAAGCATAATGGATCTCATCGGACAAACTTTCTACTCTATCAACATGAAGGAAAACATTAGGGTGCACATTCGGAGCTGCATATGCACAGCCCCATGTTTCCTAGGAAACAAGTGATTGCTCATCTCTGTGCCGAAATAAATTGATGCATCCGTTTCGGCTTCCTACAAACATTAGTATTTTGATTCAGGACAGAATCCCAAACACCCCCAGCATACTATCAGTTATGATCGTCATAATTGTGCTTCTGCTGCTTATCAGCATTGAGAAGCTAGCAAGACTGTATTGTTCATTAGAGTTGTTAAAGATACACTCTGATTACACAGTGGCAGTGCAAACCTGAGGACAGGCAATCAGAGCCACCATCGGTGCTCTCTGCCCAGGGAGCCAGCAGAGCCATATGCATCTCTGGGTGCTCATGTGCAGCCATCTGGGGAGGAAGGAAATTAGTGCCTCCCACCGCAGCACCTTCTGTTGGCTGTGCAGAGATGAACAGGAGTCCAAAAAGAGGAATTTTGGGCTTTGGATTTTCCCTGACTGACCAACTCCAAGTGTAAAGAGAGTCATTCTGACACAAGCTGATGCTCCTTCAA
The DNA here is from genome assembly GCF_900496995.4 of Aquila chrysaetos chrysaetos. NCBI lineage: Eukaryota > Metazoa > Chordata > Aves > Accipitriformes > Accipitridae > Aquila > Aquila chrysaetos. The sequence goes on from NC_044011.1 coordinate 28,627,472, forward strand.
GTATTTCCACATTCACACAAAAGAGTCTGGATTACTCTCTTCCCCTTTCATTACCTCCAGGAGTTTCCTCCCTTGAAGCTTATTTACTTGCATGGTTTTATGGGATTATTTTTTTCTTAAAATCATATTCCAAAGCTGACACTGATGTATTTCTAAATAATATTTTCAGACAATTCCAATATTGATTTAACACTGTGTTCCTGGAATCTAACTCTTAATAGCAGAGTTACTGCAACATTAAGCTAAACGCTTGTGACAATTTGACCCTCAATGCCAATACCACAGTAAATAGAACTCCGGCTGATTCCACAGGAAGGGCTATTAAGGAATATATAGGCACATTTCAGATGTTCTGCAATTTCAGTCTGTCGGTAGCACATACATTAGGAACTCAGCTATCAAAATCGGAATTTTCTGAAAACTCGCTGTCATCTGAAAGATGGTCATGTCCCCTGACATCTATTAATTGCACTGAAAATTTCCTCATTATTCAAAATGTCGATTATATGAACTTATTCAGTGTCTCCCCTGACATTTGGATAATCAAGGTTGTATTGCATATGAACCATTCCTGCAAATCTTTGAAGACAATTGACTACCCTCACGAGTACAGGTTTGCAAGATCAAGCCATGTAACACATGAACAACATTCATCAAAAATAACTTCAAAATATTTTGTTGTATATGATCAAGCGTTAATATCAGTAAATGGACATCATGGTAATAAGGCCTGAGTGTACAGCATAGATCTTGGCTAATATAGCATTACTAATCCTTGATATTGATCAGCCAGCCAATCTGAAACCTCTTAAGCAACTTAACTGTTTTTTTCTTTTGAGAACGTTAGTATAAGTTTCACAGAAGTCTACTCTGCAGAAATACGATAGCTTAAAATTTTCTACTGCTTCTTCTTCCCTTTAACTCTTTTGCATGAGTTGCTCCGGTTTATCCCTGTAAATACTTCAAAATCTAGATTAAGGCAAGCTCATTAAAATAAAGAAAACAAGGAGAAAATAACCAACATGAATTCCCAGGACAAAAATAAAGCTTGGAAGCTCAAGGGATTAATCCAATTTTGTTGCCAATTGAAGTAAGCTACGCCACCCCTTCTGTCATGGGCTACCCAATTCTGGGAGGGAAAAAAAAAAAAAAGGGAAAAAAATGTTTGCATGCGTGTCAGCGAAAGAAATAGAACTTCCGCTCAACTACTCATGCCAGCAACACTGCTTCTCTAACAAGCAGTTGTGCATGCAGGGATAGGTGCTTAATTCTGCTGCAACCTGGACCTAAGTCAACTTCTGTACAAATTCTACTCATGGCAACCTATTGGATTGGGATCAACAGCACAAACTTCCTTCGTGCCATTTCTTCTAACAGTTAAAGACGTTTCAGGGGTTTTTTTCTTTATACACCGATGATTATATACTCTGCCTTCACAGCACTGAGGAACACCATAAATATACTTTACAGAAACTTTAACATCCTGTGTGTGTCTAAGGAAAGAAATAAACTATTCTTTTGCAGACTACTGATTCCTTCTTTCTTCAGCTGGGCAAGAGAATAAAGTCCTAAACCCACAAATACTTTCCTCCACAAGTAACAATTCCTACAGCATACCCACAAATACTTTCCTCCACAACTAACAATTCCTACAGCATGAGCAACATTACAGAGCTGTGAACACTAGCCAGCCTTCACTCTGGAACAGTCCCTCAAGTTTAGCTTCCTAGCTTCACTTGTTCTTTAGCTATGCAGCACAAGTACTGCAGTCTAAGTCTACGGAGAAAAGAAGATGCTTTTACTTGTACCCTGCAGGTCCTCTAGGTTTGGGTCTCTCCCCCCTGGATCCCACATCACATTTCGGTCAGGCAGAAATTTCTTGAGGAAGTTAACTGGACACAGGTGGTCATAAATAAAACTTGAGAGCACCTTACATTTACATTGAATGTTGTATATGGACCTACAGGTATTTTGTCAGGCACATAAATAAATGCAAAGACTAGCATTCTTTGCTGACAAAGACATAAATGAATATTAGGGACAGAGACATTTTATCTTTCTCTTGGATTTTTTCACCCCATGTGTGCTGCATATTAGGCTCAGTTAGAAAACTGAACAGGCCCATATAGCTAAACGGCAGCATCGTACAACCTAAAAAAACCATGCTGAAGGATGCAGAGAGGCGAGCATCGTTTGGGTTAATCTTGAAAAAACAATATATTAGAAGTCCTCAAATGCTGTTATTTTCCATCTGTTGCAAACCCATAAAAATTGCAAGAGGCATCTTTTCAACTTAATAATATTATTTGCTAAATGCACATTACTGGTGATGCCCATCTAGGGATAAGTCCAAACCATGCCACTCCGAAATGATAATTTATTCCAGCAGCAAAGAAGAAAGAAAAAAAAATTGCACTCTGTTCTTTAAGCATTATACACTTTGCTTTAGGGCATAAGCCATGCATTCAGCTCCCCAGCAGGAGGCTGTGCAGTAGCTATACTCCAGAGAATTAACTGGGTGGTATTCTGCCCTCTGCTATGGGCATCTAAATCCCCTGCTGGAGGGAGGGTGAGGCTAGGAGGACAGGGAGAAGAAATCAAGATTCAAAGCCGAAATACCTCCCTAACTGACAGGGAGGGACTCAGAGCCTGAGCCTGCAATCCTACACCTCTCAAGTCACTTCATCCCTAAGGTACCTCCCTTTGCTATGATAAGGGAAGAAATCATACCAAGGAGAGACTGCTCATCTATCAACACACAAGATGTGAACATCCTCCATTCACCCTTCCAGCGTGTCTTGGCCACACATGACTTGCACAGGCACAGGACTCCTCCTCCTCAGAACCACTCCCTAGACAACGCAGTCTGTCCCCACTAGGATATCTCCAGACTGGAAAGAAACCACTGTGTGTTCACTAAGTGCCACCTTGCACCACCAAAGCATCTGAGATTTTTTTCCCCACAAGCTTCACTTAAAATCACTATGTAACATATGGAACAGCCTGTGTTTCCTATATAATTGGGGGTGGCAGACATTGTTTTGTTTTCTAACCAGGTGTCATGAGGGAAATGAGAAATCCTATTCCCACTACACTCTTTTCTGCTAAAAAAAAAAAAAAAAAAAAGCATAGCAAGATTGTACAGGTCAGATAAAAACATCTGATTACTGCAGTCAATATTAGCACCTTCTCAAGGTTCAAAGAGAGAGCTTTCTGCAACCATACCCACTTCACTCTCTCCATTAATCATTACCTCACTTTCTAGCCAAAAGAAGCATCAGAGATGTGCACAGCAGCCTAATCTCTCTCATGCATCCTGACTGGTACATTTAAATGTCACTTGTCAGCATCTGAAAGAAGACAACACTTGCTTTGCACACTAGCAACAGGTGACTAAAGCTACAATGCAAACCGAGTATTTACACAGCCAGTAGTCAAGCCAGATGGAAATATATAGCAAGACACAAGTCAATCAGTACAAACCTTTTCTGAGAACACAGCTACCAACATCATCTATTAAACCTGCTCCTTATCTGCAGCATCAAAATTTTCAGCCCTCACACTTATCCAAGATCAGATGAACTCATAACTACTAGAAAGACAATTAATAAATGAGATAAGATCTTCCTTTGGGAAGAACACTAGATTGCTCCATTAAGATTATTGCAGCTGCATAAAGTTAATAAAGGCATACCACTTTGCTAATGGGACCATCACTTCCAGAAGATTCCCTCACTTTCATATAAACTTTATATCAATGCAGCCAATTTAAGTTCATTTACTGGATCATACAGTGCCAGACATCTCATTGCAAAGCCTCTTTTGCCTCCGTATTTTGCAACCATACCCCTAATTGCATTTTCACTTCTGTCCACAACCTTAACTGCTACATGAACAGCATTTCCTGCCTAAATTGATCTATTCCTTTGTATTTGGGGAATTTCTTAAACCAGTCTGATTCTGAATGAATTTCTCTAGGAAGAACGGCATTTTGTTGAATTTTCAGACAGACTGGTTCCCACCATCCCCCAATCCTTCCCTCCTCCCTTCCCTCCCCCCCTCAATGCAATTTAGGTCACTTGAATACAGACATCTACAAGTCATGGGTGCAACCAGGGTACTGCACATAAGTGACCTACAAAGAGGTCTGGTGGGGACTGAACTGAAAACCTGAATCTTAAGGGATTTAACAAAACATCATCTAATAAACATCATCCTTTCTTCTGACTCCAAAATGATCACATTAAAAGAAGCCAAAGTGCACAGCTTGGCTGCATGTGAAGCTGTTACTTTATTAATTTATGACTGCACAATAGCAAGATGGTAAATAACATGCAAAACTAGCATGCAGTCAAAGAGGAAAGGATCTTCCTCTGCTATAAAAAGGCAACAAGGAGGTTCAAACATACAGAAGGAGCCTGAGTTATCACCAACATATTTTTCAGGTGCAGAGGCTTGTAATTCACCCCAGAAACATTCACCTCCCATAAATTTCAGGTTTACAGGTAGATCTCAGAGGAACCTGGAGTAGAATAAGATTCATTCCATGGAAATCTGCTGACAGACAGTGGAGTTGCAGCCCGGCCTCCTGCCACACGTCCCTTAGGCACCAAAGTAAGTAACTGATCATTGCTCCTCACTGTGCTTAGATGTGATGCTTAATGCATATTTTTGTGGAGATTAACAATTGCACACAATCCCACCTTTAAGCCTGCTATACATACATACATATTAGCTTCTAAAACAACTGGTATGAACCCTGCACACTACCATTTCTTCAGTGAAGAGAGGTTCAACTGAAGTATCTTCCACTAAACATGGAGAGAGAAACCCAGGCTTCAGGGGGTTAGTGCTGAAGTGAGACACTGGGAAATAAGGCTGTATACATGTGACTGTAATGGGTGCTACGTTTTCAGTATCCTTACGTGCAGCTCTTGAAGGAGGAGGACAGTTTTGCTTTGAAAGCAAAAGATTCTTTTACACCACTGCATAAAACACAGGGGTTAATATAGTGAGACTAGAGAATTACTGGGCACCCAGAAACACAGGAAACAGTGGATGGACTGAAATCAAAGGGAGCACTGAATTTGGAGGGGGGGAAATCAGATGCATTGCATGAAAGAGTCTTTAGCGTTTCTAAAGTTGTTACATCAAAGAGCCCTGCAGTTCTTACTGGAGCCACTTACTACACAATTCTAATCCAAAAATGTATGACTAAGTGTTAGTCATGCACAACAAAATCACTTTGAGACCTTTAAAAAAAAAATACACAAAAATTTAATTTAAGATAATAGGATACAGGATGTAGTAAGGACCCTGAGTCACTGAGTCTAACCCCCAAATACCACACCTTGAATTGCAAAACTCAGGGAAGACAACACCCATCTTCAACAAGCAGGCTGGCAGCACTATTTTTGACCCTCTTCTCTCAAGGGCTATCCCTTGATTGCCAACAAATATTTGAGAAATCATGGGGGAACAGAACTCCATTACACACTCACCTCCTGAAGGTGCTCTTTCCTCTCCTGCACTTAGGATTTGCGTTGACCTTGAGGTAGGGCAGGAAGATCAGTCCCTGACCAGACAAGATCTCAGACAGCTGGTAGTCCTTCCCCAGGTTTTGTAGCTTAGCCTGATGCCTGATTGGCTCCTGCAGCTCCACCCTCCAGAGGAAGCAGCCCCACAGGTAAGCCCTGAGAGCTCTCCTGGCCAGCTGAAAGGGCTCTTAGCTTTAGCATGAGGACCCTTCAAACAGGGTTCCCCAGAGGCCTCCTCTTTTTGCATGGAGCACACGATGTGTCTACTTACAGGGCTAAAGCGCTGCTCTTCTACCTGTTCTATGCTCTCTACACCAACTGCCTTCAGACCAGCAGATTAGACCTGGAAGTTTTCAAGTGCTTAATCAGGAGAACCCAACCCAGGTCTGATTTTGCTATGAGTGATTTTCATAGGTCTACACTATACTTATATTGCAAGCTGGATTCCTCTGGCTCAGCCTTAGCCACCAATCTCTGAGATGCTTCTGTTCTAAACCTCAAAGTTGGTGGTGAGGAACACACACCTGCAGAGTATGGCTGAACATACCTGCTGGCACAGCTGCCCTTGGGAGAAAGGGTCTCTCTTATCATTGACAGAAGAGGCTGCCAAGAGCAAGCAGACTCCTGGCTTAAGCACCTCAGCTAAGTGCTTAATTTTGATGTGAGAGAAAGCCAGCCCATTGCTACACGGCACTTTTTAGGAAGTTTGACCTTCTCCCAAAAATTGGCAAGCAACTAACCTCTGGCTGTGAAGCCCATTAGAAAGCAGAACTTTTTTCACCAGAGAAACAAGCCCTACCCCTCCGTACTCTGCCAAATGAAACCTCTGAAAATTTGTTTCTCCCCTTAAACAGCAGTGTTTTTTCACTCAGTAGCTGCCAGGCTCTCTGATCCAGTGATATTTTTTTCTCACTGTATTTAGGACTGAGCAGCTTGGTGAGGTAGAAGCCTATACAACATCATAAAGTAATTACAGCATGTAAAATAATTTAAATAATTTCTTTCTTACTTTCTACCCTATACATGAGCAATCAGGTTTTCTTTAGCAACAGTAGCTTTTGACACAACCCTAGGGGCAGGAACATAAACCATATGTACATAAAAAAGGTAACCTCAAGTTTCCTCTTCATAGCTCTGATGTGGAATACCACAGGCACATTTAGTCCACTGTCCTTCAAACGTCTTCTGTACACTTGGCTTTTTTCCCCTTTATGCTTGAGAAGACCTCAGAGGCTCAGCTTCAGGAAATGTAGTAGTTAGACTCTTATTCATTTCCGTTAGTTGAATTTATGTTGTAGGCTTCTGTTGGGAAACATCGTATTGTTTCATGATCTTAGTTTCACGTGCAGTGGAAGTACTTGCACTAGCTCTCTTTCCTTCCTAGGAAACCACATTTCTTTGGATGGCTACCACCCAAAATACCTGGCAGTAAATCCAGAGAACTAGGTAAATTGCAAGGTTAATTATGAATGGGGTGGTGATGATGTTTTCATCCTCCTCTTCATCATACCGTTTTCTCTGGCAAGAAGTTCTGCATTGACAGCATGCACTAGGAAGAAATCAGTCAACATCAGAGGAGTGAACCTAGAAACATGAGAATCCCACACTACGCTACTTCATACACATAATGCTGGAAAGTTTTCTCTTCAAGCTGAAAGCACAGCATCTAGAGAGACTCTCTGCTGCTCTAGGAGACTTACCAAGAGAAACATACCATAAAAGCATGTTGCTGAGGTGAGTAGGTGTTAGTCCAAGCCTTGTAAGTTAAAAGCAACATCTCATAATCTCTGCTAAATGTAATGGGTAGTCGAAGTAATGAAGCTAACCCAGGCGTAATGATTAATCTTAGTGTGAGTCGTGACCCTGGCAGCTGCATTCTGAACCAGCTGCAATCTATATAATGCATTCCCAGGAAGACCAGACAACAAGGAGTTGCATTAGCACACAGTGCAGATGGTATGAATGCATGTACCAGCAGACTCAAGCCTAGCCAAGGAGAGCAAAGGTCTTAGTTTACTAATATTCTTAAAAGGATCGCAATTTGTCTAAGATAGTTATTATGCTTATCATAATCAAAGAGCTTGATTTCTAGAATTAATCCTTTTATTGCTAACAAAAAATATTACCATGAAAAAAGGTTGTTAGAGTGGACACAGTTTCTGAGCAATGCATAGGATTAGCCATCAGCAATACATTTTTTTCCTCCTCCTCCCCCTACACACTGTCAGGATCATGTGAAGTCAAAACACTAAATATAGGACAACATCAGTGGAAAGCAAAGCAAGCTTAGCTGGCCACAATGGAAACATAACGTAGGGCCCCTTGCAAGGTAAACCCATCAAAACAGCATGATTAGGCTAAAACAACAACAAGAGGCTTGTTAAATCAACAGAGAGTATTTGTGCCTTAACCCAGCTCTGTATTTATGAGATTCATTCTAGAGATTTGAATAAGTTATTGCAGGAAGGGAAACCAGGGCAGACAGATTAGAAGTGCTTGCAGGGTCCTTTGGGGAAGATCCATAGGTCTGAAAGCATTTCATGGGTGGATTTTCATTCTGGAAAGGCAATGCCCCATCCAAAGCAAGGAAACAAAAGTGTTTACCTAAATGGAAGCTATCTGGACTGACAAGCCTCATAATGTCTCCTGGCAAGTGCAGGAGAGATAGAATGAGCTTCTTCAGCCTGGGAAAGATCTTTCTCCTGGAGAGCTCTGCTGTCACTCAGCTCCTGACTTCTTCGATCTGTCACACACTTTGAACAGAGCCACTGCTATAGGCTTTCACTGTCTACACCAGTTTCTACTTCCCTTCAGAGCTGTCAGTTCAAAAGGAAAAGAGCCTGGCAATAAGCTGGACTTTGAAAAGTTTATCCTCTATCTATTTTTGGTCATGCTCTGAATCATCTTTAAACAGCCACTGCTTATTGAGAAGAGGCAGCTGTACCCATATGGTAAGTTTTGCAGTGCTCAGTACCTGGAGTTTGTGCTGCAGGAATGGTGAGATGGCTGATGGGACTAGGGATGTAAAGGTCTTAAGAACTTCAGTGGCAAAGTGGCAGAAGAAGTAGAAAAAGTATAACAGCATTTTGGTATTCAGCCTGCTTGTTGGTACAGTGCAGAGCAGCAGTCTAACACGCTAGTACATGCCTTAAACCGAACAGAGCAGCAAGTTTAATTTTAGGTCTAATGGTTGCTGACAATGAGTTCCTTTTGATCCCATCTTTTGCTTCACTTTAAAATATAGTTTGAAAGGTACTTGACATACAGTTTCAAACCAAAACCCAGCTCCGGATTTCTAATCTATTCTATCATTCCCTCCCAAGTTGCCTGTCACTGCAGCAGCTGAATATCAGCCACCCTCATATTGAGAAGTTCAGGTCTACTTCTGACCTGCACTGCTGCTCAGAATCTGTATGGCAAGTGAGACCAACCGGGAATGGTGCCATAAAATTTCATTTGCTGAAGAGGCTTTTTTCTAAATTAAACTAGTTAGAACTAAGCTGATTCATAGCAGCGTGGTGCATTTTTTAAAACTCCACTTCTATGGATCTAAGCTATTCTCCCATTGCTTGAAAAACATACACCTATCGATTAAAGACTGTCCTAATGCACAGTAGCTCTTCAGTAATGCTGCAGTGAGCAGCTGTCAATACAGGGTACCTAGATCATCCAAATAAAATGCAAGCATCTTCAACAGTCATCAAACACAGAGACTGGAGATATTGGTGTAGCAGAACTTGCATGAGAAAACCAGTGAAATGTCTTTATTTCTGTGTCCTGGTTTCGACTGGGATAGAGTTAATTTTCTTTCTAGTAGCTGGTACAGTGTTATGTCTTGGATTCAGTATGAGAAGAATGTTGATAACACACATGTTTTCAGTTGTTGCTAAGCAGTGTTTAGACTAAGTCAAGGATTTTTCAGCTTCTCATGCTCAGCTAGCAAGAAGGCTGGAGGGGCACAAGAAGTTGGCACAGGACACAGCCAGGGCAGCTGACCCAAACTGGCCAACGGGATATTCCATACCAGGTGATGTCATACCCAGTATATAAGCTGGGGGGAGTCGGCGTGGGGGGATCGCTGCTCAGGAACTAACTGGGCATCGCTTGGCGAGTGGTGAGCAATTGCATTGTGTATCACTTGTTTTGTACATTCCAATCCTTTTATTATTGTTGTCATTTTATTACTGTTACTATTATCATTATTAGTTTCTTCCTTTCTGTTCTCTTAAACTGTTCTTATCTCAAGCTATGAGTTTTACCTTTTTCCTTCTGATTCTCTCCCCCACCCCACTGGGTAGGGGGGAAGTGAGTGAGCAGCTGCGTGGTGCTTAGTTGCTGGCTGGGGTTAAACCACGACATCCTGCAAGATGGTTTTGGCCCAGCTGGGGACAGTACTTTTCCTGGGTTATGCAGTAGACTGTGCAGGTAATGAGCCTGGTGCTTTTCCCACTCATGGGAGAAAAAAAAAACAGTAGTCAGTAACCTTGAAAAGAGATATAAAATAAGTTCTTTACACTGAATGTTCCCCACGTTATTCTAGGCAACCTTTTGGAGTCTCTCCATCCTTAGCCCACTGTAAAAGAAATGCCAGCATTGCTTTATCTTCTGTATGTTCCCAGGCACTTGCCACAGGAATAACATAAATTCCTGTATTAACCTGTCCTGGATGACAAATATTTGCTGCACTCCACTGTTCCCCAGGAATGGATGTCCCACCAACTCCTGGACCCAAACCTGGAGCCCAGAGCAAAAGGGGAGGGATACAGAAAAGTGAGTACAGTCTGAGCCATGCTAGTTTAAATCTTTCACATTCCCACAGTTTCTGGGGACTAAACGGGTCAGGGGCTCACCAAGCTACAGACTCCAACCCCACAGAAAGCTTTTCACTGGGAAACCTGGTCCCCTCCACACAGCAGATAGCCATAAATAGACATGCTCCGTTCCTCCCAAGTCTCTTGCAGGTTTTAATGCCTTGCAGGAGGCCCTGATGTTGGTTCTGGGCTCCACCACAACAGAAACAACAAAGGTGGCTACTAGAAAAGATGGCACAAACGAAGGTGCAGTATAAACCAGCACACACCTAAATGAGCTCAATGTTGTTCATTTGTAATATGCTCACCCTCTCGCCCCCCATAACAGCAGATTATTATTCACCTACAGTAACATCTGTTCCTTTGCCAGTGTCTCACTGGTGTCAGAGCTGTGCTGGAGCAACTCCTATATCCCCTTCCAGGAAAATCTCCAGTGAGGCACAGTATTATAATGCCCTGACCACTGAGAGTTGTATACACCAGATGGATACTACCAACCTGAGCACTTTAAGCACATACATCCTACAAATTAAAGCAATCAGTCAGCCTCAAAGAGGAGTAAGAAATATCATCAGATTTCTGCCAAAAATTCAGCTTCACAATAAAAGCTTCAATGCCACACTTTTGAAAGGCAAAATTGTTTACTTCTGTTAAGATCAGTAATTCTCATTTCTACTTTCTTGCTTTGCTTTTATTTTATGGCATGTTAAACTACCAACATTGATATTATCTATTTACTACTTTAAAATATCAGAGGCCTTTAAATATTTTATGGAAACAAACTAATTTCAAGATTCCAAACTGAATTTTTTTCTGAATTTACTATCCTGTATTGGCTTTGTGTGGCAAGGGTTTGGTAGCGGGGGGGGGGGGGGTTACATGGGTGGCTTCTGTGAGAAGCTGCTGGAAGCCTCCCCTGTGTCCGACAGAGCCAATGCCAGCCGGCTCTAAGACAGACCCACTGCTGGCCAAGGCCGAGCCAATCAGCAATAGCAGTAACGCCTCTGTGATAACATTTTCAAGAAGGAAAAAAGTTGCTGGGACACAGAAATGGCAGCCGGAGAGAGGAGTGAGAACATGTAAGAGAAACAACCCTGCAGACACCAAGGTCAGTGAAGAAGGAGGGGGAGGAGATGCTCCAGGCGCCGGAGCAGAGATTCCCCTGCAGCCCGTGGGGAAGACCATGGTGAGGCAGGCTGTCCCCCTGCAGCCCAGGGAGGTCCACGGTGGAGCAGATATCCACCTGCAGCCCGGGGAGGACCCCACGTCGGAGCAGGTGGGTGCCCAAAGGAGGCTGGGACCCCGTGGGAAGCCCGCGCTGGAGCAGGCCCCTGTCAGGACCTGCGGATCTGTGGAGAGAGGAGCCCACGGAGCAGGTTTTCTGGCAGGACTTGTGACCCCGTGGGGGACCCACGCTGGAGCAGTGTGCTCCTGAAGGACTGCACTCCATGGAAGGGACCCATGCTGTAGCAGTTCGTCAAGAACTGCAGCCCGTGGGAAGGACCCACATTGGAGAAGTTTGTGGAGGGCTGTCTCCCATGGGAGGGACCCCATGCTGGAGCAGGGGAAGAGTGTGATAAGCCCTGCTCCTGAGGAGGACGAAGCGGCAGAAATAACGTGTGATGAACTGACTGTAAACCCCATTCCCCATCCCCCTGTGCCACTGCGGGGGTAGGTAGAGAATCCGGGAGTGAAGCTGTGCCCAGGAGGAAGGGAGGGGTGGAGGGAAGGTGTTCTGAGATTTGGTTTTATTTCTCATTACCCTACTTTGGTTGATTGGTAATAAATTGAGTTACTTTTCCCCAGGCTGAGTCTCTTTTGCCCGTGACGGTAATTGGTGAGTTGATTTCTCCTGTCCTTATCTCAACTCACAAGCCCTTTGTTATATTTTCTCTCCCCTGTCCAGCTGAGGAAGGGGAGTGATAGAACAGCTTTGGTGGGTACCTGGCATCCAGCCAGGGTCAACCTACCACATTTCCCCATGAAATATTTGCCACTCTCTCCCACCCGAAAGTTTCAGACTCTGCCACAGAAAAGCAGTGGTGTTTCCTGAGCACCTTTGTTCTGTGTATATACAGACACTGCTCTAACCTTTATAACTTGAATTACTCTCTTCAGCATTTACCAGGGGTTAATGCACCCTTGGCAAGCTGAGCAGGTGTTAAGGTCCTCTGGGAATTACTCTCCATCCCTGAGAGATGCTGAATTGTCTGCCTGGAAGCCCTCAGCCACAGACATGTTCTCTGTCAGGGCAGAAGAGGGCAATCTGGAAAGGGTAAGCGAAGCAAAGGCACAATTAATGTCGTCCTTATCCCAGGGGCTGGCCAGGAAAATGAGATCTGTAACAGCTAGAACCCTCCACAAATAAGAGAAATATACCTGCCTGGCTGCAGTTCAAGGTCCCATCTGATACAATTCAAGGCAGCGCAAGTAATTTTCTGGAGACCACAGCAATGCATGACAAATTTGTTTCACCATTATTTCACTCTTCCATCAGATCAGGGCGCTGAAGGTGAGATAGCAGCAGCTTACCCAGTATGCCCCTCAGTTTCTTCCTTCCTGGCTTTTAGCATCTCATCTGACAGCAAGCTGCCAAAGTTTAAACAATCTCAGAGGCACTCACAAACCATATCCTTTTTTGTTGTTCATTTTACAAAATTAAAAACATTAAACATTAATGTCTCTTGAGTTTCCTTTCCCCCTCAACCCCTCCCACCTCCCAAAGTAAAATATGTTTCTGTGATTCCACATCAGAAGGAAACAATACTCTGTTGTGCCCAATACTTCGTGGGTGTGGGTGTTTTCAGGAACCACTTCTGAGAAGAAGTCCCAGAGGTTATTGTAATCATTCCTTTCACTCCTGGGTACTCAAGCACAGGATTGCCTGCAATCAATTTGCTCTTGCGTCCAAGTATTAAACTCCCTGTGTATAAAAGTATCACAAGCACTTTCTATATTAATCTATGTAGCAATGTTCTGAAGAGTTTTTTGTTATGATGCAAAGAAATTAAAACGCAGAGAAAAAGCCACTAAAGCCTACTTAAGCATTACCACCAAATACCAAAGTTGGGTCGGATCCTCAACACACTCCAGCCAGCATAATGGAGCAGTCTTGACTGCATTCACCGACTCTTTTCAGGGCAAATTCAGGTACATGTCCCTGTAGCACAGCCCCACAAACCTACCTTAATCTTACAATAAGGAGGATTACAAAGCTACAAAAAAACATGACAGGAAATTAGGACACATTTAATGTAAAGCATATGAACAGAGATCCTGATTGCTTTCAAGCTCATCTTTTTTTTCACTTCTATATCAAATATTTGGAACAACAGACAAAGATACCAGCACCATAGGCAGCTCTACAACTAGCCCAGCAAGAGGTTTTAATCCTTGAGCTCTAATCCTTGGAATATTCCAGCTGAAACTACCCCAACATTTGCTACTCAGTATTAAATGTACTATTTAGTACCAGCATCTGGGGGAAATTACTACGTAACACAAGGAACTTGAGGCTACTTTTTCACTTGCAAATTGGCTTTAAGGAACCCACACCACTCTTCCTACACTGTCCAGCCTTCTCACTCCCAGAGAGAAGGTTTCTCAGGCATTCTGAGCTAGTCCATTCACAGGATTACACACAGGATTTCTCACCTTGCCAACCAGCACTGCTGGATAAATCTTATGTGTGCCTTTGAAGATTTTCACTCTGGTTAACTTTTCTATGGAGAACCTATGAGCCTGTGAGAACCTGTGATACCTCAACTACCATCTTTCCAACAACATTCAAAAAGGTTGGGAATGAAGTAGTTCAATTCCACAAATAGATCAGAAACAAATTTTCTACTTCTGTGCTGAGCTGTGCCGACTGTGAGGACAAAAGTCTTATGGCATTGTTTCCCCTTCCTGGCTGGACATGCACACAGACTTTCCTACTTCACATGTTAACTTCTTATCAGCTCCAAGTGCCTTCTCCCTGAATGCTCAGGCACCAATTGTAAAATTCACTCGGATACACATGCTGAAATAAAATGACTGTAGTGCTTCAGTCCCAAAAACTTACAAACCTGACTGAAACAAAACCATTTCAAGATCTGAGTGATTATACACAAAAATTCCCCAAACCAATGAAAATGTACATTCTCTCTGCTCCCTACAACTTGTGGTAACTTGTGCAGGCCGGATTTGATCCAAATATCTTGCAGGGAGATTCCTTAGCTCTGCATTAATCCTTCACATCAACTCTAATCCTCTAAGTAAACTGTTTGCATTTTGCAAGTTTTCATCGTAAATGACACGGAACTTTAGGTTAGAGATAACACAAAACACAACAATGTAAGAAAGGAATAAATAAAGAAAAGCTATTCAGGGTCTGACAGCACTGGGTAAGTAAGCAATATGACCCATAGGGCAAAAATAAGAACAAGAATGAACATGGGGATATATGTTTCAGGTTTTGTAAAAGGCAATATAGGTTTGGAAGAGCCATAAAAGCAAGCCACACAGTAAGTAAATGCAGCTGTAACTCAAGTTTTATGAGAGTGATGGATTCCCAGAGTAGAAAAAGAAGCAACTCTAAACAGAAAACTGTAAAAAACACTGGACAGTTCAGTCCTGCTATAGGACATTTGGGTAGATGGAAATGGCAACTGCTTTCCAGCCCCAGGTGACTAGAGTACAAGGTGATAGATAGATAGGTAGAAAGAAAGAAAGAAAGAAAGAAAGAAAGAAAGAAAGAAGGAAAGAAAGAAAGAAGGAAAGAAAGAAAGAAAGAAAAAAAATATATAAATGGGTAAAATCCTGCAGTCTCTGAGAACAGTGGCAACACTCACAAATGATCATAGCAAATGCTCAGCACATACACCTACAGGTATAACTCAGCTCCAGAGACTTTACTTACACATTATACAGCTTCCTTTCTAAGGTTAGCTCATCATATCTATTTCTGTTATTTTCTTTTTAGTCATTCTTTCTAACTAACCCATTTATGATAAAAATCCTGCATCATAACAGACTTAGGAATACTTTTAAGACTTCAAAGGAAAACATGGTTTTTATCTGATAGCCTTTCAGTACTATACTATTTTGGTATAATGACAATCTTTACCACAAAAATTTTATTGACAGTTATCATAGAAAAGTGAAGTTCTTTAAACAGGCCATTTTTCAAGGTATTGTAAGGTAATTTATGCATAGTTTTAGGCTAAAACTCCAATAGCTATCCACAAATCAGTATCACAATGATGTATATTAACTGCTGCATCAAAAGCAAATCTTCTGAATTTGTGAACTTAAAAAGAACATGAATGAGAGAAAAACACTAGCACAGATGAAACAGTCTCAATTCTGTAATAGAGCTTTTCACTTCAGTTTCAATTTTGAGTGTTTTAACTTACAGAAAGGAGATCAGCACATCTCAAATGTTTATGTTTATGCACCTGCAGCTTAGAAAAGTTATGAATACAACAGGGATTCTCCTGTTACCATTTTACTTTCATCATTCACACATTTGCAAACACAGACCTTTCAAAACTCCATCGGCAATGACAGTGCTTCCAGCTGCACAGGATCTACTGGTTTTCTAAGGCCATCAGGACAGACAAAAAAGTCAGCCGGGGGTCTCCTTTAACAGCCACAGAAGTCCCTGACCTTAGGGCTCGGCTTTGCATGCTCTTAAGCTGCTGACTTAGGGCTCACAGAGTCAAGCCCTTAAGTGCTGCATCAACTAAGAGTAAGCAGAGGCACCAGAACAGAGAATAGCAATTTGAAAGGCCCCTACACACAAATCACTCACTCTGGAGGTACACAAACTCCATCGGCGCACATCAGACAGCCTTTGAGCATGTGGCACTCACTGCTTAGTCTGCTCCGACAACTGTCTGCAGGTTAATGTGTGGAAAAGGGACCAGCCTCCAGTACATCTCTTCGCCCTTTGGCTTTTGGAGTCAGTACTGTGCTGTCTGCTCATGATCTTTGACATCCAGCAGCACAACTGCCCTGGAAGGAGCAGAAAGCACCCATATCTTTTCTTCCTTTCCTCCTTTTTCTGATGAAGGAGCAGATGGTGCGATGGCAGGGTATTCTCCTGTGAGCTGGGAGATGCAAGTTTAATTCCTTTGACGTTGAATTATTACCCAGGCATCCCAGCCCCAGCTGGGGCACCCACCAACATTTTAAAGCAGTACCCCTTGTGCAGTTCATTCACAGCGGGGCTATCAAGATCTGTCTCAAGCTGATGGAAGCAACTTCTGAGTAAAGTCTACAAATTCTGGAAAGCACTTAAAACTTCTGACTGTATCTTATCCTCTTGCTAGCTCCTTTAATAGCATAATGCTTCTGAGACACTCTTCAGCCTCTTTATAGCTCTCCAGCATAGGGCCCTGTTTGAGGAGGCAGGTGTGGCAGCACATCCTTTCATTGGATCTGCCTCTACCCTGGTCCCTGTTTCCACTGCCCTGATGAACACAGAATTCAGTTCAAGAACAAGGATAGCATATTTTTTTCCCTCTTTCTTTCCTCTCATACATACCCCTCTTCTAACTGAAATACAAAGAGTCAAGGCTGCCTACCATACATAGCATCCATCTGGTGTTTCAGAATAGCGAAGTACAGGACTGGTGCTCTATAATGAAAGGATAGTTTTCCATGTCCCAAGACACCATGTCACAGGACGCACAGTGCCACAGCACAGAAGGAGACTTCCTTCGGAGTAGTTCAAAGCTTGATGTGAAAAGAGAGTGGCTAAAGTGGATTCCATATTAACTAGTGTCAGGCCTTTAGCATTATTTGAACATGGGATTTTTAATGCGTGGTTTTATACATCTCTACTTTGTAAACTGAGCACTTTTCAAAGAGAGCTCCAGAATCCTACAGAGCTGTCTTTAGGGGGGCTTTGATCTTTCCAGAGCACCTATCTTGTGTGTCTGTAATTGCTCTAGTTTAACAAGGCTCCATAGCACTTCAAGAAAGAAAAAAAAAAAAAATCCTTTTATTAAGGCTGTAAACCTAAGTGACCGCAGTGACGGAATGTGCTGCTGTGGGTACCCTGTAAATCTCCCAGAAAAAAACAAAAGAAGAATCTTCACGATGAAATGAAATGAAATATTTATTAAACATGTTGCTGATGTCCCAGGTGGTATGAAGAAGCCTTGTGGTATGCTGAAAGGCTTGATCTTTCTAAGTATTATGAATGCCGATTTAAATGATTGGGTGAAAGCTGAGGAAGTTATGGCTGAAATTTTGGCTAAAGATGACAGCTCTGAGTTTCAAGTTGCACAAAGCAGTCTGAGGGATTAAGCCAACAAAACCCACTCAAAGATATCCAGTTTCAAAAAGGGTAATCTTCGAATCGGTGATTCACACTCACACAATGGTGAGGATTCCTCATTACTCTGACTTTGCCATATTAATCTTACTTTACAAATACATGCAGTGATTTATATCATGTTTAATTAACTGATTGAGGGCTCCTGTGGTAAAATGGCATCACATTAAGCTCTGTCCTTATGGCAAATGCGAATCACATCTTTAGCCTTGCAAGAACAAAATATCATGGGATTCACTGATGACAGGATGTAGGAATCGAAATAAGGTCCCTCCTGTTGTTTGAGAATCCAGTGAGGGTGGTTGCCATATGCTCATCATTTCCAAGGGAAAAAAATGACAGGATAGAAGAAAGAACTGCTCTAGTTCTTCCAATATGTTCAAATCTCAGATGAAAACGATTGTACAGCAGTTCTGTACTGAGGCCAAGTTTTACATGAAAGTGCATAGCAAACTTTCAGAAAGCTTATAATGAGAGATCTTTTTAACATGATTTTTTTGTATTTAAATAAACAACTGCTGTGTGAAATGACTCCTTTTTTAAGAAAAAAACAGAAAAAAGAGATGAACTAAAAAAAAGAGGTTTCTTTGCCAGCAACATAAGACAACATAAAATTAACTTAGCTTTTGCTATGAAGAGTTATTCCCCTCTAGCACTCACAACCTGTTTTTGAAGATAAAAACTACAACTGTTATCGTCTGATAAAATTAGATGGTGTATATAATTTGCTGCTACCATTACCAAGATTAAAAGCCTTGTTTATATTATTACAAAGTTTCTTAAAATTCAGGAAGCGTTTTATTTTTAAAAGCTGTCTTATTAAGAGACCGCATTTTTTATACTTACAATGAACCTTACATCCAGTAAATTCTCTAGCAATTGACAAACTGTGTTACACGAGTCACAGTTTGCTCCCAGGAATTCAGTGGATTTTTGCAATTTGTTTCTATGGCAAAGAGGATAGCGGTAGGATGGGAGAAGCAGGTTTCAAATTTTGCAAAGCTTTTATGAGATTTCAGAAATGTTGCCATTCCTCCCTGGGACCCAGATTTTTGAATTTCAAACACAAGAATGAGAGACGGACAGACAGTCTTTAGAAGCTGGGCAGGCAAAGCATTCAGTGCTGCCTGCTTTGCTGCTCTCTCCCATTTTACACAAGTGCCTTAGCCATCAGGTCTCAGACTAGTCCAACACATCAGGGACACATCAGGTCTCAAGATCTCCTGCTAGCACAGCTCCACTTTGCATAAACAGTTAAATGCACAGCAAGCAAACAACTCAAAAGCTTAGTGTTCAGGGCACTGGCTTTGTAAATCTTTGTAAATCGCACGTTCAAGTCCCTAGGCCCAAACCTTGATTTTCCACATTCCAGGTGAGTGCCCCAACCGAGGCGCTACCTGATACTCCACCCTTGCCATCTCCTCCTGGTCTCGACCAGAAATTCCATCCGACGGCTGACAAATCTCTTCTGATGAAAGTTTCTTTGAAATTGATACCTGCCTGCAAAAAAGTTTGCTTCCTCAAACCAGCCTTTTCAATCAAAAAAAGAGAAAATTCCCAACCCCTTCTAACCATTTCACTGATGGGTAAAAGTAAGCCACTTGTACAGCTGGGCAACGGTCAACTCGGCTGGCACATTTGACAGCACAGCCGAAATCAAGGGATGACAGTTTTGCCCACAAACACCTGGGCAAGCCATCATTCCTACAAAACGTGCTGAAGAGATGGCTTTGTAACGCTGCACTCCTGTGCCCCCTCTTCATCCTTTATCAGAAGTCAATATGCTTCACTGCTGCTAGAAACATTAGTATGGTTTTGTGATTAGAAAGGTTATATATGCTTTCCAGTCAGTCACTTCATCCTGCCCCTGTTCAGATCCCTTAAAACTGAGTAGAAACAGGGTAATTATTTGCCCTTTGCAACGTACATAAACTCTGACTCTCATCATATATCTTTTTAAAAATTTCATCATGAAGCAACCCCCTCCTCCCTTCTCATTGCCCCCATTACAACATTTGATGTTTTAAAAAGTTTTGAAATTGTTTTCCAAATGTGAAGCACTAACAGGATATCAAAACCACCTTGGTTCGTACTTACTTATGAGGATAACTGCTATCACAATAACTGCAAATAAATGTGTACCATATCATACCTTCTGTTAATAATTTTGAAACTTGCAGTGATTTTAACACCTGTGCCATTAGTCCACAATAATTTGTGATAATTTCTGAAGTTCTGAAATGCATTTTTAAATTTAAAATGTCATTTTTAAGATATTTTTAAATCAAGGAATTCAACACAATTCATAATGACTTCCTGTTAGAGAAAAAGCACATGTCTAAATATTCTAATCATTCTAACACAACACTAGGAGCAATTCAAAATTGATTGCATGTAGAAGAGCATTTTGATTCTGAACAAACAGATTTTAAGACACAGATATATCCATTTTAATATTCTGAGATTACTTTCACATTCTATACAAAATTAACTACTTGTAAAAATTATTTTTAATTTTGCTGTTTTAAAAGGCATTTTAAAAGTTTAAGAAATATATATATGTGTAACATAAAATATCCTGAGCAATGTATGATTAACTATTTTTGGCTGTTTTTTCCTTAAAATTTACTATTAACTAAGATTAACTATTTGGGGGGCTAGACTGCATTTCCCTCCAAAAATAGTTTGCATTTTAATTTTTTAATATTTAGAGTAGAGCTTTCAGCTGTGTAAAGTACCTTAAAATATGTGAAGGTCAAAGTAAACCTTCATTTTAAATATTTCAAATTGTTATAGTTACTGCTTTGAGATAATATGACATTTACAGTAATTGCTGAAATTCCAATTACTTTCAGTAAAAGCTGCTTCTTTTGCAAGTTGTTAAAAAATATAAAGGTGCATTGGATATTGCATTGCTGGAGACAGATTCTGCAAGTAAAGGCAATTAAATGTGAGTTTGATGATACACAATGTACTGGACCAACATTAAAAAGACTTTTCCGTGTTTGACTGTTTACCAGTTTTGTCTTTAAATAAGTCTTCTTTTGGCATGTAATGTATATCTGCTTGCACTAAACATAATTTATGAATATTTTAACACATGTGTACTCAGTGGGGTGTATTATCATACTGATATAAATAGAATTAATGAGCAGTCAACCTGCCACATGTCATGACATATGACAGGGCAGCCAGAGCATGGGAACAATTCTTTCTGTTTCATATTAAAGCTTCTTTTCCCAGTCGAATTTTTGTTCCCAGATGCCAACAGACCTAATTTTCTAAGGACTATTTACAAAAATAGTAAGAAATGACAAACCTGGACTAATTTATCTTGGGTGACTTCAAAGAATGTTTACTTCTACGCTATTTCAAATGTATAAGTAAACACATTAAAGGAAGTGGCTTTTTTCAGTTAAATTTTAGGGGTTTCACATCGAGGGGTTTGATATCTGCCTCAACTTTAATTCCTAGCAAGCAGGCATTTTATTTGTTGTTGATTTTGAATTTGTTTCAATGTCACGTTATCTGTTTCTTCTGTTAAGGGACTAGAATATATCAACCGTCTAAATACAAAGATGACATGTACCAGGTAAACAGTTATTCCAATGCAGAAAGAAATACAGATGCAGATAAGTAATATCCTTTTAACCAATTATTCATTCCAGTTTCAAAGGCTAAGTAACAATCTGCTAACCATAACTAATAAGATTTTTTTTGATAAAGATATAGCGTAAGTTGACAGAACATGCGGAATACAAGGCTAGGCCATATTCCCTGTTTGGCATTTTATTTTAAAAGATAAATATTGAACAGTAATATCAATTCTGTTTACGAAAGGCTGCTCAGTCAAAGGCCAAGGGTCATAATAAAATTAATTAACAAATTAATATCAGTCATATTGCCCAGCTAACATCTAACTAAAGAACTTTGACTTGAAAAGTTTTCTTTTCTCCAAATACTGCAAATGTTCTTTGATGCTGCAGTGTTGGGCTACTGAAAACAGGAAGGGAGATACATAACCTGCTTTTTCTCCTTTCTGGTTTGAAATCAGAGGGAGGTTATTATTTTACTGCTCATGAATCTTTGAAGTCATGACTCATTCTCTGTCATTAACAAGACAAGTCTCCTAAAGATGGATCTAGTTCAGGTTTGAAGACTTGAAAGAAGTAAGAGACCTAACTTGGGCTCTTATATTAAGGGACAAGGAGACCCTACAAGTTTTTGTGCCTGATGATCTTCACGGCAGGGCAGTAGCACCTCTCTTGGGAAATCCAGCTCTGTCACACTCAAAGAAAAGGGGCACCATCTAGTGCTTTTTTGGAGGAAAAGCTGCTAGTACTAGTAGGGGTGTAGCGGGGGGGGAGGAACACACGAGGGGGAGGAAGAAGAAATGACACTCCATTTTTTTCAAAAGACAAAGAAAACCTGTTGGCTTGTTTCATCTTCCATTTTGAGGCACTGCAGTATTTAGCTCCAGGCTGCAAGTAAAAATTGTCAGCTTTCACAAGGTGGAAGGAAGGAGTCCCAATAGCTAAAATAATATATACAATTTAAAATGGACGGGGGGCTGGTATACAGACATTATTCTGCTTAATAGGTATTTCTTCTGCCTATTCGTACACTTCAACATTTCCCTATCATCCCTTTTCATTATACATTCTCTCTTTTATTCATCTAAAAGAAACCCTTTTTAAGTTATTTTCATTTCACTGGAGACTACGCTGTGCTGTTAATATTCCTGGAAATGTTCTTAGAAATAATCTGTCCAGAGTTCACCCAACGTAACAAAGAGATTCTATGAAAAATGATTTGTAGCACAAAATCCTTTACAGTGCAATAAGATCAAGTTAACCACTGATGGTGCTAGGAAAAAGCTTGGGAAGTTTTATCTGATTGGCAAAATAGGTTCATATCTGAGTCCAGGGGAAGAGTGCCCTTTGATAAAATTTCACAGCACTGAAGTCTGATTATCTGAATGATTTCTGAAACCTCTTTGAAAACAACTTGGGAGGGGGAATATTCTTTTTGGCTGTAAGTTGGGGAATAGATGATTTTCTAGGATTTGTGAAATAGTAGCTCAATATTGTTTAACTTACTGATACTATGAATTGACAGAAATTGTATTAGTCAAACTAATTAAGTGCTCAGTCAAAATAACCACTGGCTCAATGGTACATCTGCTCCTTGGGAGCCCCAGGTTGGGGATGTTTGTTGTGAACGGCAGGGACTGCTGCCTTTCAGACACCCAGAACAACCACAGCTCTATACCGTGTCAGAGCTCAGGATGTGCTAATGCCCTGACCAGAGCCCCAAAAGATACAGAGTTAAGATCAGTGCTCATCTTTCACTTCTGGGCCATAATCTTGGATTCCCTGGGCACTCCAAGCTCTCAGTCGACTGTGTTGTGGTAACAAGGGCATGTCAGACCTGTGTGTAAGACTAAATAAACAAGAAATATTTCTACTAGAATAGGCCTGAGCAAAGCAGATATGTGGCTTGATGAGTAATTCTCGGAGGGAAGCCGATCCCAGGAAACAAAAACAAAAATATATTTTACGTTCCTATAGAGATTTTCTTATGAAGTTGATCATGCCTGTAAGGAGACCTTTCACAAAAAAAAAAAAAAAAAAAAAAAAAAAGGCAGGTGTAGGGTTAAGGTAAGTTGGGAGCAAAAATCAGTAAAAATGTCAGATTCCCAAATCCTAAACAGGGGTAGAAACAACACGCAGGTCCTGGCAATCATTCAGGAGCGCTCTGGTCTAGTGGTCTCACCACAAGCTGGGGAACCATACTTGGGACACACTTGTTCTGCAGCCCTCAGATTTCAGCATGTCAATTCATGGTCTGCCCCATGGATATGCTGAGTGTCCTTGTTTTCTAGTGAAATCGGGAGCTCAGGACTTCTGCTATTTCGACCATGGGCTCGAATTGCCTCATTTTAGGCATCCATATTTTCAAATGTCACTATTTAACCCCTCTGTGCCTCAGTTTCCACATCTGTAAAACTCGATAGCTATGCTTACCTTGCATGGGTGTCAGGAAAATTATTTCAAGTCTCTAAAGAACTTAGAAAAGGAGAAGCAAAACGAACTGAATTTACGTATTATTTGTCATTTTTTATCCCATAAAATGGAAGTCAGATGCAGCCTGGACTGTGAACTATAACAAAATGTTCACCTAAGCCTTCCCTATGGCTCTGATGCCAAAACAGCCAGTGAATTCAAAATGGGTTTGCAGGAAGAAGGCAGCTTCCCCAACTGCTGACCTGGCAACATGCAGGGTAAGTGCTAAGTTAACATCTTAAATAACCACAGCCTTTCTTTACTAACTGATTATCTTGTACATTTCCATTATATTCTTTACCTGAACTATCAATGCAGTTCACTGTGTATTTCTGATGATTAAAAAATCCCTCTTTGTCAGAAGAATCCCTGAGAGGGAGCTTACTCTACTGGGAAGAAAAAAAGTTCCCAATAAAAACCTCTCTTTGGGGTTTTCCTTCGTGCAGAATGAACATCATTAGATTTCAGGCAGACACAATCTTGCCCTGACAGGTTTCACACCTTCTAGAATTGATTAGATGAGCCCATTAGAAAAGTGTACACCAGTTTGTTTCTAAACTTCAAGAATAATGGGATGCTTTACCTATCATATCCCTTTTTAACAAAGCAGCCACTTGCCTCCCATGCTGGGTACCTTCACAAACTCTTAATGTATCTCCAAGTTTTTTGTCTGAAGCTTTCCTTCCCTTGCTCTAAGTATGCCATTTTTCTCTGGTCTTTGCAGTCTCAAGTCTCCTGAACGCTATAGTTCAGTGAAACCCTCTGGTAATGACAGGACTGGAGTGATAATGTACTCTCCTGATTTCTCGTTAATAGTAGCACTTGATCCAGCAATGGGTGCCAGCTCAGTGGCAGAAGGATGCTTTAATATTTTCTTGAGGTAAAAGGACCAGTTCAATTTACAGCCGTGGCTAACTCAGCAGTTTTGCTCTGTTTTGGCACAGAAATGAATGTTTCAGTTAAAAAAAAAAAAAAAAAATCCCCCTTAGTTTGCTCAGTTTCATGCCAGAGAAACAAAGTACAATTGTTATTTTCTCCCTGAGGAAATGTGTGAAAACTGCATAATGCAATGAAGGGGTTAAAATAATTGAGGCGAAATAGGGAAAACAGAAGGGGGTGAACAGCAGCATTAAAAAGGAAAGCAGTTTGTTTTTCTATTTTAATAAGAGACACATAATCACAGACCATCCAAAAATACGTGTATCCTTGCCGAAGAGCTGCTGATATTCTACATTAACCTTTGATAGCGAGAAGTGTATTACCCCTACTGTGTTCCACAATAAATTATGTTATATCTGGCATCCAAAGTGCTAGGAAGTGTTCAGCCAGCTGGAAGCACCAGATTGGCCTAACATCCCTAACGTTCAGATTATAAATAAAGGGTACCTCATACTGCTAGTATAACAAAAACAAGCAATGCAGAGGAAGGGCAACTTCCCCCCTGCCCACAGAAGCAAAGGCCGTCAGTTGGGGAATGGCAGTACAGGAATTCAAGAGGGCAGAGTTTCTGCAGCGAGATGCAGTCCCCAGCATGCCAAACCTCAGGCAAACGCAGGACTTCAGGCAGAGAAATGAGACTTCTCTGGTTACGTCTTTACCGAGGATCTGCACGTAAAAAATGCCACAGGGAAGTATATCTGGCTCTGCTCTTCCCAGATGGTATAACCACACAAACACACGCTCACACATACACATATCTTCCTACTCTTTAGGCAGCACTGCCTGTTCTCTTTCAGCCATGAAAATAATTAGCTCAGCCACAACCTCAGTTTCAGAGGATGTGGTCAAATGTGCCATGGTGCACGCTTCTCCCACGCTCTCTAATCAAAGGACATTATGGCCATAAATACATAACGGCATTATGATAAAGGTTGAGGAAAACCCTGCCTGTTATGATCTGGAAGGTGAAGATATCAAATAGGAAGAGAACAAAAGATAGTCCCAAGACTCAAAACCCAATGACTTAAAATGGCTATAAATGGGGTTTTTGAAAAGTTTGCAGCGAGTCCAACTGTTCTCAAGGAAACCACTTCATTAGCTTCAGTGGGAGCACAACTGAACCAGTGCTGAGAGCTGCTAAACCAACTCTACTGCTGGAAAAATTAACCTCATCTATTTATTTTAAGGGCTAGACTATGGTGGTCCCTGGTGAGGATGTAATGGGAAGTCGGATACAAGGAGCTGTACTCCTCACCACTCCTTTTCGGTAGGGGCTGGCCACAGCTGCAGTCCCCATGCTCTCCTGAGGGCAAGAATTAGCCCCAAATTGGTATATTCCATCTTCATTACTCCAGCTATTATATAAACATGGCTATATGCTTGCTTACTTAAGCTGAAAAACAGAAAAGAGGAACTAAAATGAAGGTTAATAGAGCCGGACAGAGTATTCCCCATTTACCTTGCCACTACTTCCCCCTTCTGCCTTCAGTAGATGCTTTCCCTCACAACAGCACTGTTTCTCTCTTTTCCTCTCTTCTCCCTTCCCTCCTATTTTTCTTTCGCTGGTGCCCTCTTCCCTCCCATTGTTACTGCTGTTGTGGCTGTTTAACTTTGTCTATTCAACATGTAGCTTGAGATTTCTGAAAGAAGACACTAAGACAGGAGCTCTCCCTCTCTGGTCTATAACACCGTGGGTAAGGGCCCTGACGAATTGTACTAACAATAAAATCTTCGAAATTTTCAGCGTCTTGTGATAGATCTCATGAGTGAAAGGAGATTGAAACTGGGCAAAGAAATAATGCATGGCCATCAAGATGTCTTTCAATGTCTACCCTTCTATCTCTCTACAGTTGGTCCGTGCCACATCCTGAAAATTTTCATTTAATTCCCCTTTAGGCAACTGAGGTGCTGCCTGGAAAGCCTCTAACCTGTTGGGTTTTTGCAGGCCTGCAAGGGTTGCTGAGGTGAAACATGCGCCACAGAATAAATCAGATGCCCTGATTTATTTCAGATACATGTAAGTGTTTGTGCTCCTCAGGGGGGCGGAGGGGAGGCTAGTCTGAATGCAAGAATCACATGTTTGCTACTGCCTGTACATCCCAGGTTTAGACCTCTCTTTCTTGTTGTAGGAGCTGATGCTCCCCACTCAAAAGGTAGTTTTTTCAGATCCAGTTGTTGGCCCCAAAAAGATTGTTTGGGGTTTTTTAAAGAAATGGTGCTCCATCCCAAAGAAATAGCACTGATTTACTGTTTTTCTCCAAGACTCATTACACCAGTATGAGATTTTTGGCAGGAAAGAAGGACCCAGAGAGAAAGGTTTGAAGAAAAAGAGGCAGATCTGCAGCACTGCTTCCATGCTTTCTTTTCACTGTCAGGGACAACATACTGCACAGCTTGTTTAAGGATTCTGGATAGTGTAGTCCCAGCAGACATTTCCTGTACTAAGATGTATTCTCATTAGAGTCACCAAAAGGGAGTATTCAAAACATTACTTATCTGCACATAATCACTATATCACGCCATGTATCCTTTATTTTAATTCCTACTTGCTTGCTAATTACCCACCACACTGAAGGTCTCACAACTGCTCTCCTTTCAGCAGCTTTGTTTGCAAAGTGTCTGGCAATAATCTCCCAGCAGTGTATTATCATGCCCTTTTCATCACACTATTTAATCAATAGGGTAATGACCTCACATAAGCTAGTTCCAGGACCTAGCCATGCCATGCTAACTAAATGAAACAAACAAAACTGTGGGCTACACGCCTTCTGTTTTACAAACCTGGATGTGAATAATTTCT
Organism: Aquila chrysaetos chrysaetos; assembly: GCF_900496995.4. Lineage (NCBI taxonomy): Eukaryota > Metazoa > Chordata > Aves > Accipitriformes > Accipitridae > Aquila > Aquila chrysaetos. The sequence continues at coordinate 28,654,948 of NC_044011.1, forward strand.
GCATTAAAATCTATTATAATATATAGAAATCGCAAATTCTTCACATCTCTTGCCAGAAAAAAAGATTCTACAGTACTATGGGGAAATGACTGGTTTCTTTAAACAGACATAATTGCAAAACATGTGCGTTCTTGGTCAAGTGTTCATAGAAAGATTTATCCTGATAACACTGGAAACAACCCTTTCCCCCAGTACATCACGTCATCACTTAGAAGACTGAATGGTGACCATCACAGCTAATGGGATGAAATCACATGCAGCACACTTCCAAAACAGAGGCTGGAATGAACCTTCTTTTCAAAAGGATTTTTGTTCTAGTGAGCAGAAGGAAAGCAGCTTCTCTCCATTTCCTGAGCTGTAAACTTACAAAGTGTGGTTCGCTTTGATTTTGCATCCCATGGCTGGATTATACTCTGTCTAATAAAGTGCATGTGAGATGTGTTTGGTAATGTGTGAACTCTGGAGCATATGTAGCATCACTCTAGTGCAGCGATTCTCTTGTCCAGAGGAATGGGAGTGATAAATTGGGTCTGTCTGCTCTTCTTAACCACCACTTTTCATAATACTAGTAGGAATTTAATTTCAGAAATACTTTTTTTCATCAAATTTTGTTCTAACTGGACAACAGAAAGAGAGGAACACAACTGACTAGCTGGCACACAGAGTGACTGTATATCCCTTGCATTCTTTGGGAAACCAGGGTAAAATATCCACAAGAGCACAGAAGTTTTGCCCCACGCAACCTCTGACAATGGTTAGGACAGAAAATAAGCTGTGACACCAGCATGACACCAACACAGCACAGCTGGGAAAGGGTGGTTCGGGGACATCTGAAAAGAGGACGAGTATGCACTAGAAGGAGCGTAAACCACACAATTTTGTGTTACCATGGCAGTATCACCATGCACTGCTTTCACATTAACAGAGATCCCCCCCAGAAACAATGTGAAAGAAAAATAATAGTTTTTAATCCTGTTTTATCGCAGATATTAACTGAAGCCAACCTATTTCTACTGATACACCTTGAGACAATTTTTTTCTGAAAATTTTTCGCTGCACCAGTGCCACTTAGGTTCTTTTGGCACTTTCCTTTTAGGTGTGTTATGAAAATGACAATGTGCCAGTCATCCAAGCTGTCGGCACCAGCTAAAATCTGTTCTGAGGCAGAGTAATTTACACTTGGATGAACACCTCCCAGGAAGTAATCACATAAATACCTTCACATTAAGATGCAACTCATTGCTGGTTAGGTAACTCCTATAATGAGCGTAAGTGTGATCTGTCCCAAAGATCTGGAATGGTTTTGGTGCAAATATTCTGTTAAGCTGATGTAGGAGATGTTGGAGTGGTAACTATGCACTGTGCCTGTGAAGCACTTGCTGTGTTACAAGATACTAGTTCTGGACTATAAAACTGCATTTTGGAAAATATTCTCTCAAAATATCCCATATGACACTAGTCTAGCAAAGTAACTTAAAAACCCCCAACATTCCCAGTCCCTTAATGAACTGAAACTCCCCAATTGGCCCATCTGGTGGTCTGGCCACTGCAAAACTATTACCTTTACTTCTGATGCAGAGGCAGAAATAGCAAAGTATAGCAAAAAATGAAGTGATAAGACTAAGAAAAGAGAAGAAAGAAAATTCCAGACATCTCCAACTGAGGCAAACTAACCTCCAACAGTGGGTGGTCATACTAGACCTTAACTGCTGCCCTGATATTTATTAGGACACTCAGAATTAGTCAGTGTAAAATATCATTGTCAGGTAACACCATCTTGCCTTCCCAGCAAAATCTGTCCTTGGATTACCCAGGAAGAAGGACTTGTCATTGAATTATTTCTCCAATCTGTCTTTACAGAAAATAAATTATTCCTATAATTGGTGACATTGCAGTCCACCACTGGTTGGTGGTACAAGAAATCCTTATGCATCTTGTAAAAGGATCCACTCCTACAACGGCAATGCATCCCTCCAGCAGATGAACAGGGTTTGAGATACAGGGTTGAACAGGGAATGAGATACAAGACCTTCTGTCCTTCGGGGTGCTAGTCAAAATCTAGCAGAAGGATCAAGCTGGACAGGACAGCAATGACTTGCCTTTACAGTTCACCACTTTGGTACCAGGTAGCTTAGTGTATTGATACTTAAAATCCCACCAGTAGTTTTCAAGTTTAATGTTGACTTGAATGAACTCTCTTGCAAGAATATCTCACCTGTCAGGTAGAGTTTCAAGCTTTTGGGGAGTCTCCTTGTTCAGGAAAACACCATTGTGTACATTTTCTTCTATCGCTTTTATTCTGCAAGCATCCTTGTAAGTTGGAGGCAGAAATCCTTATTCCAGAGCGTTCTCCTCATGCAATAATATTACATGAAAAAAAAAAAAAAAAAAAAAAAAGTTGGTTTTCATCTCTTACCACATAGGCAGTACAAGGTCATAGCTTTCCTTCAGCCCTGTAAGCCTCTGCAGTCAGAGGGCAATGGGACACTATGGTCTCTCTGGCTACTTCTGGACATCTCTCTTTTACAGAGGAAAAGGAATGAAGAAGAAGAACAACCAAAAATGTGGTAATTTCTCCTCAGATATTAAAAAAATCTTTTACAACATGCAAGTTTGGAAAGCGAAACACACAATCTAATACATTTATGAAACTTTTCACTTCAAGTCCTAACCCCCCCCCCCCAAAAACCCAAAACAACCCCACTACCTCACCCTCCACTGTGAAGATTGCAGGACTTAACCGTATGCAAGGGCAAGCTGCATGGTAAAGACTTCTGAAGATCTTCTTATAAGACATGGCTCTAAGTCATCCTGAGACGTACCACTGACTGATCAAGGAGTTCAGAGGTACCTCAGAGAAAAGTCTACCCGAAATAGATGGGGTGGAAACAAACGAAAAAAATCTCAGACATCAGAGCCTCAGATTTTTCACAATTTGGATGTGTGTCAATATTAAAGTGGAAAAAGTAGGAATTCGATAAAAAGATTTGATAGAAAAGCAAAAGAGGCATATAAGTGATAACTAACTTGATAAAGAACTAAAAGGGATAATCTAATTAAAGCTGATCCACATGGGTTTCTGGAAAACTGATCCTGTCAAGCTAACTTGATATCATTTTCTGATGTGATTACAAATAGGACTGCTAAAGGCAACCATCTTGATGGATGCCTGCAAGAGAACTGGCTTTGTACCACACCATAGTTTGATCAAAAAGCTAAAAAGCATAAGAGATGGGATTCATCCACAGTAATTATAGCTGTCTAAAAGTTTGCATCTTGTCTTAACTTTTCTATGTTTCCTTTATAGTCAATGAAAAGAAAAAGGTACTGTCAAAATGTGATTTATGACTTTTCAGATAAGTCCACTACATCCTCCTGTGAAGGTCTCCATCTCTCTCCATTGTCTATTAAGAGCTTAGAAAACTACCAACCATTAGAAGCTAATTTTTGGATGGCTAGAATTAGATGTGATGAATCAGAATGGCATCTTAAACTACTTAAAAACTACATAGCAGATACATCTAAGCCATCATTACATGATTGGGGAACAAGGCACTGGTATTGGAATTGGTTATTGCCTCCTAGACTATCTTTCATTTTTGTTAAAAAAATACCATTTTCACAATATTGGAAGATGACTAGAAAATGGAAAATAATGAAGAAGACAGTTGGGTTACATGAGTGTAAGTAGACATTGTGTACTTCAGTATAGTCACCAGGAAGGCCATGGATTAAGGAGTATAATGAGACAGACTTAATGAGGGAGGACTCTAAAGAGTCCTAAAGAAAAGAGATCCTAAAGAGGAGGCAAGGATTTGGGAACTGAGGCCATGACGAGTAACCAGATTACTATGAATTTCTAGAGTAGTGCAGTAACAAAAAGCTACTATGCTAGCCAGATGTACAAACAATAACAAAGAGGAGTAGGGAGGTTATGTTATCTTATTTGGCATCAGTGAAACAACTAGTAGTTTCAGTGGGTTCATGGTGTTGTTTTAAGAGAGACTATGAAAAATTCCATGGATTATGAGGAAGCCAGGGGAACAATTACAGTATTAGGAAACATGTCTTACTGTAAGAGACTCAAGGCACTCAATCAATTAACTTATCAAAGAGAAAGTTAAAGAATGACTTGATCACAGTCTACAAGTGCTTACCACAGGGAACAAAAATTTGCTAATAGAGGGCTCTTCAATCTAGTGGGCAAAGGCAGAACAAGATCCAAGGGCTAGAAGTTACAGCAAGACTAATTGAGTCTAAAAATATGGTGCAAATTTTAAACACTCAGGGAATAACTTGAAATAACTTGCCAAGAACTGTGATTTATTTTCCACCACCAAAAAATAAGTTTTAATCAACACTTGTCCTTGCTAGAACTTTATAGTTCTATTTCTAAGCTTACTAATACATTCATTCTGAGCATCTCAGAACACTATTCTGGATAAAAAGAATAAATATTGTAAATTGGGAAGTGTTCATTGCAGTATTCATACACAGCCAAGAGATTTCATTTCCATTTGATCATCAAGTCACAGACCCTCTACTGTGACGCTTGCCTAACTGAAACACCTTCTTACTACTCCACACTATGCAAACCTTTTTGATTAATGAGCACTAACTCAAAGTAGATTGCACTAAAATTAGGAAGCAGGAAGAAATCATAATTTGCAATTATCCCTCACAGAAATACCTCAATACAATACTTCAGAGTCATTTTAGGCATACCATTGTTTTCCAAATGTAAAGGTAAAACACAAATTACAATATGGTAAAGATCTCTCAGTAGGCAATTAAAAATTAATCAGCTAATTAGATCAAATGAACAAGAAAATAAGGCTCAGGAAGACATCCATTCTAATTAACATAATATTAACTTATAAAAGACTTGTTCAGACAAAAAAAGATAATCTTTATTTCAAGTATCAAACCAATCAATAAAAGGAAACAAACAAAATTATTTCTTACCTTGTTATCCCCATGAGCAAAGCCAAAAGGAAATGACAGTAATAGTGAGTCAACCACATGTGCAACTGTATTCATTTCTTATTATTTCTAATCTTGTTAACTATTTGAATCTACAATTTAAATTAACTTGTACTGAATTTATGGGGATTCTACCTATATTGTGCCTACTCTATACTTGCTGTGTCTCCTAAGAATCTTCCAGGTACTTAAAAATAAAACTAATGAGACCCAAAGTGTCACCTAGGTTTCTCCTAAGCTAGGTGATTCCTAACTAAAGCACAGGGCTTTACTGTGGAGACAGAGGATGTTAAAATAAGAAAAAAATGGAGGGATTCTTAAGTCTGTGTCAGGGATGATAACATATACTCTCAAGGAAGGAAATAACATTATAGGACACCTTATTGAATAAACCTGACTGGTTAAGCGGAAAGGCTCAGGCAATCAGACAAGGAATTGGGCATGGTTGAACCTAATTAGATAGATTGCATAGATTAGAAATATCTGTAATTGTAGGACAGTTCCTAAAATATTTTTTCAAAAGTCAGATTACTCCAGCAATGACCAACCACCCCAACCTTCCGGCTGGAGTCACAGGACATATGCCACAGACTTCCGAGTGCTCCAAGCGATTCAGCAGCTGGGAGATGACCATGACTCCAAGGACCCCAGTGCAGCAACTATGTGGACAACCCACAAGTACTGCATTTTGCAGCCCCTTGCAGATCTCCTATGTGTTATCCAGATTCATATTATCCAGTGACCCCTTTGACAGGCCAACACAGCTCTCTGCCTATCTCGTGACACAGGCCTGGCTTGGGAGCAATTCTTGAACTTCCCGAGAGCTGCATGGAACTCAGTACTACAGGCCAGGTTGGACACAACTGCATTATTTACTGTTGCAGGGGAAAAAAGAAATCCAGAAAGAGTGTGTAATGGTTTAGAAGCAGGCTTTGCAAACCAATTCCACAATAAATGTATTTCACTTTGATCACCCCTTCTAGCCCATAACAGAATTGAGGCAGTATTTTGTTTTGCAGAAATTAGTACCTTCAAGACCTGCAGTGGATTTATTATTTCTGCTAGGGCTTGCACTTCCTTTCTGATCCACTGCTGTAAAATCCAGAGGGACAGAACAGCGCAGAAAATTACTGCGAAGATGTAGTGTGACATAGGAAGAGTCAGACGCATTATGTGTGAACAATACGACAAAAGGAAAAGCCATCTGAAAATAAATGAAAAAATTAATAATCAAAAGGGTGTCTAATTCTTATCCAGGCACTTGTTTGCTTACTCTATGATAAATTAGGACCATCAAGCCATGGTGTATAAAGCTGGAAGCGACCCTGGGCCCAGAACTCAGTCCTGCTTGAGGAAGGTGCCAGAACCAACCATTCTGGGGAAAGAAACAGTGCCACCAGAAAACAAGTGAAGCATCGGAAACATAATTTTTCTCTCACTTCATTCCTGAAACTAGGGCTCCACAACCTGCTGCCAAACCTCCATATCTACTCCGAGCTTGGTCTTGTCACTGAAACAACCAATAATGGCAGTTAGGTCGCACAGAGCAGCAGTCCTGTAATGTGGTCATCAGGTACTGGTCAGAGGCTTCAAATCATTTTGCAGAGATGACAAAACTGCTGTTAGGAGAGAGTAACTTCCAATCACCCCAACATCAAAACCAGCAGCAGTATATGCTGCATAATGAGTCACGCACATGGAATGGAGGGACTTCATTGTTATGCACTTCCATGTAAACTGTGGCTTATAGTTAATGGGACACAGGCTCAAAGGATAATGTATAGAATTTATAAAACAAAAGCCTCAAAAAAAAGCACTTCGGTAACAGAAATTGTTTTTTCAACTGCAAGCTATGAACACTTGACATAAAAATAGTCTATCCAGAAATCACTGAGTATGTTGGAGAAAAACAGAGAAGACTGCACTTGGAGAATTTCATACTAGTTTGATCACTGATTCTTCAGTAAGCTATTTAGGACCACAGGCTAAACATTCTCCTGGAACAGATGTATCAATCAAAAGCTAAGCCTACTTTAAATAAATAAGCAGTGCCTATTTTCTTCTCCAGAATGCTTGATCAAAAAGTTGTCTTCTCTGGCCATCCAATGCTTTGTGTTTGGTAGCTGACAAAATACTTCCCTGATTTACACTGTAGCATATGAGAGTTCAACAAGTTGAGGTCTCAAATACAGGTCAGTTTTTGTCACTGATGAAAGAAATCATTTACAGGATATATAGTAGATTAATATTTGTCAGGCTTTCCAAACAAGACGGAAACCTATTCTTTCCTGTTCTTTAAAGAACCCTCTAACTTGTTTTCCTATAAGGGATAAAAAAATATTCCAGAAACTAAGAGAGCAGAACAGAAAACCTATTTCCCAGTCCTTGATAGCCTGGGGCTGAAATACAGCAGAAAAAAGCAAAGAGAGAGGAGAGAGAGGAGAGAGAGGAGAGAGAGGGGAGAGAGGGGAGAGGGGGGAGAGGGAGGAGCAGGGGGGGAGAGAAGAGGGGAGAGCCTTGCTGCTGTAATTTCTATGAACAGTTTTTGATCCTGCCCTTACTTATATCTTCTCTTCATGTATAAACAATAAGATAGCAGAAGGTGCATCTCAGCTGAGAGGATCACCCAGGATGCATGTCCTCCTTGGTACAGCAAACAATGATAGTATGGACATGAGTGCAAAATAGTGAAAAGCTCTGAAAGCTCCTTGGCAGCAAGGCCAGATGCAGCAAATAAGTGAGTGGATGGGGGATGAGTGCCTCAAGACTCCTCCTGGTCATTCCTTGGTGCAAGCCTACCCAGTGTGAGCCAGCACAACACAGAGATGCCCAGATTATTGTACCTCTTCCAGAAGAAGCTGTTGAGTCGCCTCCAGGCAGCAGTGCACTGAAGCTAACTGGCCCAGTTAAGATTTAAGACCTAAGTTCTACAAACAGCAGTCTCCACAGTCTTGCACAGCCATGATTCATCTCCTCAATGCAGTTCAACCTGAGCGCTGGAGAACAGCTGTGGAATTAAGCCTACATTATAATAAATACTTAATAGAAGGCCCTCCCGATAGCTATCTCCAGCTTTCTGCAAGGGGCCCGAACCTCCAGGGCTCCCTGCAGACCTCTGCGCCTTGTAGGCTCTTCGTTGCCTGACCTAATTCTTCTAAATGGCTCACCCATTTTGGCTGACAATTTCCTCTAAATGCCCAGACACCAAGCAATGGAAAATTTCCTTTAAATGCCAGTTAATGAGCAATAGAAAATGTCATCATGATGAAGTTATGCAGGTACTTAAGTGCTCTGCTGGATCAGGCCTTTATGAGCTACATTATAGTCTCACATTTGATGAGATTTTCTGACTGTGATAAATAAAGTAAGATGAACCTCTATAAGAAAAAAAAAGATATATATGTAAAATATTTTTAAAGCTTCTATGGTTCTCGATTGGCATGGTGGAGAGAAAGAGGGAAAGAGAATGCAAAAGCATAAACTAGGCTACGCTTGTGTAAATTACTCTGACATTTAATAACTCTCTACTAAAAATTTTCAAGCAAGGCTACTCCAGATATTTTTAAGGTCATGTATCATTTACTGTCTAGGTCAATTTATGCATCAGCAAAAAATGCTGCAAAACCTTCTGGACAGCACTTTAAAAATAAAGGTATATGTAACTGTTTTGGCCATATTTTCCTCACCTGTTTCTGCTCTGCGAACATTTCACCTTGGAAAATTAAAGTAACATTCTATAATAAGTGAAGTCAGTATGATATTTCAAGGCAAGCCAAGGACAAGCTTTATAACTGTGCTATCAAAATGCTATTAATAAAAGCAAAAAACCAGGCACAATGCCTGTGTTCCCCTATGGATAGAAAAAATTATTGTCCATTAAGTTAACATTTCAGGCACCCTCTCAGTTTTTCCTAAGGTCCCAAAAGAAGGCAACAAAACACGTATCTCTTGCTGTTAACTTGTATAAACTATCTGCTATCATGTAGTGCTCTATTTTAGTAAACACTCCAAGGCTTCTTAAGAGAATATATGGATGAGTAGGATTTCTGGGGGTAAAAAAGGTGGAAAACTGTGGCTAGAATATTCTACTTTCATAGCTAAGTTTTATACTGGTGTCTTCGTTTATTTTTGTTTGGGCCCACAGGGTTGTACTTATAAATGCATCTTACATTAAGCATCTAAATTCACTTCTGTGTTCCCCTCACTGCCATATCCAACAGCTCCGTGGTTATCCCCAGGACAACGCATGCTGCAGTAAGTACTATTATCTCTTTTTGACAGATGTGAAGCCAGACATACCAGGGTATGCCTACACAGCACAAGGCAGCACTGCAGTGAAACATCCAAGCCGGCTCTGAATGGGCAAAGCTGGCTAGAAGATATCGGGCACCTAAGTTACCTCACTCAGTGCCCCTCTGCACATCCCTGAGCATTGCTGAGCCACACTCTGCAGAAATACACAAGGCTGAGGGCAGCCTGCATCATGCAAGGAAGCGTGGCCAGAGACTGTTGTACTCGGCACCACTGAAATTTCCTGAGGACTTCTGCAGAACTGTAGACTGAATGCAGTAGTGCTATAACCTTAGATATATTTTGCTTTTGTTAACATTTGCTTTTGTGTTTTGCTTTTGTACACAAACAAAGAAACAGACAGGTTCTCATAGGTTTAGAAAGCCTATGGCTCTTCTTGATACTTGCCTTGCCAGACATCTAACTGCAGAAGCAGAGAGGCTGTGACCTGTTTATCATATTTCCTTAGGTACATACTACAGGTAGCTACCCAGCTACATACACTATTTAACTGTTCCTTCCCTAGGAGAAAACATGTTTATGTTTAAAGTATCATATAATTGTACTGAGTTGTAGAGTTTGCACCCACACCATTTTCAAAAACAAATTATCCAAGGAACATATGGCTTGGAGAATTTGTCTTTTCACCTGATCTCAGGTGATCAAAATGCACACACACATGTTTTCATTGGAGACAAATTATGAGCGCATGTGTGGGTTTTGTCTACTTCTTTTTCAGTGCTTAAAAAGAAATCAATTTTGAAATGAACATGTAGTTTGGGAACAAAAAAGCCCAAGATAGCTCACTTTGAAAATATCACAGAGCATTCAAAAACACTCTGGAAGAAGGCAGTATTTGTCAAATTGATTTCATTATTTATAATAACTTCGGTCCTCTCACAAATCTTGATATTTTCATTGAAATCATGATTATTGATTTTCCCTTTTTTCCAGCCCTAACAAGAATGAAAGATGAACAAAACACTAGACATTTTGAAAAACCTCACTAATGATACATACTCTTTCCAAGATAAAAATGCTCACTTTAAAGCTCTGTGCTCAAAGGACTTCAAAAAGGAGCATTTTTTCACTCTTATTTTCAATGTCTCATTACACCAACGGGAAATTCTTAGGAAACTTCTCAGATCTTCCACGTTTATTTCATTTAGTTTAAATTTAGATCCTTGTCTCATAAAATACCGTGAAAAGTTCTCGGGCAGTTTATAGTACTATTAAAAACTAAACTAACTTTATTATTCATTCAATCTCCTCCATTATTTATCCCTCTTGATTTGAAAGTAGGACTCACAACTGCAGCACTAGGAGTTTGCTGCAAGTCCCTGGAACGCAGCCTCACCACAATTAGCCATTGATCCAGCTGCTCGTACCATGACAAGGGAATGCAAACTCCCTCCTCCTTGAGGCTACAGCTCCACAGAGAAACCCTTCAACATCACAGACTTCTACCACTACATTTCTTAAGTTAATAAACAGCATCAGCTCAGAGCTAAGTTCTTAAGCGGCAATGAGATACACATACCTTTACACATTAGGAAAGGGGGGGGGGGGGGGGGTGTTCAGTCATGAACCTGTTCAGCTTTTCTGTACATGCAGATTTTTTTTTTGTTTTGCCAACTTTTGGTAACACAACTTTGCATACACTTAAACTGATGTAATAAGAACTCTCATGCAGAACTAGATACGTGTTAAATATGCCTTTTTTTTTTTCCAAAATGCTTTTACTGTGTGAGTAAAACCTCACTAATGTGTGAAAGACCTGTGGCAAAAATGCACATTTTATGAATGAGGTTAGTGAACAATGAGCTCAGAGAAGGGAAGAAATCAAAGGCGGCACTGCAAAATTCAAAGCACTCAGTGAACATGACAGATGTCACTTAATTTTAATTATTGATGACAGTATTTCAGACTATGCTTGTTAACATAGAGCAGTATGAAAGCAGACAACTTTAGTACCCACCTGCTAAGAGGTCACTAGGAAGTGGTAGGGGACATCAAGATTTTAGTAGCACTTTCTAGTAAGTGTGTTGATTTCAATGTTTTGTTATCCCTCAAGTTGTGTCTACTACTACTGGAGAAAGACAGAGTTTCTTCTCGGTATCCATTTTTAAAAGGAAACAACGAGCAAGTAATCTATATTGCGCCTATGGCATAAAGAACCCAGGTAAGCCATTTCTGTACCCGCATGATGCATTACAGCTTTTAATTACTATATTGCAAACCAGCAGTCAAAAATGTCATGCATACCTTCACCACACTTTGTAGTGATGCACAGATCTACCCATGTTAGTATGATTACAAGGCAGCAGCCATGTTCAGATGTCTATGATGGGTTTTGGACCCTAATTCTTCACCCATTTTTTCAGTCTTGTCTCCGATTTATATTTGATAAGTATGACATAAACAAGTTGATTATTCAAATGTTGCAACTTTCTGTGATTAAGTGTGATACTTTAACCATGTATATAACACAGTTTCTCTGTTTAATACATAGTACTTAATTTTTTCCTCATTAAAATGTCTTCCATTGGCTTTAATTACACTCATGAGAATGGAAAAGTGAAAAAACATACTGTTTGCCTGAGGCCCTGGGTGGAAAGAAAAGGTTTCACAGCTCAGGGAATCACTCTTTGGTGACTTTAAAACTTATCATACTCCCGATCCTAGACTGAAATCCACTGCTCACATCTCATAAATGAAGTGTGATCCTGAAGTACTCCAAATCAATTAAATGAAAACCAGGCAGGCAACCAATATACAAGTAGCTCACTCCTTGGCCTATACAAGTAGTTCACTCCTTGACCTTATATGCGTGGTAGATACGTTTACACGTTTACATTTAGTGGCTCAGGGAGGAAATATCCACCTTATGATGTAATACATACATGTGTTTGCATTTATATTGTTTTAAATAATGATGTAATATCACAGTCCCTCAGGAACCTCATGTTAATTTCTTACCTACCAAATTTGGCTTCTGTAAGTCTCTCTTTGCCAGCCCCAATTCCCACGCTGGGCTGAAATGGTTTACGCCTGCCTGGGTTTGTTTTCTCTTTAAGGACACTCACCGCACATCCCTCCCTCTTCTGGGCCCCGAGGACCTCAGCAGAGACCTGGGCCGCCACAGGCCTGGCGGGACAGCGGCAGCCAGCGTGGGTAGCTGGGTAGGAGCCACAGGCAGCAGTGTTGGAGCCACGGGCGAATCGAGGGCGCGAGGCCGCCTCAGAGGCGCACGAGGCGCCTCAGGGACACGAGGCCACCTCAGGGCAGGCCGATGGCGGGGCCCGCCGGAGGGCACACCCAGCCCCTCTGGCGGCGGCGGACTTAGCTTTTCTTTCACTCAACTACTGGACTACAGGTTTTGAACGCGTAACTCCGAGGGCAGCCCGCGGAGCGAGAACCGGCCTGCGCAGCGCCGCAGCGGCTCGCCGGGCGACGGAGGGAGGGCGCCCCGCCGCAGGAGGGGGCGGGGCCGAGGGCGCGCGGCGCGAGCTCCCAGCCAGCTGCAGTTCCCTGCCGCGTCCGCAGCCCCACCCCCGCCGCGCGGGGCCAATGGCCGCTCGAGGCGGCACGGAGGCGGCCAATCGGCGGTGGCGCGGCGGGCTCCCCGGCAAAATGGCGGCGCCGGCGGCGGCGGGGTGGATGCGGCGCCGCCGCAGCGCGCGCCATGCCCGGTAGCCGGCGGAAGGGACCTTGCCTCAGGCCCGCCGCCCTGAGGAGGCGGAGCGGCGGCGGCGAGGAGCAGCTCACCCGGCGGCGGCCGGCGGAGCTCCCCCCGGAGGAGAAGGAGGAGGAGGCGGCGTCGGCGGCCGGCGGTGCGGGCCAGGACCTGCCCGCGGGGGAGGCGCCGCGCGCGCCCCGGCCGTCGCAGTCGCGGGAGGCGGCGGTGCGCGGCGCTGCAGGTACGGCGGGAGCGGCCCCTGGGGGCCCCGCGCAGGCCCCGCGCCGGCGGGGGCCCGGCCCGGCCCTGCCCTGCCCTGCCCGCCAGCCCTGGAGCCGCGGGGGAGGCGCGGCCTGCCTGTGAGGGGGGGGGGGGGCGGTGCGGTGTAACCCCCCGCTCTCCCCCGCCCGTGTGCCTGGGGAAGGGGCTCTTCTTGTCAAGGAGTGATGAAGAGCATCTTCCCGCGGCAGATACTTCGAACTGGCTGAGGACGCTGATCCACTCGCGGAGAGGATAAAGCCTGGCTGTGCTAAGCGCTTAAGTGCAGAGCATCTCCTAAGATGCTTCTCACGTAGTAATTGCTTCTTTTAAAATTATTTCTGTAGGATTCCACATCTGCAACGTCATTTCTAAAGGGCAGGGGTGACTAGTTGAGCTTCACATAGCGTGCTCAGTTCACTTACTGATCTGAGATGGCTGCAAGCTGGTTTTGAACCTGCCTTAAACAGTCCTAGCTGAAAAGGTCCTGTGGAGGAAGTATAGACAAAGGTAGCTCGTGACCCAGAACAGCTTGGGGGCCCATTAAAGTTGTGACCAAAATCAGAGTCTGGGTGAAAGACACAGAGCAAGCCAGATTACAAAATACTCTCCCATATAGCTATACAAAGTTTTTCTCTTAATGTAAGCTGAAGTCAATATTTCCTCAAGTAGGAGGATTGACAGTTATCATCCTTATCATCAGATCCTGAGCATACAGCTGCCGGTATCATGTAATGCTCTGTGGTGATCTAACTGACAAAGAGTCATACTCTGCATTAAATGCATAGTTGTGAACAGTGTTCCTGTTGTAAGTAAATGAATGTTGATGAGCGTAAACTTGATTTTTATTCTTAAAGGCCCTAAAGCATCTTCTTTGTGCCTTGTCCTGTTGTATGTTCTAAGTTATTTTGGCCTTTTATTTGTTGTTTTTTAATAAGGATCATCCTTCTGTTCACACAGAGTCATGTTTACATAAAACACCAAAGAGATCGTTGAGTAGGAAATCCCGAATACCTACTTTCAGCTCTCCTGTTAATGACACCGATATCCAGCAAGAAATCTTTTGGGATCCTCATTCACCAATTGCACACAGACTAGGTAATACTAATGAAATCCAGACTTCAGGGCACCTATTTGAGGCATGCAGTGGGAGTGTACTAAAAGTTATCAAATTTCCTGAGAAAAGGTCTCTTTCTGTTGTCATGGTTAGGTTGTTTGGTTTTATTTTTATTCAAAACCCATAAATTTTTCAATATAGTGCTGAATCAAGTTCTGATTTTAGCACATGTATTTTAATTATTTGAGATATACTGCACTTTATAAATCAAATTGTTTTGCAGTTTTTAAGGGTTTTTGTTTGTTTTCGTAGGCAATGGAAAAACCAAACAGTCTACCAGTAGATGCGCAGTAGAAATTTCAGAAATTGTTAATCGTATTGCTCCTCAGGTAATTGTTACTTTCTATGCTCTATGTATGCAGTAATCAAACAGAATAGTGCTACAGTATTCAGTTTTAGCAAAGGCTTAATTTTAGTTACAGTAGTCTCTTTAACATGGTAACAATTGGGTGTGCAGAGAACTAGTAACATGTTCATAAAACTGGACTGAGTTAAAATCATAAGCATAGCATTTGACTGGTTGCTCTTAGGACTTCTTACGAGCTCTTAGCAGTTCATTTTAGAAAGTTTTACTTTTGGAATATAAGTTATTGCCCCTGGTTTTAGGAATACTGCTGCATTTGTTTATCCTTAATCACTCATCTGTGAAAAGGTAAAGAGTTTCTTCACATGCTGGATTTACTTGGCAGTTGTTTTTAAGCATTTTGAATGATCTTGAATGACTGCTGAAGTACAAGAACAAGACTCAGATGAGAGAGAGACTCCACAATGATATAAACTTAGTAACGTTGCTTCCTTATTCTGAATAATTTGCCTTTTTACCCCAAGATCCATGCTCTTGCTGTGTCTCTCTTGTTGTAAACCTGATGTCCACAGCCTGGAAAGTTAAAATAAGATAGTGTTGGCTTATTGTTTGCCTTTTATTAAGTGCAAGAAGAGAACCTGTTATTCCTAAAACAGTTCTGTAGCGTTTAGCTTGCAAAATATGCCTGCTTATTTGACAGGGCCATGTAAAATGTACTCAATATTTGGCATATTTTGGAAAAATTATACTTAAGAATTAGAAAATCATTGATAAGGGATGGCACTTTCTATCTTTTAAATGATTACAGCCCTGTCACAAATGTAAATAACATCAGACTGGATTTGCAACTATCTGTTGCTCGTGTTCTTTTTTTCTTAAAAAAAAAAAAAAAAAAAAATTTGAAAAAAAATCCTACCCAGAACTACCCTGTTAGTGAAGTTCAAATTATTTTTGCTGGCTTACATGCAGGAATTTCTCACATCCAGCATTTGGCTCTGGCCTTCTACACATTTTACCATTGCAGTATTGTATCTCTTAGATTTCAGAATTCACATCCAAGCCTAAACTTTGAAGCTCTGAAACAAGTTCGTTTAGTTTCTAAACTTCACTTATTTCTGTTTAAAGGCTCCTTGTATAAATGAGTTATAATGGAAGAAGTCAGAATTTTTTCCTGGAAGCATACAGAATATGATTTCTTTCAAATTCTCTGATCTGTTAATGCTGCTTTAAGTAGATAAAGACAGTGCATCTCAACCAGCTCCTTACTAGCATACTAAAGTAAACTAGATCACAGCTTGTAATGTGAATATTGCAGATTATGTGTAAACCTGAAGTAAATAGAGTATTAGATTTGAGCACCAAAGTAAAATTAAGTTATTTTAATTGGAGTTCCTGTTTTAAATTGATGTAATTAAAATTATACAACTATTAGTAGACAATGTAGCAGTAATCTCACTTAGCTTATGTTGGTTTAGCTCCTATCTGTGCCTTTCAACAGATTTGATGCAGTTTAATTGGTGTAGCAACTTTAATGCAAGGTGTGTGTCTAGTCCAATCTTTATCTGAAATCAAATTGCTAAGCATTATAAATCTAATCCTTCAGGATGAAAAAGCAGCCTGTAATGAAGGCTCCCTTTTAGGGACATGGATTGGTGAGGATGCTATTCCTTGTACACCTGGAGTAGTAAAAGCGCGAACTAGGACGAAGTTAAGTTGTACAAGGTAAATTACAGTTTTGTTTTGCCCATCACAGCTGGGCTTTCATGAAAAAGGGTATGTGGTGTTCCTTTATGTATAGTGAACCATGTAATTGTAGATTAGCATATAGAATGCTTTTAACTTTGGGCTTGTTATCTCTTCTTAATGGGGTATTTCTTGGGAACTCTCAAAAAGATTGCATGCTGACAGCGCATTGAAAGTGGTGGGATTCAGTCATATTCTCTGTAGTTGTTAAACTAGAGAATGAACAGCTCATACAGTCGTGTTATTGAGCTTGGCTAAACTTTCTCAGTAGGTGTGACTTTCTTTTCTGAATTTTTTTTTTTTTTTTTTTAATCTAGAGATCTTAAAATAAAAAATCCTGAAGAGGAACTCATGAAATTGGCTAAGGAATTTGATAAAAATCTAGTAGAGCTAGATGCTGTTCAGGAACAAGAGAAGCTTGGTCATCACTTCATCCAGACCACCTCAGAGTCTTTAAATAATTCTAAAGATGGAGTAAATATGAAGAACTTGAAATCACTCCTTGGTGAATTTTCTGAAACAGATACTGCTCTGTCCCTGAAACCAGTTGGACAGAGCACTGGCATCCCTGCTGGAGAGCCTTGTCAATCTAGCAGTCAAAAGTCCATAGATCTTGAGTCTGAAATAGCCCTTCATGCTCTTTTTGACTGCTCTACCCAGAAGTGTAGTGGACAGTTGAGCCAAGGACTATCAGGTATTTCTTTAAATAATAGTTTCCATGAAAATAAAAGCACCTTGGATGAGGAACACCTTCCTGAGCAAATTAAAGACATGCAACGTGGTAATTCGGAGGCATATCGAAAAGATAGTCTGTGTGCATTAGGAAGCGTGAACCAGACTTTTCCAAAACCTGATACGCATGTGTTGACAAAAAAAAATCCTTCTTCTTTGAAGACACAATTGGTGGTCTCCAGTAAGCTTGCTGGAGTAGTTAATGATGACTTTGATGACTGGGATACAGATTTTTTGGCAGATGACTCTTTTGTGATGCAAATAACCCAAAATCCTGAATTGTTAAGTACTGAAGAAGCACCACCAATTCGTACAAATCCATCTGTGCGTGGTTTCACTGATGCTAGCAGAACAAAGGAAAGAAGTTCCAATTCAGTAACTTGTTTGGGGAGTGTACGCAAATCTAACAGTTTGCAGTTTTCACCTTCGAAACACTGTAGTAAAAACACACGAAATGTGAAATCTCTTTCTTTACAAAAGCCATATAAGACACAAAACTCAAAGACAGAGACCATAGCCTTTCATGGCAAATGTGACGTTAAGCCAGATAAAATAAATTCTATTGGGAAAAGTGCCCAAACCAGTAATTTGAACTATATTCCTGTTTCAGTGCAATCTGAAGTGAAGAATGGAAATGAAACTATTCAGCCCAAAAGTGACCCTCTTCCTCTGTTTCCTTCAAGATCTAATCCTCATAGACAATGGACTGAAAAACCTGGGAATAACACATACAGTATTTTCTGTCAATCATCCAGTGTTTCTACCAATACGAAACCTAATGATCTAACTAAAATGGTTAACCAAGCTAATACAGATAACTTAAATCAAGTTGAAGTACCAAAGAAATGTCCTGTGTCCTGTGATGACTGGAATGAACCGCAATTTTCTGATGAGGTATTAGATATGTTTTGTGAATCCGATAGTCTTTGGGATGCAAACCGTGAGGATGATGAATTGTTGTATCAGGTGTGTGATGATATAGAAAAGCAGACTCAGAGCCAGGATGTTAAACAAGGAAATGAAAGAGCTAAAACTATACAAGGAGCCAGTATTAATTCCAGATCAAATGCTGATAACAGCTTCCCAGCATCTAAACAAGGACTACCTGATCTCCTCTTGGCACAAAAACCAAATGCAAAACAGGACACTTTCTCACTAAACAATTCCTGTAGGAATTCATCAAAGGTTACGCATGGGCTGGCCAGAACAGGTCACGTAGTGAACTGTAAAAACGTCTCAAGTCCTTTAACTATGATCTCGGGTACTTCTATGGAGTGTAAAGATACACTGTCTAAAAACTGTCATCAAGACACTTCTGAAGATACTACAAAGACTGTTTCGGGAAAATGGTATAGGTCAAATTCTGTGCCGGCAGGAGAGCCTGGTTCTGAAGCAAGTCCTGTTAATGCAGTAAACGTTTTCAGTAGCAAAACACTAGACAGCCCAGATCTTTTGTGTAATACAGGAAAGATGCTAAATAACGGTTCTGCTAACAGAATATCACTTATACCTTCAAAGTTTAAGTTCCAAAAGACTAACAGTTCTCAGGGTGCTCTTCATGTAGGGTCTGAAAAGCCAGGGAGTCATTCTGGCATTGGAATTACTCTGCAGAGTTTGGAAGGAAGCAAGAATCAGGTGAATGTGACTTTGCACAGCAAGCTTGACAATAAGAAACCACCTTTCAAGAGGCACCTTTCAGAGTCTTTTGTACTGCCTACATCAGGTAATCGTGTTTATTGTATCACTATTAGACTGGTTTTGTTTGTTTTCTTACTATAATCAGAATGTCAGAGAAATTTGTACTGTATTGCAACTTACAATAGGCTTCGATATTCATCTATTCAGTGTAGGTGTTAGTAAATGTTCTAACAAGAATTTGGAGGTTATTTGCTCCAAAATGAAATTGTCCTGATGCATCTCTTGAATTCCTGTAGTTAAGGACTTTTGTTTCCCGATTTCATTCCACTTCTCTGAATACTTCACACTCTTTCCATAGACGCTCAGAATCACTAGAATCAAGTACTAGAATCAAGTATAGGCTGATGGCAGCACTCAGCATACCATATTCTTAAATTGTTACTTAAAAATACTCCTATTTTGATACATAGTAAATGTTGTAGCGTGAATCTGTGCTTTAATTTACAGTTCATTTTGAAAAACATTAAAAATTACTTATCTCCGCCATGATTTGTAAAAACCCAGTTAACGGTGGGGCAGGGAAAGAAGGCAGCAGGTGATATGGAATGCCAATTTCTTTTTACTATGGTACACCTGGAAACCGGAACCTCAAATCATTCGATGCTTCTGAAACCTCGGCCTGTATTGTTGTTTGCTCTGTGGCTAAAATTGCCAGTGAAATATTCTTGTGTTACCAGTCTAAACACTCACTAACATTTCCTTTCATCTAGAGAGGAAGTCAGTCACTTTTCCATCATCAAGCAACAGTCTGTAATATTCCATGCACTGGTGTTACTTGCTAGGGAAAAGTAGAACGAGTCAAGTGCCAGTCAGTCTTGTTTTTACTTGATCTCATGGCTTAGTGAAGTTTTAACCAATATTAATTTTGATGAAACGTGCCTTTAGAGTGTACTGTACCAACCTCAGTTTTCAGGAAGCACTGTTACAAAAACAACAAAAAAATTAATTCCTGCAAACTATCAGCCAGCATTATTTGAAGAATCAGTATTTTACCTGTGTTTCTTCCCCAGCAAAGCAGCAGATAAATGGAAAGTAGCAATTTTGGATGTTAAGGGAGAAGGGAGGGGAGAGATAATTAGTCATTCTGTGAAATGTTCTAGACAATAAAGGAATGAAAAAGAATAGCATAGATTTTCTTTACAGATAAATGACAACTGTCCTCATCTTAAATTTTTGGTGGAAAGATATTGGTGTAACAAAAAGATGGACGTTAAGTGATCCTTTCAAAAACATACATAATTTTTCATGGATGCTTTCTTTTTTTAAGAAGCAAAGAGACAAAGAGTTTGAAAGACTACTTATTAAAAATTACATTACTTGGAAATTGGTGTATAAAACCGGTAAAATTCTTAACATGTGCAGGGAGTGTTCCTGTTGGTTCCAGTGAGGTCAGGATTTTATTGTATGGGAATTTATAGTTCTCTAACACAACATATAAAATATTACACTTAGCTATCATGTTCTTGTCTCCTTTGCCAATTTTTATTGCTACTTTTGACCTTTTTCAACCTTTCTGGTTTTATTTGTGTGACACCTGTACTGTATCTGACCCCTGTGTCTATACCATCTCCATGCCCATATCTCTGCCTAACTCACTAAATTGTAGAGCCCTTTTCACTCTGAGAGCTTTAATTTTCTTAACCCACCACCATCTCCTATGTTCACTCCTGATGTCATAAGGTTCACCTGAAGGGCAGCCAAGTAAAATTTCCTTGAAGCAAATGTCTGCATCCCAGTATTTTCATTGGGAGGTAGTAATCAGTAGCCCTACAAAGGTCATGCATCTTATCCCCCTTCCTGCCTTGGGGACAGAATAGATGAGCCATTTTTAACTTGGGTGCCTGGTATGTCAGAATAGTGCGCTCTTGCCATAGATCTTCAAACATTGAAAACAGATAAGTTAAAATACATACTGAACAAACTTGAAGGCTCCTAATACATGTTTTTTATTTACAGTGTCTGTGGCAGAACAAAAAAATAGAAAATGTTCTCAAGAAGAGATTGAAAGAAAAAAACAAGCAGCTCTTGCACGAAGAAAATCCAGAATGCAGGCATTCTTTAAAGATGCTTGAATTTGGAGTTTATTTTGTCTATGGAGTAAGTTTTTGGGAGGGAAATATTGTAATACTGGAAGACAGTTTTTAAACTCTGTTCACAGCTACTGACGGCAAACTTTTTCTATTTCTCAATTTAAAAAGATCTTGACCTGAACCATAACTAATACTCTGGTGCTATTTAGTCTTAATTAAAAACTACCAGTTGTAAATGTGTAGTCCCAAACTACCTTCAGCCCAATGAAGATTGTATTGAGTTCACATACTGTTATGTGTTGAAATTGTATAGTCTGAAAATCATCAGCGCATGAAGGTGTTTGTATATACACGAAAGTAGATGTCAAAACCAGACTGTATGTGTTTTGGCTGTATTACTGCAAATATTTTAATCTATAATAAGACTCTCAAGTACGCACAGACTAAGAAATACTAATGTTTGCTCTCAGGTAGAAGAAAGTTTTGGTTTAAAGAAAGTACAATCTAGAAAACATCTAACATCGGAAAACTAATGGAAATGAACAGGATTTGGAAAGCGTGTTCAGTTTGTCTCCATTACCTTAGGTAAGAATTGTACATAGTGAAGGAAGAATTTAATATAAAAGTTTCATAAGGTGAAAAAACATCCTGGAAAGGACTTTTTTTTTTTAATTCCCTTCATGAAGAGTTGGAAATAACCCTAGCTAACAAAATTGGACCACTTTTTTCTAAACGTGTGTTACCGAGCTAATTAAAAGAGGTAGCCTATGTCATTTTACTAAACCATGAGCAATATAAAACAAACCAGGTGAAATCTCAACAACTATGAATCAGTTTAGCCTTATGGGTTGTACATATTTTTCAAACTGAAGGCTGTTAAAACATAAAAATGCAATGTCATGTCAGCTTAACAGGGGCTGATAGAATTTTTGATGTGATAAATGGTTGCAGAGCTTAAACTGCAAAAACTGCCTGTGGGTAAGCTGCAAGATATTTTTCAACTGAGAAATGCTTATATGTAAACATGTGGCACTATGAAAAGTGACTGTAATTTTTCTTTGTAAATAAATAGCTTTGAAATGTACCAAAGGTTAGAGGAAGCTTTTGGTTTCTGTAGTATGTGCCATTTTTGTAACTCCTAAAAATGTAAGTATTGTATATTTGTAAATCATCATTAAACTTTTTTACATTTTTCTAGTCTGTTGGGGAAAATACTATACTACAGAAACTGGTAAAAGGGAGCGAAGTGGGAATTCGATATGGACTTTGCCTGAATGTTCTCTCTTGGTAATTTACCCAATTATTCCATGCCTCAATTTTCTACTTAGAGTGGTGACAAAGTGCTTCCTTTGATCCATTTAAACTAGAAATCCTTGGTGAAGGAACAGGTTGTACACACAACGATCTGCAGTGGAGTCCTGAAATACTTAACTATACTGGTTTTCAAACTAGTGAATTTGCTTTTGTATTAACCAGCATTCTTGGTGCTAGTTAGTTGATTATGAAATCAAATCCCCAAGTCCACCAAAGACCGTGCTGGTGCCCAATAAGCATTACTTACGGTCTGTGGCTGCAGCTCCCTGTCCTTCAGCCATTGTGCAGTATATGACGAGCTGGATCATCTTACTGATCTGACGGAAAATTAACCCAGAAAAAATGTTTTTAGCCTTTCAAAGAACTTCATCATCATAATACCCTTAACAGATAATATAACTTGAAATAGCAAGACTCTCTGTTGTGTTGTCAAGCCTCTGCTGGCAATGTTGAAACGGTTTATAAGAGAGAAGATTTGCATGTCCATATGACAAGTAAATGTAAACCCCAAATAGTGGCTGTTGCTAAAATTTTATCCTGAGAATGTAGTTTGATCTGTGTATCTGAGGGATGTGTTTGTCTTTGTGGTGTTCTAGGAAAATCTAAACTATCGGGTAACTTGCAGATGCACTATTAGCCAAGAAAGTGGAAATGAAGAAAGGCTTCTACTATCAGTATTAAATATGAGAGTTATAAAACTGGCTTTTAAGGTACTGATACACAAAAATGACAAATCTTATTGAGAAAGATAAAAGGCTTTTGCTAGGACAGTGTTCAGCTTATCAACCCTTCCCTCCCCAGGATATTCCTCTAGAAATAATTCTGTAAAGGAACCAGGATCGGTTTTGTTTTCAAGGATAATATGGTTAATTATACTTCTCATTTGAGAAGGTGAGGTAATTGGAAAGGAAGGACCTGTTGTGGCTGCTGGATGGTGTTTTATTAGGAAGGTTTCATTCTCTGATGCGAAAAGCCTAATTTTTAATCAGTTTTGAAATTGGGATAAATAGTAGATACATAACAGGAAGTACAGGCTAAGCACATTATGGCTACCCAAGCTCAGCATGCGAAATGATACATCCTGAATGCTTGCCACTATGTGTCCTTGAGCATACTTGAAGTTTAAAACCAGCTTACTGCCCTTCCAGGTGATGCTAATTTTCTCAACACCCAGGATAGAAGGGCCCTAGAGCTGCCCACCTGAAATGCCACCACTGGTCTCCCCCTCAGAGCAGGGTAAGAATATACTGGCTCATGCTTTAACATGAGCGTCTAACCAACCCCCTGGTCTCCTGAGCTGTAAAATAGGAGCTCAATGTATGACAAGGGGAATTCTGTTGCCACAAGGGGTGTGGAAACAACCCTTTGCAAACTTTGCAATTGGAGGAAGACACAAACTACTTTTTGACCAATTACTGTCACTTACATACTTCCTTACCCATGTACTTCCTCTGTGCTGCTTAACCGTATTTAAAGAATCTGTTCGCTCATCAGTTTGACACATGTTAATTTTGACAGTTTACAGCAAATGCATCCATTGCCCTCCCCTATTAAACTAATCATAACAGAGGGGCTTTGGTTTTTATTTTACTTTTCATAAACACCTATTTTTAGCATAGATAGTACACTGCAAGGCCTGTAATTTGGTTTTTCTTAAACATTACTTTCCAAATAGAAATCACAAGTTCTTGGGCTCATGGTTTCTTAACTGATGTCGAGATAAACTACTAAGATTTTTTTTGGTCACACCCTGACTATCATTGACTATCCCCAAATGCCCTACCATACCATCTCTCAGTTAACAAACTGCATAGTTGCTTCTTTTTGTGACTCGACACTAGTAGAAACAGAAATAATTTCTTGCATTAAAATCAAACCACTCTTATACCATTTTTATTAGGCAAATTTGATAAAAGTGTAAAGCTTAGAGAAATACTTTAACCCCAAATAGTTTCATTGGTGGAGTCAATGCAGGCAGAATATTCATTACGGCTTACAAAGAACAACCTCTACAATATAAAAAATAAAATTCCACAAGGTAGGAATTTTTGTCTTTTAAAATATATATATTCATATTGGTTGGTCAGAAACATCCAAAAGATTTAGAAGAAATCTAGCAGAAAATAAACTGTCTAGCTATATGTATGTATCTTAAAAGAGTACACACCACAGAGCTTGTTTCTTGTGAGTGCCAGTGCTCTAAGTACCAGTCTTGCCCTTTGCCTCTTCTTACTATGCTGGCATCAGCAAGATGCTGGACATGGACCCAGCCCAGCAGACAGGGTAGCATACTGACATTGGCAGGGGTGCAGACATGAGGAGTTTAACCTTTGCCTAGTTCTTGAACACCTGGATACTGAAGCCAGCAACGCAGCAGGGGTGTAGCTAGAGATGGCTTGGTGCCTCCTAACCTGAGGGGCATAGGGTAGGCATACAGTCATTTCAGGTGCTCTTACAGCAGTCCGTGATGCAGAGAGGGCAATTCAGACATTAGGTGCCTGAACTACATTTCAGATGTGCTTAGCTCTATGTCAACAAAAGCAGCCGTCTGCCTAATGTATTTTAGGGATGCAGTACTGGGCCTACACAGCTGCTCTGTGCGTGGGCAGCCAACAGCTTTGGAGAGCAGGTCGGTGCAAAAGCTGCAGCCCTACTCCATGCTCTCATGCTACGTTCCCTTTCCTCACCACTGAGGAAGGAAGCTGAGCGGCAGCCTCACAACCCCACAGATTTTACAGGTTATGCTCAGCATCCCTCATGCTTCCTGGTAAGTTCTTGGTGCCCCACTGATACTGCATGTGCCTCAGTCATGCAGTCTTTTGTCTGACTGCTTGCAGTAGACAACAGATCTTCATTAGGAAAGTATCTACATCATTTTAATTAATTAATACACATGTACGCATAAGAAGTTTGGTATTTCAATAGCTGGTATTTCAGTAGCTGACATTTCACTGAAGCCACATCTTCCTCCAGGCAAAAAAGACCTATACAAATAGTAGCAACAATCTTAAATACATTCTAAATTAAATTATGACTGTCATGTTTCATTATAAATTAATTTATGACTGTTTGCTTAAGCAATCATCTTTGTTCCATTCAGAGCACGGTAATTTTTTACATGAGCAGAGCAATCGGTGAGCTTAAGTTTAAATGTAAATGGAATTCCTGTATGTCCCCATACCCGAGTATAATTTTTATTCCACAGATACTGACGCATTTCATGATGAGTGATGTTACTCGCTAAAATCCAAGAATTATATTTTTCAGGTAAACCTGTGGTGGGTTTTTTTCCATTTAGGAAAGGCAGACATGATCAGGTAAAGGATCCGATCATCATTATTCTCCTTCTCTGTATCTAAAATTATGTGTTGTGGGAGATACATGCATTCACAGCCTTCCAGTTCATGCTGGTGAGGGATCATGTTAAAAGCATTTGAGAAATTTAGTAATATTGGGGTTTTATTGTGTTAGTTGTACCAGATTTTCAGAGAGGCCAGCATCCAGCATCTCTTAAAATTTTGGCCTATAAGGCACAATTAATCTTGGGGCTGCAGTTCAGGAATAGCAATGTAATCTTACACTATGTGTACCACTTATTACATCTAGACCTTTATACCCAGAGGAATAACGTAGATGAATTCATTGATTATATCTTTTTAAGCCTAAAAAGAGTTACAGTTTGTCAGGAAAGAATAGCTGGAAGCAACAGATAGTGACCTAAATAGTAGAATTCCAAAGATAAAATAGAAGAAAATGAACACAAATGCTTCATTGTTTTGAGAGCTGTATTGTCTGCAACACACTCCAGTGAATCCAGTATTTGTGGAAGAGGCCAAGGCAGATATAATCTGTGGAGCTAAAAATGACAGCCTAAGTAAGTAGCCATCAGAGATGAAGCTAGGAAAACTCTGGCAATTCTGCTGTAAATCATAACTGCAATATTTGTTCAAAGCTTCAGTTACTACACATACTGATGTTTTGTCAGAATAGTCAGAGAAGTCCTGCCTCATAAAACACTTAAGGATATCTAATGTACTGTTCTTGTGGAGCTAAATATAAATTTCTGTGAATATTGTCTGGATGTAATGTCAGTATGGTAGCTGGCAAACCATTAAGGGCCTGATTCTACTCTTGTAGCAATTTCCTTAAAGCACTGGAGGTAATGGAGTGACTCAGGTGAATAAAGAATCAAGCCCATGCATTTTATTACTGTAAGTAGTTCTTGTCTTCAGCACATAAATCTATTAAAACAGCATTGCATTTATCAGAATTTGTTATTGTTTACACACATTTTCAAAGTTTTTTGTGGAAAAAGGTTGCATTTATGCATACCTTTTAAAAGCTGCAGTTAACAGTTTTCACCTCAAACAATGTAGTTAACAGAGGTGAGGACTACAGGATTTATAGATTTCCCTGTTAATGAGGTTGTCTGCTCTTTGCAGGTTGTCCTCACTAAAGGAAAAACTTGATTCAAGTTTTAACCCTGGAAAATTAGGACCCACGTAGACACGGGAATGAAGCTTTGCATGTGCTGCCACAGTCTCTGTGAACAGAAGATGTCCAAATATTATATTCTAACTGAGCATAGCAATTTAGGTTTGGGGTATTTTTTTTTTTTTTTTTTTTTTTTTGCTGAGCAGAGTGGGATTTCTTACATGCCTAAAGCTGAGCATATGTTGGGCATGTTTTGCAGAATCGTGGCTGTAGGGCCAAATGTCTAAGGCTATTTAAGCACCTGGGGAAGTTACTCATGGGGAGTCACATTGGTGATTCACAGTGGTATGAAAAAGAGCTTGATGAATAGTTGTTTTTGAATATCCCATTGGATACTAAGCTGCACCTTTGGGTGTTAGAGACCTGCAGAAGGCTGAAATTCAATGACAAAAAAAATGGACATAATGAGAGAAAGAAAAATGTGTTCTCCAAGGCTTGCATAACAGTTTGGAAACATTTTAGTAGATGAAGTGTTAACAGTTCCTTCACCAATAATGACTTGCAAAGGACTTTTTTTTTTTTTTTTTTTAAATTAGCTCTCATGTTCTACAGCAAAAACCTGAAATATATGCTTAGAAATATCACAAATTTGAATTCCTGTCTTCCTGGTTGCTTCTTACAGGCTACACTATACCTGGACAGGGCCAGATGTTTTTGTAAACTCTAATGCTGTAAATGAAGATGACATTAACCTTAATAACTCTTTTGTTACTGAACTTGAATAGGTGTTAGCAATGAATAAATGAAACCGAATTTTATAGAATGACTACGTTTTCCATGTCACTTACTCAATTTTTAGAATGCTGACTTGTGTGACTTCAATGTAAGCTACTCATCAGAAGTGGCAGTCCAACCAGCAAAGACCTCAGTTTCCAACATAAAACATCAGAAGATCCCAGAAGATTTTCTGTTTGGTTTTAATGCCAGATATCCAACCAATAGGAAGAAAGGAAAAGAAAGCTATGCTTGTTTATGTGCTGGGGGCAAAGTCTCACAGACTTATTTTCTCTATAGTTTTCTCCCAGCCTTTATAAAGGCTGACCTAGGCCCTTTACAGAAGACTGCTGTCCAAATCTCATACGGGCTTTTTTAAAACTCCTCAGGGCTTTTTTCCTCTCCATCCCTTGGTAACTGTAATCCCTCAATGTCTGATGCGGTCATTAAGCGTGCTCTGTAGATCTAACTAGGAATCATGTCCTATTAAGGCTTCCACAACAACCAGACTCCGGCTCCTTTATAGGAGACTGGAGCTATCTACTAAGTTTCAAATTTACGTTTACTTTTAGTTAGATCTTTAACTCAGATATTTTTCTAAGGCATAAGTCAGCCACTCCTGACATTTCAGGATCCCAAGTTTGATGTGTGAAAGCTGTACAATCTGTAATCTGTGGATATAGGGGGGAATACTTGGACTGCTTCTAAAGGATGCATGCAGGGTGAGTGAGAACAGCAAGTTCATTTGTGCTATACAGCAATCTATGTGAAATTTCTGAAAGGCTCCACATCACCGATGAGAAATTTCTAGAGATCAAAAAAGTTTGAATACACTGCATTAGAGTGTCAAATTTTGACAATGTAACACATTAAAAAGAGTCTGACCAAGTGACAGTTTTCTAATAGATAACCATAAAGATATGAAGAAAAGTTGGAGGACAGCCTGTAGAAAGAGTTATGGAGGTGAATGGAAAGAAATTTGAAGATGGTTTAAGATAATGTCAATCGGTGTAGACCAGATAAAGACAGACCCTTTTTCATTTTCTTGAGAAAGTTTGAGGCACCAATGAAACTACGTAAAACACCTGTTACTTATAAAAATGTCAAATAAGCATACATTTGGGAAATGGAGAGATTCAAACACTCATGAAAGGGCATGAGAGATTCTTGGAAGACATGTTGGATATATTTGTCATCTCAGCAATTTGCCTGTTTGTGTTCCAGAAAAAACACAAGTAGTTTTGTGAGCACCAAAAGTAATCAAGCCTGATTTCCTACAGACTAATTAGTGGAGTTTCTAAAAGATGCAAGTTCCAACTGAAGCTTTTTTGGTTGAGTCCCATAGCATGAGAATCCAGGATGGATTCTTAGGGACTAATAAGAATGAATGCACACCTGAGCTCTTCTGCAGATACAGGGATTTTTTTGAGACTTTCTCCTCCATCATCCTACGCTGTTTCATCAAACTTCTGAAAAGTATCATTATTTTTTAGACTCTCTGAAGCACTGACCCTTTTCTCCCCCAG
This sequence comes from Aquila chrysaetos chrysaetos, assembly GCF_900496995.4. Taxonomy (NCBI): domain Eukaryota; kingdom Metazoa; phylum Chordata; class Aves; order Accipitriformes; family Accipitridae; genus Aquila; species Aquila chrysaetos. Next base: position 28,683,830 of record NC_044011.1, read on the forward strand.
TCCACTCAGTGAAATTTCCCCATCCTTTTCATTTAATGGTAGTGTTGTACCCATGATGGCTTGAGCACGTATGAGAAAAGATTACTTCCACCATCCAAACCTGCCTAATTTTTGTTACTCACAGGAAGTCTTGCGGTTCACTAGTTAATAAGCAATTTGGTGTTATTTCTGACCTAGGAATGAGAGAAGATGGGAGGGGGCCTGGGACTTCCATTCCTTGACAAGCCTTGTGTGGGACCCTGTTATTTTCTCCATGTTGTTGTCTGTCAGCTACGTTGCTGCTGATAGAAGCCACTGCTAGTCTGCTTGCTCGTAACAGCTACAACCACCAGTCCTGCCCTGTTATATATATGTAGGAATATTTTAATTTATTTTCTATACAAGAATATTTATCAGCTAAAATCAAGAAGTAAATCTATTTTAAAATGAAGCTACCTTAAATATTTACTGCAACTTAATGACAACTTTAGACAAGAATTTAATTACATGGAGTCAGCATACCATATATATTGTAGGGATGTACCATGGGACTTATTTTAAAGTGTAATTTAGAGTGTAACTTTTAGACTGCTCCTCAATATGAACTTAAATCAAAATATTTCCACTGATGGAGCACATTCTTCAAAACTGATTACAAAAGTAGCCACAGTACTAATGGAGGCTTACTGTAATTTTATGTGTTATGGTATAAATGACTTGCAAGAACACTCTTGGGAAGTTGTACTGTAATTTAATATCTTTAAAGCTAAAAACTGCTAGGGAAATATTTTTTCACAGGGACCTACTTTTTCCCCTTAGTATTACCTAGAAATACATCTTTTTGTAGGACAGTTTTGTATCCCTTGCAATTCACATACTACATCCAGAAAATACATTGAAATGTCATGCTGTGCTTTGCAGAACCAGCCTCCCCTGAGGAGTGGACAACAGAGGAGGACTCAGGAGACTGAGCTTTTTCTTCCTCCTGCTCACTGCTGGCTTTGTGCATGCTGATCTCGAGGAGGTTTGCAAAGGCCAGTAATGGTTTCCTTGTTCACCCTTACCCTATTTTTTGCTGGCACCACTCATAGTGTTGTGGGGAGAGGGAGGTGTTCTGAAATGTCTGTATTTCAGGGCCTGGCCGTGAAAATGCCACACAACCTTTGCAGCACAGCTGCATCCCACCACAGGGAGATCTGAATTCCCTCTGTGAATACGCAGAAACTAGCTGTGTTTAACAGTCTAGCCATACAACTAAATTCTTATTTACACTGACCTTATTTTACTGCAATGAGTTAAGAACTGTTGCTCTATGACAGTACCTTAGGCCTTGCCTACATAAGGCTGCTGTTGAACTGTTTGACAAACTTAGTTCAATAAAAGAGTGGCTGACACCTTTCCCTGACTAAACAATTTCTAGAAGAGAAAGTAGGTAAGTCAGCACAACACTCTTGGGTAGATGAGGAGCTAGGTTTATTCCAGGATGTAACTGCTTCAAGATGCAGACACGAATGAAATGGGCTATGCCAAAACACAATGGGATTTTTTCACTACCTAATTATCCTATGTGGCAACTTTTTAGTGGACATTATTTGTAGATCTTCATTTAGGTAAAAATAGCTATATTGCAGATCGCTATGGCACCATTCTATTGTAAGGTTATGCCAGGCATATGCTCAAGGATGCTTCTACTTTATAGACAGGCATGCTATCTCCTAACTGCTCCAAAGGCATCTAAAGAAAGATTTATACCCACACAGTGCCGTAACAGCTCCACAGGAACTCTAACTAGCCATGAGTAAATAAGGCCCATAACCAAAAACGCTGAGCAGCACCTCAGCTGGTGTAAATTGTCACAGCTTCTCTGTGGAGCTGGGGACACTTTACACAACCTGCGGATTTGTGCCTCTGAATGCGCAGAAGGTCGACCTCCAATACATAAAATGTCCTTGCACAGCAGCAACGCACAAACTTTCTTTTGAGCTCAGTAGGAAACTTGTGATTTCTCACTCCAGCCCCACAGGTGTGCTTCACCTTTTATTGGTCAAGATGGGTATTTGCAATGGTCCACTGGGTAACAGAGAGATGCCTTTTTAAGTTCCTTTCTAAGGTATATCCTGAATGTGTCTGGAAAAATTTACTTTCAGCTGGAATTGCACTGGGTAAGCCACACAGATTTTCAGTGCTCTTAGGTAAGTACAGTACTGCATGGCCATCCGCTGCTGTGCTGAAGGGGTCCTAAGGCTGGATTAGCCCTGATGGGCTCAGAGGCCAGGAATTTGCAGTAATTAACTTGCACTTAAACAGAATCATACAAATGTATCCAAATCAATTCTGTGATGAAGAAGGCAGGACTAGGCCCTGGCTGCCAAGCGACAACGAGCTGGGCCTGTTGCTGACACACAGAAATCTGTGGGAAAGGAGAAGACAAGACTTTGTGCCACAGAGCCACAGTGGGGGGTGGTGGTCACCTTCAGATTTTCTAGACTGCAGAGAAGCCTTGAACTGAGTCAGAGGTCAAAGCTGGCTCAGAACTGTAGAGTTTCCAAAGAAAAACATTTTCTATCACACTCTAAGAAAAATGGATCAGCACAATACATGGGTTACAGGACAAAAAAAGTGAGACAGGGAGATCATGCAGTGACCCCAAGCATTTAATTTAATCTGGTTTCCTCTAGTGGGGGAGTTTTGGTCACCATAAACGTTGTGGCATGTAGATACATGAGATCTAGATCTGGATCCTTCCATTCATTTTTCTGTAACTCTCACCACTGAAAGCCTTCAGCTCTAGATCTTGTCCAAACCATATCATGGTCCTGACACAAAAAGAGAGTCATTTGCAGAACAGAGTATATATTGGTCTGACCTGAAGTTCATAAAATCAAGGGCAGCCCTGTATGAACTGGAAAATGACTCACTTGTCTGCAGCACATCCAGACTCTTGAGTCAAGGCCTACACAGACTCTAGATCATGATATTAAAGAATGAAACATTTCGTAGCACTGTGTGGCATTATATACTCTCCCTTTATCAGAGGGAATATTTCTAATAATCTGACTTAATGGTCCACACACAGAAGTATTTTACTTCTGTCCTAGGGAGTTTAGTTGTCACACTCCTCCAGCACTCCTTTTAGGTTGGCTGGGGGAACTTTGCAGAATGAAGTAAAAACCTATGCAAATAATTCACCCTGCTCTGTAAAACTCACCGAGATAACCTCATTCTAACTCCTACATAGCCTTAGCCATAAAAACTCACCCAATAAAACTTGAAGTTCTGTGTAGCAGTGCTTTCTGAGTAACAAGTGATTCTGTGTACCAAGAACTCCCTACCTAACTTGTAGTGGAAATCTTTCAAAACAGTAGCCAGTGTGTTTCAGTGCAAGATAATAGGAGTTGTACAATTTGCAACTCCTGCTTTCAGCTTTGCTCCAGGCTTCAAGGTATTCACCATTTTCTTCATTTTTTTTCCCTAAATGCAATTATTTCATTTCTCAGTATAACGATTATTCTACATTCTTAACAACAATGTACTGTAGCACACTGAGCACCTTTCATGCATTACAAACACAAGTACCAATCACTGCTGTCTACCATCTCCACAGGCTCCAGGTAACACAGTGGACATTAACTGACTTAACTAGGGCTGTGCCTGGGCATGAGAGAAGAGGCTGTATTAACGGCTCTGTGGCCAGTATCACAGTTTTTGTCTTCTAGTGCATTAAAGCCTCTGCTTGACTGAGAGAAAGGGAGAGCTGAAGGTTTAGAGGTGAGTTTTAACGGAAGATTTCAGGAAGCAAAAGAAAAAATTGCTCATGGATGACAACAAAAAAATGCTTCCTTATCTATGGAGCAGCACAGCAGAAAGTGCAAAGAGGAAAAAGGGGACAGAGGAAACCTGTAAAAGAGAAGAATGGAAGAAGTAGTCGGCTAAATAGAGTGGAAGATAAATGGCAGCAGAACTTCAAGCAATAGATTTTATGGGTTTTTTTAATGGCTTGAATTTCTTATAGCAGGCAGTAGAAAATCAAGGAAGCTGCTGGCTGGTGGAGACAAGGTGGCATTGGCAAGCCACATTTTAAATGGAAGGGAGGAAGCAGGGAGATCTTGCCAACATCATCCATCAAGAACAGAGATGATCATAACATTTTTAGCTTGTGTTGATGAAAAAAAATCATGATTGCCACCATGATAGGGAAGACAATCAATGGCAGGAGAAGGGGCAGCAAGATGGGAGAAAAGGTGGTCTAGGAGACAGCAACAGTAACAACTGATAGAGGAGATAAGGATCTAAAAATCAGGAAGAAGTGGTAAATAACTAACCTTAAGAAGTCAAGCCAATACTGAAGTGGCAGCTGGATGTGCAGAAGCAGATGTTTATGAAAGTCCAGACAAGAGCATTACTGGCAGAGAAGGAGAGTGACTGGCAGAGAAGGGCAAGCGCACCGAGGATTCTCACATGGATACCTCTGTGAGGCAATGGGGAGACCAAATGGCAAAGGGAGGCACAAAAAAATAAAGGAGCTGTCAGGGAGGAGGCATCTCCAAAGCAAATCGGGAATGACAAGAAGAGAGGATTACAGAAGCCAAGTGTTGGGAGGGAGAGATCAGGAAAGAGAAGGGCAAAGACTGTCCTCAGATGAAGCCAAGTACAGGAGCTGGAGAAGCCTGTCCATTAAAAATCAGAGACAGAGAAGCTAGTTAGAAGTGGGAACAAACAGCAGCTTCAGAGAATGTGGAGACAAGAGTCATGAGGAAATCAGTGGGTTGTTAAAAAGGCAGACTGAATTAAAGGGATTTCATTTTTTCAAGAGCAAGAGCATGCTTGAAGGCAGAGGCTCCAGAAAACAGAGTGGTTAAAAATACACAAGAACAGAAGAAGAATCAAAAGATAACAGAAGACAGAGAACTTGCACTGGGCCTGGAAAGACATTATGATCAAGTATAAAGAGAAGGAAGGGAGCTGGGGTTTGGGGAGGACAGTACAAGAGGAAGCTGGAGGTCTTATCTGGGCTTATTCACTCTGTCCTTTAAAAAGAGGACTAGATCCTGGCAGGGGAAGTATGAAGGTTAGCAGAAAAACACATTTTACTAGTCATAAGCAAACACAGAGGGTTTGAAGCTCCCAGCCCAGTATGAACATCTGTATGAGAGACAATTCAGTCTCTGGAAGAAGTCCTGACCCTATTAAAGTCAATGACAAAACTCCTGTTGCCTTCAACAGAGCCAAAATTTCACCTTGTGTCTATGGCCATTCCACTGAGACTTCCAACATGAATGCCAATTAGTGCCAGTTTCAAAGGTGACATTTGTGACACGGATACGTGCTCCACTGGGAGATGAGCTAAGATTATCAAATTGAGTTTGCATAGACCAGTAAAGGTAAGTGTGACATTCCCTGTCCTAACAATCGACTGAGGCAAATAGATACACACACAGAGAAATAGCTGAGATTTTGAATACTTCCAAAGCATGCTAAAAATGGCATCATTATTGATTTAAAGAAAAATAAATAAATAAAAGGGATTAGTAACTCAGCCAGTGTGTGGCAGGTCTAAATGAATCAATTAGTATGTTAAGACATGCATAAAATAATGTTTAATTTAAAAAAAAAGGGGGGGGGGGGGGCGACTTTAAAGGGTAAATTGTCTCGTATTTTAAATTGAATGAATACCAAAAAAGAACCTGAGGATAGTGGATTACTGCTTAGAGGCTTTCAGATGCTAGACTTACATGACAGCCACTATTAGCACATTCAGATTAATAGTTCAACAGTAATTGGAATATCAAACAGAACATGTCATTTTGATTTCGTAAAATATGCATCTGAGTATTTTACTTAATACTGGGTTGATCTGAGATGTAAGCAGACTGGATACCGCAGTACTCAAAACAGTTATTTTTTTTTTAACTTGCATGTTAATGTTCCACATGCCTAGATCAAAACCCATGCAATCGCTGTACAATTTAATACACAATATCAATTCAATCTCCTGATAACAGTGAACCCCTCCCACTTTATAAGCCTCTGCAATACACCAATTTTAGAAGTAACTCTACGATGAATCAGACCTGTGGTTTCCAATACTGCTGTCCCATTTATGAGTGTAAATCTGGGGCAATCCAGTGCAGATAGCGTCGCTGTTGTGTTCTGCCTGAGTTTTATGTAGATCAGAATCTCTGCTAATGTGACTGATTCCAATTCTTCACTCTGCTCTATTATTTTCATATAAACATTTAATCTATGCTGTTCAGACCAGTATAATAATGGCTTAAAGGAGTAAGGGAAAACCACAATAATATACAAACTACAATAATATATGCTGGGTAGCAGGTAAGCCACATTTAAGCCCCTAAGAGATTCCTGCTTCAAGGCAAATCTGTATCTCATTCTAAGCCAGGTTCTGAATAAATATATGATCGTATCAGGAAGTCACAACATCGCTTATCATATGCGCATGTACAGACGCAGACATTGCCTCTGAGCAGCTGATGGTATACTCAGAGGAGACCGAGGCTGGCATAGCAGAAGGGTTGCAAATCCAGCCTGAAAGTGCACTGGCAGCTCTGCATGTGGAAGCTTGCACATCACCTGCTCACATTGTACCTAGCCCTAGGAAATGCACTAAATCTTTGCATGTTAGACATGCCAAATTCATCAACAGCTTTAAAAGAGAGAAAGAAAGACATAGATCGTTTTTTAACTGTTCCCATTATGTATGATAAAAGAAAAATTAGAATGAATAATAGAGTGTAAACTCACTGCTCTTCTGCCACTGTGTGGAATAAGGCTTGCTCAACACCTCAGTACCTTGAAGCGTGAGCCTGTTAGATGAGCAATCCCAACTGAAACAAAATGAGCAATCAGGCTTTCTCAACTTGCATCACACTGCCCAGATTGGCTCTGCTTTTGCTCAGCGTGAGCTCTCCCCTGATTTCAACCACAGTCTTGTGCAAAGATTACAGGTACAATACAGGTACAATTGATTGGTTTGATATCATAGCAGTGTCAAAGACAAAGGGCACAATCCCAACATGCTGAACGTGAGCTACCCCAATGCCTGAAGTCAGGCTCTGAATGACAGACCAACAGTGGAGGCAGAAAGCTGAGAAACTTATAAGCTGTGGACTAGACAGGTTTTTCTTATGGAGACACTGACTTGTCCATTTCAGAAGAGGGGTGGAGGAGGGGTGCTCTGTGTGTATGTGTCAAGTGAGGAGGAGATAGGTTTAATTAATCTTAAATGCCTTTGCAATTCAAGAATTGTAGCCCTGGATCAGTTCCTGTACTAACACGATTAGCAAATATTGACTTTTGAGTACAATAATAATGTGTCATCTGAAACCCTTGATAAGTAACTTAAGTACTTCCTTAGCTTGCATTTTATTAAATTAGATGAGGTACGGTTGAGACACATTACACAAAGCCATTGAAATGAGAAATCAGACCTAAAGATTTTAGCATTGATTAAGGAAAGTCAAGAGTTACAATAAAGATGAAACTCTGTGGCCCATATTCTGATCTCCATCCATCGCCGTGAGTGTGGATTGCCTCACTCTTAAGATTTATACTGATGCTAGTGAGCTATTCAAAATTTGTTTCAGTATTTACTAACGTGGATGTGTTTTCTTTGGAGTTCTTTGGCGTGGGGTGAAGTCACTTTTTTCCATTTTTGCAATACCGTAATTCTTATAGTTGTAACGAGGGTAAACATTTGCTATTTGTGATTTTTTGACATGCAATCCATCATTTGATTATGTATGATGACCATATAATGTCAGTTTTATGGAAGGTTAACTGGCATAGGTTTTGAGCTTTTGAAGTTAACATAAGGGAGAAAAAGAAAGGCGTCACACTTGTGTGCCTGTGAATATGGTAAGTATAACATACTCAAATCTGTTCATAAGGTTTAGTTTAAAAATGTGTACAGCAACTCAACCAAGAAAGGAGTTAAAAGATGTGATACTCCTCAGATGCAACCTGACAAATCTTACTTTATTGATTAGTTTTCAAAGGCAGTGCAGTGAGAGCACTACACTTACAATAGACTTTGGAAGGGGGCGGGGAGAAAAAGCTCCAAATGTCATCAAAGCAAATGGTCTGTGAATGTTGCTTCAAAGCTAGTCATTAGTTGCCAGCGTATTTTGCCACAAAGCTTGTAAAGAGGTTTTCCTGGAGGGGAAGGTATGACAAAATGCACTTCTTGGCAAGATGACTTCTGCTTAAATAGCAGGACACATTAATTCTTGCTTGATACATAAAATTAATTAGAGGATTAACATCCTTTATGAAATTTTGCCAGAGATTTTTTCCTTTTTACCAGGAATAGACCCCAGGCCTTTTCTGTACTCTAATGAAATTGCAAATTGACTTGTGTTCAAATGATGCTTGACTAAAATGAATAATTAAAAATGTATTGCTAACAATGAGATGGGTCAGCTGATCTTTTCAAGGATTAATTAGTTTCAAGAACCATCTTTCTTATGTAACACAGCAAAGGCCAATGCCAGCACACCTTTTTTTCATGCAGTAGTTCCCCTTGAAGTCAGTAGACCCATTCTACTCCCAATTATCCAAGGTTTTATTCCAGATTCAATCTGTTTAGAGTGGGTTTCCCTCTATGGCAATTCAGAGAGGAGCTACGCCTGAAGAAGTTGAGCCGTTATTCTATCTACAATTCAACGAGCCCAATTCCTCTCTTTATTAGGGTCTGATCCAAAACCAAGCTGAACTGGCGTGAGTCTCCTGTTTGTCTTCATTAGGCTTTGCATCAAGGCCAGAAAAGTGCATTACTGTAAAACCCAAATACTCCTACAGAGATGAACAATGGAACATCGGTGTAAGATCTCTGTGACTGCGAAAGGAATCAGGATTAAATTTTCCATAGGTCAACAAGTGGATAAGTGGAGAAAAGCTAAGACTAAAGGGAATAAAGAAGCCTGTGTGTGTATGTGTGCATGCTTGTCCATGAAACATGTTGGGATTTGCTACTCTCCAACATGAATAAGGAGGTTCAGGATCTAGGAAAAATGACTCAACATAAATTTTTCAGAAGCAGGTCAGGAATCTAATTCTCAGATTTTTGAAAAGTTTAAAGTATTTAATTTCCAAAAGCACCTATGTGCAGTTACTTAGTTTCCATTTTCCCAGGCGGCTTGAAAAATCCCACTGAATGCCTATCCGTTTCTTTACATGTCTTTGAAAATTGGCTTCAAGTCCCCAAAAGTGACTTGCATACTGTGGCATCTAACTCTGGCTGAATGCCACACAAAGCAACATTTGGAGGTTAAGAGCAAAAAGCTGGAAAAACTGCCCTACTACTATGATTCTTTCCCTTTCAGTGTTTGAGTTAGTTCATTTAGGGTTGATGTGGGTATATTTGCAGAGTGCTGCCCTATGCTGTGTAGAAATTTTCTCAGGTACTTTGAAAACTTAACCTTTAGCTTCACGTAAGGTGAGATTTACGGAGGCATAAAGGTGCAAAGGGAGTTGGTGATTAGAGTGGAGGACCCAACTGGTAACTTGCTGCTGAAAATCTCTTTCATTGATCTTTCACTTTTAAAATATGAAATGTCTGAGTTACTTCCCTAGTGTGTGCAAATACGCGTGTTTCACTTTTAAAATTCCTTAATCACATCATGTGTTTGTAAAAGGTCCCTTTCTGCAATGAGAATTTTAAAAAAGGAAACCTAACATTCAATTTCAGTGTTTTCTCAAAACACTTTCTAATTCTCAAAACGCTTATGTCTACTTGCATGTTTCTGAGTTCCTGTCTCCGATGGATTTTTCAGATGTGTTTTATGTTGTGTTATGATGTTTCTAATTTGGGTGATGAAAGGTTAAAAGATACGCCTGTATGAAATTACCCAGTGGCTCTTGTGAACTAACATCATATCTTATTGAGTATGATCACTCTGTCATTTGCTTTGGCTACAGCAAAGCTTTTAGATACAGGAGGACTAAGTTGGGATCCCCAGAGCCTACTGCAGAACTTGAAGGGGGGGAAAAAGACATAGTTTCCTTGCCTAAGACTTGCTAGCCATGTGTAAAGAGACGATGCTCTGGAAAATCTTGTTTTTCTTTGGCTGCCCTTTAGTCAGATCTTCTCACTGCTGGCGTTGTGCAGAGTCAGCTTAAAAGGTGTATTTAGCATTGAGGGATTTGGTAAATACTGCTTTATTGTGCTTCGTTCTCCCTACAGGGCATTCTGAAGAGATGAATAATAAGTGTGAACAGGAAGAGCAAGTTTCCAGTCCTGTCAAATTAATTAGAGCAGTGTAGAATGAAGTGAGGTTTGCTGTTAGGTAGGTTGAAAACAGGCAAAGGGAATCACTCAGGCATATACAAAAATGTTACCCCACTTCTATTATTATTGTTTTCTTTTGAATCAGATATAAAATGTAGCTGTCTTTTGTTATCCACAACAAAACCTCTCCCAAATACTGGGCATATAAATAAAATAAGCTGGATATGGAGAGCTATTGCCCTGCTGTGGCAAAAGCAAAATTTGCCAAGTGATGACTCTGTCCCTATAGCTGCTGTTTGAGAAGTGTTTCCTTACAGTTTTAAGGGAATTGGCGACATCCAAGCTCCATGTCATTTAATTCCATGAAGACATTTTAGACCTTGACTCAGCTCCCAGATGTAAAACAGTCCCTCTGATTTGCCAGCCGCCTGCTTCGTAGTTTTCTGAGACTTGCATTTTTCCTTGTAGCAGCCCAAAAAAAGCCATTCTTGGTGTCATACTTGGGCTCTACCTTGTGTCTTTTCCTAAGTCTTTTCAGACAGCCATCAACATAGGAGGTAAAAAAGGGTCTGATCCAAATTCTGCTTGAGTCAGTGGAAAAGATTCCTGCTGAATGAAGTGAGGGCTGGATAAGATCAGTAGACCCTATTTTTTCATTCGCTGCCCAGACAGGAGTGATCTCTGTTGTGAATTTCCAAGCTCTGGTATGAAGTGACTCAAACTCTGAGGCTACTGCTTCTCCTGAAAACTACTCCCCAGACTAAACAGATCATCTGATAAGAAAATTATTCCTCCCTTTATCACAACCCACCTTCTTTACGTCATTCCCTTGGAAAGCCTTGATTTTTATTGTCCCTCAGTTGTGTTTTCACATTTCAAGTGGTAAATAAACATGTAACATATTCCTCCTGCACTTTGCGTTTGTACATATTTAGGTGCTTTCATACTTCCTTCTAACTAAGCCCTTCCAATTTTTTGAGCATTTTATTACTCTTCTGTGACTTCATTCCAATACATAAACCTTTCTCTCACTTGCCTACATATGGTGTCTAGAGATGTGAACTGCTTTACCACAGTATACTACAGCACCTATCCCCACAGACAAGAATATTTGGGTGGGATTCATTTGATCCTTGGCATTAGTCCCCATAGACTACCTTTCAGCTGATAGGGAAAAAAAAGACAGTTCCAGGGCCTAATTTACGTCATCCTAAAGCAGAGGTTTAAAACAGGTCAGACTGTGTCCTAAAGTGCCTGTTTCTCTACTGGGAGACTTATGAGGGAGTCTAGAAGGACTGGTGTGGCTGTGAAGACATCTCCCATCACATGATGTGAGTCACGCCTTTGGAAACGCGCAACTGGAAACGTTGTTCAGAGTGGCTTTGAAAGGGAACAAATGTCATGTCTAACAAAATAAAGCTGTTCTGAAAAACTTATTCCACTAACTCCTTACCCAGGGAGGCTAACAAAAATTAAGCATTTTTATAACCTTGGAAGCTCCCGCTTTGATGTTTTTAGAATGGAAAGTTGTGTTTGTTGCAGCTGTTTGTGTTGAAAAGCATTACAATGAAGATGCACCAGATTTCTAAAATGAATTAACAAAAAATTATGCTGAAACATGAATGAAATGTTTCAGTGTTCCCTGCATCCCATTTGCAGTTTAGCCTTAGGTTTCTGTTTCTGATTTTGGTTGATGGAGAATTTCAAACTTCTTATGCTCAGCCTGCTTCAGGACAAAATCACACTTTAAATTTGGGATTTCCAGCTAAATTGAGATAAGAGAGTTAGCTCCTGCTCCATTCTGTTCTTCATACACAGCCCTCCTCAATCTGTATTTTTGTTTCTCTCTTTTACTCTTAACAGAATACAGGAATACTCACTTCCAATTTTGCTCCACTTACCCTCTTTTTCTGAAGGTGCAATTTAGATGTCACTGTTGGCCTCTGATAAGCAGAGCTTGTTCTCCAGCTGTCCACGTACTGTACTTGACCGCAAGGGTGTCAGGAGGAACACAGGAGGTCAGGGAGAAAATCTCGTCCTTGCACTTTTTGGTCCAAAATTCATCTCGTGAATCAGCGCTGCTCAGCTGACTATTGCTTTGTGCCTCTGAAGAGCTCCGATCTCACCATGGTATGTGCCTGTGCCATATAAAGCCAAGGAGAAGGCATATCACTGAATGCTCTCTCCTTCTTAGGGTGGGTGCAGTGGCATGGGAGTCAAAAATGTCAGCTCATTGAAACAAAACATGATGAAGAGTGCTTCAAAAACTGTGGCATTCCTGCAAGCAGGCTATTACCAATGATTTCCTTTCAGCTCCCTAACTTCAATTTTTGGCAGCTGCTTTAGAGCAGCCAAAGAACTCCTACTCTAGGATCTACAGAGGGAAGACGGTCCACAAAGGGAATAGTTTCGGCACTGGGGACAATAAGAGGTCTGGGGCCTGAGACTTAGAGGCAGACACTCCCTTCTCTTTTTGAGAGAATTTCAAAATGCTTTGGTTTTCATTCCAAATTGGAAAAACCCAGACATTTTACAATTGCAAAACCCTCCATAAAAACTGAATGATCTTTCTCCCCACAGCTCCATCTGAAACAGATGGAAATTTCTTTAGTGAAGTGACCACTTAATTAAAAATATGTGATACCAAATTAATACCATTTCAGCAGGTATTGGGAAGACAAGTGAAGATTGTCCAACCTTCTCCAGGTGTCTAAGACAAGTATCTATTGCTTTTTAAGGTGTCTGGCAGCTGGTAAGTAATTTAAACGATGCTTGTTGGATCCCAAATAGAAGAAATTAATGAACACAAAAGAGCAAGATTTCAATTAAAGTTCATCATGTAAAACAGGCCTCATGCCTTCCCTGACCACAGAGATTAGGTTTTGTGTCTGGAATTGCATTTCATAAACCTCCTCCCTCGACATGGAACATCTGCTCCCTTTAGGACTATTGTTTTACACCCATAAATAAAACATAAAATTACATTTTTGTCACTCTTCAGGCCAGATCTTCAGCTGGCATAAATCAATGGCAAGCAGTCAACCTCAGCAGAGCTCTGCTGACTTAAACCAAATAAGGATCTGGCCCTTGACGCTTTGGTGCTGAAGAAAATAATGGGTCTGGGCAGAGTGTGTGGGACATTGTTTATCAGAGAATTGTGTGAAACTACGTGGAGCAAGTAACCATAAAGCATGATTGATCTCTCCAGCATATTTTAACACTTTTTTTCAGTGTTTACTGAAACCTTTTAGGTAGTGCAGTCTTCTCAGATATCATTTTATGTTTGAAAAGCTTTCTAATTCATAATGAAAAGTTACGTGTCGCTCCAATGAACCTCTAGCTTCAATTACTTGCTGTGCAAATGGTTGGCCTGCATTTTGACCAATGTTTATGGTGCTTGGCAATTTTTCAGTAGCTACTTTACCCTGATATGATTAATTTCTTGCATAATATGAGGTTTTGCATGTGTGGAGCTGAAATAATCCTACTAGGCAGAAGAGAAATAAAAGAGCTTGTGTGTTTCAGCTTTAAAAACATTTGAAACATAACATCACAATTTTAAGCGTGCCAATGATAATACAAGTTAGCCATGGATGAAGACGACCACAAGAGACATGAAGTTCCTGATGGGATTCAGCAGCATGAAAGTCATTACTTGGCTAGTAAGGTCAGCACACTAGATCATAGCTGCGCAGCCCCTGAAGCAGGGAAGCAAGAGTCAAGCCTGGGGCTCATTGTATGTGACTGCAGCAGTAGAAGTAAGAACAGCTACCGGTACTTGTTTGCTTTCTTGAATGCCAAATCCTTCTGTACATGCTAGTCTCCCTTTGCACCAGAAGTGTTAACATGTATTAACTACCCTGAAGTAAATGGAGGTAAACCTTGAACAAACAAATCTCAATTTAAAAATATCTTTAGCTTTAAGCACCTGAGAAATCTCACTGGTGTCATGCTGGAAAGCTAGGTTTGTGCTTTAGCTTCTTTAGCTGGATCAGACTACAGTAGGTGACTAGATAAGCAACATTTGGATCTATGCAACCCTAAAAAGACAAATATTGCTAACAGCTTTTTTTTGAAAGTATTTGAGGAGAATTAGGTACCTAACCCCTATTGCATTCTAAAGCAGAAAGACATTTCCATGGGACCTGGCACCCAGTTCTCTTTGGGCTCTGTAAAATGAGCAATATGGAGCATTATCACCCAAGCTGTCTGCCTGTTTCTGCCATATCAATAGATATATTTGCTATGATTCAATTCATCATTTAGTGTCTTAATGCAAGCACATCCTCTTCAGCGATTTAAGCTAGAATATTGTTCTGTAAACTCAAGAGGCTCTTAGGTGGGCATGTGATCCCACATGCTGATTCATGGGGAAAGTTATCTTCAGCAGAAGTTGCGAAGCAGATCGCTGGAGGTGGTAACCTCTTAAACCACCTTCGAAAGAAGCCCTTAGGTGCCTTCAAAATCCCAACCTCCATATTTTTACTTAATGCAATCACACACTTGTCCCCTTAATAGAAAGTACGTCTACATTGCAAATTCTAGTATAGTGAAGAGGTACTCAGACTAGCTATAAATGAGCTAGCCATAAATGAGCCTGCTTTCTGGCAGGATAAATTACCCCACATGGAGCTAACACTGCCAAAAAGCAGGGTAAATTAGTCCTCTTGGTGTTCTCTACTGTCTCATCTTGACTGCGTCCAGTACCCACAATGGTTCATTTACAGCTAGCTTGGGCATTTCTACATTGTCATGTGGACATACTCAGAGCAATCTTGTTATTATTGCTGCAACATCTACAAGAGCACAGGAACTGAGCCTAATGGGGGTTAGTTACCTTTTACCTTTGCCTTTTAGCTCAGTGCAGAGGGACCAAGTCAGAGTGATAGCACTGCAGCATGACCTTACTGAATGCAGCAGTTATTTCTGCTTACATGAAGGTACACAAATTAGATGGTCATCTTGGGTGATAATGAATACTGAGTCATCCGGAACCCAAGAAATTACTTTATGGCCACAAACATATGCTACAGAGAAGCGTTTGATGCTGAGACTTTTGTGAGATTTTTGCTTTTTAACTTTGTTAAGCCAGCCTTTTATAACACTTTTTGTTTAAAATAAACAGATGATACATGTGGGATTAGTTGACTACCCTGGGTAACTCAGCCAGTATGGTCCTTCAAGTTCTAAAGAGACCAAATCAGCAGCATTACTTAGATTTTAACATTCTTTTTTAATATCTAAAGGCTACGTTTTCATGGATCTCAAACACTTTGAATGGTTTTCAATGAAAAAAATGCATTAAAAAAACTTAAGAAACATGTTAGAAAATTACCTGAATTAGCTGAATTCAAAATGGGTCCTGGGTATCTGAAGCAACATCTAGCCCTGAAATCTGAAGCAACGTGGAACTTCGCGAGGCACCTACATGGACAAAAGAAACGGAAAATTGAGCAAAGATCAATCTATACTTGAAACTTTCAGATACAGATACATTGATAGATAGGAAACGGCTCAGTATAGATACACGTCCACTGCCAGGGAAGTGCTTAAGGCAGGATGGCTTACTTCAGTTAGGTAAAGTAACATAAGCTATGCTAATAAAAGCTGCACCAGTATATCTGCATCTGACAATTAGCACCTACACCAGCACAGCTGGCAAAATCTGGCAAAAAATCACATCTAATTTAATGCACACATGCCAGCAAGACCTCTAACACCAACTCCAGATATATCATGTTAAGAAAATTCTATAAGTTTCAGAAATTAATTTCATCCAATAGTGCATAATTTTACAACCAGATAGTACGACACATGAAAACACACTTCAAATTGATGGCTGACTTATGTGATCTTCCTCGGTACCATGAAGAGTGAAGAAGACAACTTTAAAATGCCCCAGTGCTATCCAGTTTCCCACTCAGTGTTCTGTCTTGTCTAGACTTTGCAGCAAAATGGGGTAGAGCAATCAGCATGTGATGAAATCTCCTTGAAAATGTGAATGCAGCCCTTTCTTTTTCTGTATTTACTTATAGATCAGTGTACCCCTGAAGAACTATAAGCAGCTGAGAGCAAAAAATAAAGGGACCTCTGAAAAGTTTTATGTCCTCCAAACTATAAATGTCAGGTGGAAATACTAGGCAGTTTATTTTTCTGTAGAAATATATCTTTTTTTTTTTCCATGAAAATATTTTCTCTGAAAAAAAAAAGCTAGCTCGTCACTGGCAATTTCATGAAATACATATATAAATTTGCAGCAGTACAGATGAATGCCTTTACTAAGTTGAGTTGACAATATTTTTTTTTTCTCCTGCCCCAAAGAAAATAATGTGTATATTAAAAAGTGCTCATTTTTAGATTTTGGTATTTTGGATTCTTTTTCAGATAGTGGAGGGGTAATGAAAAGGACCAGCCAGAAGTAATGCGCCCAGAGATCTGTATAAAAATCCAGGTAAGGCAAAATTTTGGTATAGCAGCAAAGAACCACAATGGGTTGGGTAACTTCAGGAACAGCATTTGCCAGACCAAGCATTACATTTTTACTGAGCTAAGGGCCAGTGCGTGATGTGAAGCAATGGAGTTGAGCACGTGCGCATGGCTGGGGGGCAAGGGCACACACAACATTTTCTGAAGGTGGGATTCCTCACTACTGTGCTTTCCCTCCCCAATTAAGGGTTGAAACAAGCCACTGCAATCTACTGTATATCCTGGGGAAATGAACGCCCTGGCTGCCTTCCAACTCATATTTCTCTCTTTCTACAGCAAACAAACAATAGGCCAAGTAGGATGTTGTATGTTGCCCTGAAAAAAAAAAAAAAGTGAAGTATTGATAAACTGAGATTAATTTTTACAAAAATGTTTATATCAAGTGCATATGCTTTGCCTCTTGGCCATTATGGAAATGTCAGGGGTTTAATTGGCAGCTGTGAATAGCAGCACCTGCAAACAGCTCAGGGCTTGTTCCTGTGGTCTGGCAACATTCTTACTTTATGCTTTAAATAAAGGCTTACTCACTGAGACAGAAATAACTGACAGTAGATGATTGATGATTGCCCATCACGCAATGGCTGACATCTACCATTCACTGAATCCATTTACAATTTCACTTCCAGATTTCATTAACAGGGCCATGACATCTAGGAACGGGATTGATACAGATGGCAGCTCAGTTACAGAGTTCAGCTGATGCTGAGCGTATGTTAAGCATGGAAAACAGATTACTATGAGCTCCAATCTATCTCATGTGGTATGTTTTGGAAACCCTATCTGTTTACTCCAGGTAACCTTTTATAGTTCTATTTATCCTGCCTAGTTTCAAACCAGATAGCAATTTTCCATAGTGGAGAATTTATAGTGCCATTTGCAACGTGTGTTTATAAAATACTTACTTCTGTGAAATATTAAGACAAGATTTTGGCATTCTAAAGGTTCCTTTTTGCTTAAGAAAGGAACAAAAAATGTGAGCATATAAAACCCGTGATTTCCCTCATCACAAATATCCTCTTCTGAGGGTAACAAATGGCTCACTCCCCACTGCACACCTGCATAGGTCTCAAACCCCAGTGGCCAAGGATCTCAGAGGCAAATAAAGAAGTTTCCAGCCAGAGGGGCCAGTCCCACTTCGCTCAGAACTCCTGCTGACCTCTGCCTGAGATGGGACACAGTGTCCTGCAAATCCTTGTTTCTATCTCGAGCTCATTGGGTTTGGCACAGGCTGTCCTTCAGGAAGGCTGAGGCTCAAAATGCAATTTTCCATTTTCATTAAGAAGCTGGGCCAAATATCAGATCTGATGTTAGTTTTCAAACCCCAGAAAGTCTGGAGCTACTCAGACACAGGATTTCAAGTCAGCTCGCTGTTAGCGTGAGGGACACTTCTAAAATTCAGAGCCCCCTTCAGATTGAGGGCTTAGGCTTGGACACCTTTCCTTTGGTATTTGTGTGGACATCAGTACAGGAGCAGCAGAAAGTGGTGATATTCACCCTAAGCAGCTCTTGACTCTTTAAAGAGTACCAAGAAATCTGAAGGGCCACCCCTGAAATAAAATTATATTCTGTAAAAGTAAACAGTCACAGCCTAGAAAACACTCATAACCACCTATTCTGTGCAAATAAACTGTCTTAACTTAGCCTTAAGGGAGGAGAGTAAGAAATAAGCAGGACAGAAACCAGGTATAACATCTCATCCAAGCAAGGAATAGTGTCACTTAATAGGTTGATGCAACTGTTCTGTACAGCTCAGCAGCTGAAGAAGTGCATGATGTGCAACAGCTCTTTTCCATTATCAGATCTTGCTTTTGCTTTTGTAGCTCAGTTTGTAAATTTTCAGTGCCTTCTCACAGAGCCCTCTCTAGGAATGCACCTCTCTTGGGCAGGTGCTGGAGCAAAGTCTGAAAGCAGGTGGACAACCAGGGCTCTCAGGACAGCTGCCAAAAGCTTCAAGGAGACAGTCTTAATTTTCGCATCAGTCCACGACCTTAATTTTTACATCAGCCCAGCTTTCAAAACCCTGTGAACATACAGCGGATGCTTTATCAGCTGCTCTACCCTTTTTTTCCTTCTTGAAGTCGGTGTAGCTTCACCCTCTCCTACTTTGCCATCAGAAGGGTCTTCTTAAACCCAAATCTGTGCAGTTTCAGCACGAGCCGAAATTTCAGCACGAGCCGAAAGATCGTGCAGTGGAAACTGGTGTTAATGCAGCTCTTTAGCAAGTGCAGAGATAGCCAGTTTCCAGGCTGACACTTGTAATGGCTTTCCAGAAACAGCTCTGTTCCATCTCAAACTTGCTGAGCCAAATCCATTCCTTCCATATTTGAACCAACTTTGTACATTTAAGCCACTACTTCAATCTCCGTACATAATTGCACGCAGTCTTTCTTGTAAAAAATTCAGTGGTTCTTCCCTTTATTATGATCATTTAAGACAATTAAAGGGGATCACACACAAACTCTAGAATTAACATTGTGCAAACATTTATACAGAAGCTAAAGCTAAGACTTTTCCCCCTTTCTAGGTGAAATGTGGAAGATTCATTCCAGAAAAAAAAAATACATTGTCCAGTTTAACTAAAGACAGCATGAAAAGTCTTCCTTTCTACCTCATTTAAAAAAACTGTGATGCCCTTTGTGGAGAAAACACCCTTCTTCTCTGTGTACCTTCTTTTATGTGTGCCATCACTGATGGTAATAGATTACAGTACAGAGGTTTTCCAAGAAATTCCCCTAAAGTTGCAAAAAGTACCTTTCTGTAATATGGTTAAATTCAATGATGCAAAAAGGATTTTTAAAACTTGCCAAAGATACGTGAAAAATGCAGCAACTGTAACAGAAACAGCTATGCTCTGCTTTGGAAATGAGGACCCGTATGCACGAGTTTAAACAGGGCTTTAAAGAGCTAACTTTAGGCACCCCTTTTTTATTCCTGCTTCTGTAATTCTGATTTGGCTGAATGGATCTGCACTGAATTTTTTGCTGTCTAGCATACAGCTGGAGATAGTGGAATATTTTTTGCTATTGTTTGTAAATATCCCGTAAAAAGCACGCTAAGGAGCTACTTCAGCCTGGCACGGAGGTGGGTGGTCAATGCCACCTCCCCACAGCAAAGCCTGGAGGCAGCACTTTAAAGAAAAGCATGTGCCCTGGTGTTCTGTTGAGCAGGGGCCTGAAAATATGACACATGCACCCCAAAGTCAGGAAGAATAGGAGTCCACTCCAATTTTAGATGTTCAAGTGCAGGCATCCAGCTCTAAGCTAGTCATCAGGGCTCTCTAGCAAGTAGACAGAAATAAGTACTCCCAGGCTGTGAATCATCTCTTGCTATGGTAGGCATCTAAAACAGGTCAAATCAGTCATGACCTCCAAGTGCCCGTTTCCTACCACTGACTAGATGAAACATTCAAACGACTGGCTTAGACACAGGCATCTACTTCACTGCCATCTAAAATGACATGAGACGCATCCCATCCATAATAAAACAAAATCTCTAGTGAAACCTTACTCTTGCCCCAAAAGTGGAGAAGTTACAAGTCTACAGATCTTTTTTTTTTCTTTTTTAACTCTTGCATGATCCTCCTTCATCAGTTTTCAGGCAGGAAAGAGATGAAACAGGAGAGTCAATACATTAAATAGTATTGGGAGGATCTCTGCTTCTGTCTTGTAGTTACGTGTAGCCTGGGGATGCTGCAGTGTGGCTTGTAAAGACAGCAAGGTATGTCCAGCAAGAAAAAGCTCAGCTTCTGGGTACAGTGAAGTACTGTCCCAGAGCTTTGCCATTCAATAGGACACAGGCTGCCTTCAATGTGGTTCGAAGCTTTGAGGCAGACCAGCAATGAAGGCAGTTAGAGCTAACCTGCTGGCTTGGCACTGAGGCAGAGCAGGGAGCACACACTGCCTCTCTGCTGCTGATGGAGCTCCTGAGTACAATAATCTCCAGGACATGAGTGATGAAGAACAGCTTGGGATAGTAATATTTGCTACTAGCCTAGCTAGTTCCCTGAGAAAACATCTTAGTGGACTCTTAGGTATTTTGGTTCTTTGTGACTCTGGTGTATTCTTGTCCCCAAATGTCCCTTACAACCCTAGGATAACAGGGGAAGAGACAGATGCCTCCACCAGCACATGCCAAGGACTCCACTTACACCCTTAATTACTGCCTACTTTGACTTGCTCTGCAGAGCCATCAACTTTCCTGTACTGAATATATGCTAGCCAGAGGAGATTTCTGTGCTTAAAATTAAGTGCCTAAATCCATGCATGTGAATTTGGGACAAACATACTCCCAGGGCTACTTCTGAAGGTAAAACCTTCAATGATTTTGATACACTCAGATCCTGCAAAAATGGGCACCATGGGGAAGTCTATTAGAAAAAAAAAAAAAAAAAAAAAAAAGAAAAAAGCCAAAACTTATTTTACACCGAGATGAATGATATGTAATAAATTAAAGCTGTACTCAATGACAAGCATGCAAAACAAACTGCTTTTTTGGCTATACATCATCCATCTGGTGCTCTCCATTAGGCAGGGCTTCTGTGTAAAAGTGGTATATGGTTAGGTAATAAAAGATCAAATCAAAATGCGTACGTGGAAGGGAGAGGGGTAAAGGTGAGACCTGCCACACTCACTGTCACTTTTTGGTTTCTGAGCTCTTCCTTCTGCAATCAGTACACTCCTGCAGCATAATGGGGAATCTGGCACGAAGCTCTATGCAATACGTTTCTTTATGATTACCTAGCAAAATAAAAATGCTGTGTTCCCAGAGCCAAAGAGCACCTCTAGTTTCCACTGAAGTCAATAGAAGCTTTGGGTATTACTTTGAATCCCCGACAGTAGGCTTTTTTAAAATTTTCCATTTTAATTATTTCAAAACTTTAAGAGCTAACTGAAAACAGTCTAAAACGATGTAAAATAAATGGCACTGTAAGATGTGAAAAAAAAGTATTCATCAATATTGGCTAAGGTGCTACTTTTCAGACAGTGTCTCCAGTTGCCTCAAGAGTTCTAACTGGCAATTACAATTGTTTTCAACTCTGTCCCTTATTTTCGTTTAAATAACGATGCATCCATATATAATATAACAAAACACGACACGATCCAAGGTAACCCTGCAGAAATAAAAATGTGCTTTGGATCAGATCCTTGTTATTATATGGATGGTGAACATTTGATCTGTATTTATTGCACTTGGACTGAAGTGTGCAGACGAGTAAGTGTCCTCAGTTGGGCAGTTAGCAGATCTTTACTTATAATTTATAAATAAAGACTATGTTCCCATGAACAATGGCTCAGTGCAGCCTACTAACCATCACCCTTGTGTCACTCCACTCAAATAACCCTCTTTCCTTTTCTGCATGGCTGTGGTTGAATTCTTAACAGGGTTACCCTGTCTCATATCTCAAAGGCACATGGTGTGGCACTCAATTGTTATTTTGAAATGAAGGAGAAAATTGTTTTCACAGACACCAGAAAATATCAGAGATATATCAACTCTGTTTGGGATGTCCCAGGAAAAAACCCAGCTCCTCTAAGGGCGGGGGGGGGAGACGAAAGCGGAAAAAATTGTATTTACACCACTCAGCCTTGTAAAATAAGGGGAATATTCCCCAATTCAGAAAATTTAACCCCAGTTTGCTTCTAGGATAACATTTTTCTTGAAAGGAAAGGAAGCCACTCCACCTCCTCACATCCTGGCTTCTGTTTACGCAGACTTATTGTGCAACTCATCCATGCTGTTGATCCTCTTACGCTCTGAATCATGACATTTGCTTGGATCGTAACGATAAAACCTCATTCATTTCTGGCAGATAAAATCTCTGTTTTCCATGCATGAGGGCAGACAACACAGTAATGAAAACACAGGTCCAAGAGCAAAACACTCGTGAGTTCTTCAGGGCAACACATTGAAAAGGCGGAAAAGTGTGTCAGAAGTGAAAAAAGGGGCCACCAAATGAGTGTAAATAAAATTCTGCTGCACGGCCATTTTTCACTGCCAAGAAGGTGTAAAGAGGCCTCAGTATTAATGAGAATCAAGCCCTGAGGCAGAGAAGACAGATGTTGGCTCATAGCCCACAGATAAATTAATGGCAGATAGCAGAGTAAAGCCTACGATTTACCCCAACAGCATAACTCAACTGATTTTAAGACACCCATATACTCCGAAAGTTGGATCCCAAAGGCAGGAGCCCTTTACACCGCACAGACAAAGTGTGGGTGGAGAACAAATCCCCAAGGGATGAAAGTATCTGCTGCAATCTCCTGCCAGGTCAGCCTCGATAACCTACCAACCACTGAAGTTGAAAGCATCCTTGCAATAAGATCCTGATCGTTTTCTCTGGGTACGAACAACATCTTGTGTTTTAGCTCCTCAGAAAAGTTTTGAGATGACTTATCTATGCCTTTACTCAACTCTCTAAGAATGATCCTGCTGCATAAATTCATGCTGAGGAGAAATTAATAGCCCTTCAGGTGAACTGGAGGTAGCCTTGAATTCTGGAAAGATGGGTTGATCATGACTTTTTAAAATTACAGACAATCCATCCTGGTCATTTGTATATGGTCATATGCAAGAGTTTCATATTTTTACTTTTTTATTAAGAAAGAGACAGCTAAAACAGGTAAATAACAAATGTTACTGACAGAGGAGACACAAAATTTATCACCTCTCCCACCGAAGGCATTTAGAGAACTTTCCCTGTGCAGAACATCAGCACGAGACCTCTCCTCACCATGCCTCTGCTTTAATTGTGAGTCTCAGCATCTGCACTGCAAACAACTATTTTTTTTGCAGGGGTTCATAACTCAGATTTAACAGATTGCTCTAGGCTGACACATGGTTTCAACTTGGGAGCAAGCAGTTCTTTTATAAACGGCTTTTTCTTTTCTTTTAAATGGTGATTTCTTTTTGGTTTTGCTTGTAATGTATGTAAAATGATTTGGGATGCTTTTTGCACTTGTGTACAGTAACTCAAAAGCAGCTTTCATTGGAACAGTGGTATTTGGCAAGTGAACAGTCAATATTGCCCTCTAATTGCTTTTAGCGTCTTTGCAAAAATAAAAACGTCATTTAAAATGGCTGAGATATTTCAATTTGAAAAGTGGCTACTGAACAGGCACAATAATGGCATGAATTTTTACTTTGCCTATGTAATGCACATATTCAGCATAATGTGATCCCTAAAATATACATCTCCAGATTAGGGCTGTACTAATCACTGATTTTTTTTTTTTTTTTTTTTTTTTTTTTTTTTTTTTTCACTTCAGTGGCTGAAACAGAAAAATAAAATCTGTTTGGGTTGATACAAAACATTTTTCCTTCCTCCTCTTCCTCCATGAAAAATCCAAAACATCTTCCTATAGGGGTAATAGAAGGTTCCTTCTGACCCAAAACATAATGTAACATCTCTATTTGGGGGTAAAAAAAAAAAAAAAAAAGCTAAGAGAAAAAAAAAAAAAACCCAACATTTTAAAAAAGCTACATTACACTCCCTGTACAAAAAAAGACAAGAACATGATCGTGTACTTCCCCTTCCTGTCCACCTTGCATGTCACACTCTGGGAACATATACCCCACAGTTTAAGACCCTCTTCCTTTACCAACCTTAAATACATACTGACTTGGGAATGCCTTTAATACGAGGCTACCAGGTACCTTAGGAGGATGTGGTCCATTCACAGTCACTCTCATAGTTTTCTTATGGCCAGTAGGAGTCCATTAGCTAAAGAAGTCTTTACTTAAAATGTGGACTTTTGAGTTTGCTCCCACAAAACCTTGCATCTCCACCAGCTTTGGCAACGCAGCCTTGTACCTAAGAGTACATGGTTATCTGCCCGTGAGAGCAGTCATAGGACAGAAGGAGATGGGAGCACAGATATCCCCAGGTAGAGGGAGGGGGATCTCTCACCTTCCAGGTAACTGCACTAACAGCGGGGTAATAGGAAGGGGGAAGTGCTACCTCCTTTCTCTGCTGATGTTTTGGGTGGCATTGAACAAGCCCAGGCTTTGTCAAGGAGTGGCAGGAGAATACCTGTTTTGTGAGACCTGCCAGGTTGTGTGGACATCCGCAGTCCTACATGTTAACTGGAGCTTAAATACCCGCAGGTGACTGGACCAGTACATACCTAGATACCACAAGCCTCCCTACAGCATGGTGTGGCTTTACTGTGCTTTGAACCTCTCAGATGACCACACCAGCCTCTTGTCTCCATCATGACACAAGTTTTAAGATTGTGGGGTTGTTATAAATACATTGTTTGTTTTCATTTGCCATGCATTGTTTTTAACAGGCAAATTGGCACTGCACTTTTGTCCTTTTCCTCTACACTCGTGAAGATCAAAGCTTTTGTTTATGGTTGGTTGGGGGTTCTTTTGGTTTGGTGGGTTTTTTTTTTCCACAGGAAGCTAGGGATGAGTCTATATTCATGTGACTCCAGAGCCTGAGGCTTTAGAAATCATCACAGGAATCTCACTAAACATCATGTGTTGACAGCGGTGCAAATAGCGAACATTCACTTGTCTAGCAAAATTGTATATTAATTCAAGACCATCAAGAACCACGACCATATTTCTCTAAAAGGCAACAACAAGTCGGGGCGGACTAGTTGGGAGAGAGGGCTGAACAAACAAGTGTGTTCAGACCTTTTCATCCCGTGGCTGGTGAGCTTCAGTGTGAGGAGTCCTCACTGTACCTCTCCCATCCAACCCCCTTGTCTGAACAGATCCGCCACAGTCACTAAGAGGCTTTTAAAACATGGCACTAAGTTATAATATGACATTCTAGGTCTTTTTTCTGACAGGCAATCCTCAGCTCCATCTATCCAGATGGAGATAATTTGGCTGAACTATGCTGACCTGGGTGAAGGATTTTCAAATATAAACGGTCAAACGCAACTTTCTCTGCCAACAAAGTCATCCTATGTTACAATTTCCACCATCTCTCCCCCAAGCCTCCCTTATAAGGAGCGTGTTCCTTCTACTGGGATTCATTCTGTCATTAATCTACGTCTTCTTTCAACAATAAAAGAAATATGGAATGAGATTACCAGAATGGATGGCCTGGTGCAGACTAGAGAACACTTCTTTTTAATAGGGATTTAAATTTGACATCAGTTAAATGTCTTGTGCCATCATGTTTCAGCTCTGTTATGTGGATTCTGGACTACGCTACCTACTTGGATGTGAATGCACTGATTTAAGGCTTCTCCCCCGGCTTTTCAGAGGAACTGAAATCCCATATCCCACTCCAAATCTCGCTCACTTGGCCAAGGGGCGGTGGCACAAGGTGGTGGAAACTCTTCCCAAGAGGGACAGGCAGCTGCTCTTCACAGTTCAGCTGTGCTGTCTGCCTGAGTCAACTGGGAAAGGAGGAAAAACAGGCAGGAAAGGAAAAGGGCTGCCTCCAGTACCTGGGCTAGCTTCTGTGCAGCAGACCCTTGGCCCGCCTGGACTTCTTGTCTCCTTGACACTCCCAGGAAACGGGAATATTTGCTTGAGTTTCCCTACTGTGAGAGGAAAATAGGGCCAATGGAGCAAATGTTTCTTAGCCCCAAAATGGCTGTTCTAGTTTTCCATTAGCTAGGTTTAATTAAAAGACTAATACTATGATTTACGCTATGAAGCCAACTGCAAGAGAAACAGCCTTCATCCAGC
Source organism: Aquila chrysaetos chrysaetos (assembly GCF_900496995.4). Taxonomy (NCBI): domain Eukaryota; kingdom Metazoa; phylum Chordata; class Aves; order Accipitriformes; family Accipitridae; genus Aquila; species Aquila chrysaetos. The sequence goes on from NC_044011.1 coordinate 28,710,192, forward strand.
AGCATTCACGTGAGACTGGAAGCTGTGAAGTGGAAAGCTCCTTCACCTCCTTACACTAAAACTGATATGAATTGTTTTCTTTCAAAAACCTCAAACCTCTACTCTGAGGGAAGTTTCTGGGTACTGGGACTCAGGTACAGCACACTACATTTTGGCTGCTGTGCTTATCTCCGGAGAAATCACTCTGGGTTAGTGGGAAACTTAAATGCAGATTTAAAAATAATAATCTCCTCCCTAGCGAGAAGTGTATGGGTTAATTTTCACTGCTAACTATCTACCTAATATTAGTCAAATCTTTGATTAAAATAACATTAGCAGCTGAGCCTGTGTGACAAGTAAGGAACTGAGCGAGTTTGGTTCAGAATGTTATAATAATTCAGATTTCTTAAGTGCTTTGTGATAATACAGTACCCTGAAGAGCTAATGTTTGTTCAGTAAGGGCATGCAACATGATTCTTTTATTTCTTGCCTCTCTCTCTCACATGCAGTGATTGCTAGATACTAGGACATGTTTTTATTGTTTCTCAATAATATTGAGGCAGTACCTAGAGTTTTCACATATTCATTGTGTGCTTCATAAAGAAAGTAAGATTCTGCTCTTATTCAGAGGCAGTGATCACTGAATAGACAAAGGGAAAAAAAACATGGAAAAAAGGCTGGCAAGGAAATAAATACTGTAGTCCTTAAAAATGCTAAATCATCTTCCAGTTATTTACAATATGCATTGCAGTAATGTCTAGCAGCTATTACACTAGGTGCTGTGTATTCACAGAATAACAGATATTCTCTGTTCTAAAGAATTTATAGTACAAAAATCAGATGGGAGAGAAAACAGAAAGAGGAAATTACCTGCCCAGCTTGGTGGCAGGGCTGGGAATTCACCAGCTCACTTATGAGCTGATTCCCAAGCCAAGCTGCTGGGCCATACAGTGTAATTCACTGGCAACCACAATATCTTGGTCTTGGTTTTGACACGTAAGAGGAAAAGGTGTCTGCACAGCAAACGTCCACAGCCAATATACAGAGATGTAAGATGAATGACCAAAGGGAAAGAGCATACAAAATTTTCTGTCTCTGGTTATAAGATTCACTGAAGGCTGCATGGTAAGAACAGAATTTGATGGGGGGCTTGAAAGGAAGGAGGGACAGGGCTTTGCTGACAAACTTGGAGAAGGTAAACTACATATGAGAGATAATGGTGAAACATCTTATCCTTTGGCCTGTATTTTCTCTTAGAGAGAAAGGGCAGGACCTTCCACTGAGCCTTTCTTACTTGTACAATCCCTCACTTTTACCCTAAACTGGGAAGGAGTCCTCTTGCAACATGTTCTTCCAGCCTTTGTGATCCTCTCTGCTTTACTGGCTTTGACGAGAAGAGCTTTGTTCAAGTAAACACCAAACAAAAGGATTCAAGGCTAGGTGTTACATAGTCAAAGACCAATGCAAAAACAATGTGAACGTGCAAACCAGAGGCAGACAACTGAACTTTTCTGCCAGCCTGTTTAAGTTATTTATTCCCTCCTCCCCTCACATCCTTCTCTCAGGCCACATCCAGTTTAAGCTCACAGCCACAGGAAGCTACTGGAGCTGGATTTCCACAAAATGCTTGGGCAGCTCTCAAAACTAAAATCTCTCTAAAATGCCCCAGACTGGGCATCCAAGATTGAATGTCCCAGCTAATACATACTGTTTTGGGTGACTTCCCCAGTTTTCCACCCCAGCTTCACTCATTAGCATTGCTTTCTCTAGAATGAAGAGCATTTCTCAGTCCAAAGATGGCCAAGGGGAAAATTAGAGCCACACAAATACCATTGCAGAAAACTGACCGTGTTGGTCCAATGTCCCTCAGCAGCTGCTAATCTATCCTTACCCAAAGAAACTTCCACTTTTTAAAAATAAAGCTACCTTGGTACCAGGGAATGCTTTAGATGTCTAAATATAACACATTGCAGGTCTGCGTGGAGTCACATGAAAAGATAGGGCCATGCCTAATGCTATAAGAAGAAACTAGAAACTGGCTCAGCAAAAAAAAATATTACAACTCTGGGAAAAAAAGACAGAGCAGCCTGAGGCTTTAACATGGCCCTGACTTGTATTAAATCTATAAATTGATATTGTATACATACAGAATACATGTATAGAAATTCTTGCTGCTACTTTCCCAGTTCTGTAATTCAGTGTTGCATTTTGGGGACAATCCTGAGCTGCCGACATTTGAAGATCCCTAGAACCGAGCGATGCCAGGCCACCAACAGACAAGAGATACGGAGCCGATCTGTGTGCCTGTGGCAGTGGTCAACTGTCCAGACATCCTGCAGCCAGCCAGTGCAGTAGCTGTGTGGGCTGCCAGATACCTGAAAAGCCCAGGCATACAGACAAAAGGGACAATGAGATGACAGATAACTTGGAAAAGATATGCTTTATCACTAAAAATTACAGAATTTGCAGGTATGAGATAATAATCCTTGAGTTCCTTGCTTGCAGGGGCAACAGATCTACGGAGGTAAAATCCACATGGTTTCAAAAAGACTATCTGAGGGGAAGCTGGAAAAGTATCTCAAGCTCTTATAGTGTTCCCATGGACCTGGAAATTCTGATCCCAATGACATTAGTAGGTAAGGGACCTATCAGATACAGCAGCCATCACTGGGCAGTCCCCTAAACCCATATCCAATTCAGTGGCAGCTCTGAAAGATGAGATGATAATTAGAGCTTGAAGACTGAACACAGAACAATGTTCTTCGAAAATATCAGTGTACCTGCCTTCTCACTCGCTTGCATTACTTACTATTATTTACACTGGTAGCTTAATTCCTTGAGCTCTTAGAGAGACTGGTTGTCTGCTGAAATTTAATGGCATTCAAGAGACAACTAAGATCTCAGAAAAGAGAACTGCATTCTGCAGGAAGGTTTCAGCACCTGCTTTTGAAGTCCATGGTAATATTCCTATTATATGAAGTCCATGATTTTATTCTCCATATCAATGAGTAAAAATGTTCCTCTAAATCCAGTCCTTTTTAATTGCTGAAGGCTGTAACACATGCAACATGCCATGGTCGAGTCCTGCATTTATAGTGAGTGTCTACACCCTTGGGCATTCAGAGGGATTTCTTCTTCAGATATAAATATATATATATACACAGACACAGGCATTACACACACACACACACACATATGTAGTTATAAATACATTTAGGCATAGGACTGTATTTATGATATAAAATGATTGCTTCCCTTTTAATACCCAGCTCATGAATAATTTGGGAAGACTGAGGTATTTTCTCCTGCATTACAAGACTTAATTGTTTGGCTTCCTCATTTATCTTTGGCTCTGATTTGTAATTTATGCCTTCGCACAGCTTTCAGATATCTAACATTTCTTTTGTCCCTTGCCCATAACATTTAATTTCTCTCCCACTGATTATTTATCTCTGTAATTTAAAGCTATATTATTTAATGCTACAAGCTATAAAGTGTTTGGGGATGCCATTTGTATGAAAGATGCTGCACAAAATAGAACTGTATTGTCCTATGAGTCCAAGTTCTTCATACGTACAGTACATACCATTTCCACAATCATAGCACAACCATCTGTTCCGTATCAATATATTGTTTATTTTTTCAGGATATCAAACTGTACATGCTTTGAAATATATAGAAACAGAAGTACTTTTTTTCTGCTGAAATGTTTGATCTTTAGTGTCTTAAATTAAAAGGAAGCAGAAAAAGCTTTTGCTCAAGTAGCAACAGTGACCTCTAGTGTGTTTTTAAAATTTCTTCCATTGAATTTACACCCATTGTTCCTTTAACCTTTAGGGCATTATTTAAGAACAATTTTCCGGATAGTATTTGGACTAATTTTCTTATTGACTCTAGTCTATACCAGAACGTGATTCTTGGGCGATCTTCTTTTATCCTCATAATCTATGGTAAAGTAAGTGTGTCTTCATTAATGACTGTAATTATCATATATAAAGTTGTCATTTAAATGAGCAATCATCTCTCTTTCTCACACACACATACTCACATACATAAATTGAGCTTTATTTGTAGCAGGAATTGAAATTTGGCTAAATATCCTACTTAGCTTCAAGCAGTAAACATCAGGAGCACAGATTGCGTTGGTTGACAGAGTTTGTCAGCCAAGACCACAGTTGGTTCCCCCCCCACCTCCATTTCTTTTTTTTTAACCATACTAGTCTATACCACGCACAGATTGTCTTTCAAATGAGGAATGTTGCAAGAACACTCCATAGTGCATACAACTGTTAAACTGGCACTGCTGTCGCTAAGCCTATGTCAGCACTTCCAATCTAAGCTGCTATTTTCAGGAGTTTAAAATTCAGTTACATGAGCCGTTATGTGCTGGCACTTTATGCACGTGGCCCTTCAGGGGAGAAGGTTATTCTGAACGGGAGAAGCATGTGTTGGCGTTATGGGTGGATTTTTGTGCATGCATGTGTGTGTGCGGGTGTCTGGGCATTAGGATGTTTTGGAGGCACATAGCAAATTTTCAGGCCTGACCATTGAGTCCCATTAAAATTTTAGAAAGGCAAATAAAAGATCTACTTATGACAGCTACTTTCCCCTCCTTCTACAGATGTTAAAGCCAGCCTTTCCTTTTAATAAAATGTTTCTGTAAGCTCTTTTGATTTTTAAAAAGAAAAGTGAATTGTTGATGAAGCTGGTTAAGTCCGGTAGTCATTAGATGAAACTCGTTGCAGGTTAAAGAGAAAAGAACTGGGGACACATTTTAAAAGCAAAGCATCTGCAGACTGCGTGTGTACTAGTGAATAAAACCACAGACACAAAGAGTAGCTGTGTCCACTTAGGTACTAACAGAAACCTATGTTCTGCACCCTAAATTATGTTTGTCACATGGGCACCAATATTTTAAAGCATGACCCTGATTTTATTCATCCTTTCATGTTCTCATGGAACCACCTTCCCTGCAATGCTTCGGCTGAGCCCCAGTTTTGTCAGCATTCATGCTTAATCTTACGCAAGTGATCTCAGTGCAACTACTTACATGCCTAATGGAGGATGCATCCTCAACTACCTTGCTGTGGCTCCTATTTTACATCACCAGTGAAAGACCATCTCCCATTTCTTTGTTTCAGAGGCAAGGATCCCTGTGATCTATCAAATCACTAAGATGTATTTTTTAAGAAGAGAAGATGACAAACTGGGACTCCATCTTTCAGTCATGGTGCTGAACTTTCAATTTTCCTTCCTACAAATGTGTGAATTAGGGACAATGATGGGCTTAATTTGATTCCTCTGGCTTTTCTCAAGTAGTGACAGCACCCCAATGCCATTTTTTATTTTAATTTAAGGGTGTCTGAATCCATTCAAGGCAAGGGAGGAAAAGCTTTGCTCATACATTTAGATGAATAAATGAGTTTAAGAAATTCAGGAAAAGGATGCAGAGGGATTATAATGTGTAGATCTTCAATGTGCTGATTGCACTGCTGTGGAGAGGAAAGTCAGGTTTCTGCTTGGCTAATGGAAAGGAAAAAGAGCAATAAGGAAAAAAATGAAGTTGCAGAGGTCTCAGACAGGTCTCATGAAGGGCTTGGACCTACATTCCTTGCACACCTTGACTCTCACTGACAAAAATCAGGGCTTGGTATTGAAAAATGAAAATCAGGGATTACAGCAGCACAGAGCAGATGATAAGAGTGGTACTGTACCTGCAGCCTCACAGCAGGGTAAGAGCAAAATGTTACCCTGCTACCAGGTGCTGGCAGGCAAACACCAGAAATAGACAAACCATTTTCTGACCTCTGGGAAATACAAATAGGACATCACAGCTCTAGCGTATTTGGAGAAAGGGGGGCATTTTGTGCCTTGCCAACCTCAGGTTGGTGCAAGGAAAGAGATGGGAAGAAGGCAGACGAAGCTAAGAACACGAGCCTTTCCCACAGTTTGGGGTGAAACCGGCATCTCCAGGAGCCCTGCCCATAGACTCGTCCTCACATTGGGTCTTGTTCAGTGCATATTCCCCAAACCTGCCATCGTTACTGCTCCTGCCCCCTGTTCGTTTCCTGAGAGCCCACTTTGCTGAACTGGGCCTCAACAGAGAACATCCTGCTCTCAGGCTGGTCCTTCCTCTCCAGCTAAACAAAATCCCCTATCAGGCTGAACAACATTGTCTGACAAAAGCTGATTTCTCCTAATAGCAAAGCACAGCTCCTAGACTTTTCAGAGCTTTTCTTCTTTTCCCCTTTCCCAGTCTGTAAACAGCATAAATTAGTAATCCAAAAGATACAGCCCTCTGAATCTTTTATGACGGTGTGAGCCAGAGAGAAATTTGCAGACCAAAGGCTCTAATACACACATATTTGTAAAGGTCTTCTTTGTTTAAGGAGAAGAGTGAAAAGGCTGGAGGCTTGTCCCTCCCCTCACCTGCTCTTTGTGAGTTAATTACAATCTGAATGAGCCGCCTGTCTCAGGTCTTTCTTCAGGGCACTTTCTTGCACAATACCACAGATCTACATCAATTATCTCTGAAATCCCTTTTATTACTTGGTTTTAAAATACCCACTTGTAAAAAAGTTATGCCGTAGCCCCAAATAACTTGAAATGCTGCTGGAGCACACATTGAGCGCATGATTCTTGATTCCTCTTTATTTTTGCTCATGTCAGCATATATACGTGCATGTGTACATACCGTGTACATTTATGGGGTACATATATTGGATATATTTGTATATTGGAGTAGGCAGACCTATACAAGGCCTCTTGCAGCAACAGAGTGGAGGGAGCCCACGCTGCACATTAATAACCACGTGTCTGGCCTTTATTCCCCCAGTATAAGAAGTTTGGAGCAACCTCTGAGACTTTGCTGAGAGCAAATGCCCTCTGCAGACATATGCCAAATCCTGAAATGTGACCTCCTGTTTTGTCCTCTGTGCAGATGGCAACCTCCCTCTCAGAGCAGAGACCTGTGGGTTTCAGCTGGCCTGAATCAAGCTCATAGTTTCAGGCTGTTTCCAGCAAAGGGCCTCTCTGCTTCAGGCCTAGTCGCTGCCTCTGGTATGCCTCAGTAATAGAAACCCAGGACAAAAATGGGGCCAGGGAAGCACGATCCTTTCCTGATTACAGTGTCCTGCTTCCTAAAAGCAATGGCTCCAGGATTTCCTGACCTGAGAGCTACTTCATTAATAACCACCAATGGACCTCTTCTAATAAAGTTGCCTAATCCCATTATTTTATTTATTTTGAATCAATTCATTCTTCGGGTCTCCTCAGCATCCTGTGTTTATGAGTAGCACAATTTCATTATGTGCTGTGTGAAAAAGCACTTTCTTTTGGTCTTGTGTTTTTAAACTCCCTGCTTTGACCATTTCTGGGTGCCTTCTCGGTCTTGTATTAATTTCTTTCTAGGCTGAATATGCCACAGGGCTCTATGGGGTCAGCAAAAGCCCACAAGCAGCAATCAGAGAGGAGAAACCTCAGGTCTTCCCCAACACAGACTACAGAAGGTGTTGGTGTGAGAGAGATGTTCTAACCACTAAGCACGGGTACTGCAATCCCTGCCAGCTTCCACAATTACAACAGCACCCTGACTTGTAAAAACTTCCATCATATCCCTGTGCACAAGACCCTCGCAGCAGATAAAGAGGGCAATAGTGCTGACCTACCACAGCCCCAGTTACACAAACCACAAGTTTTGTGGAAGGGGGGATGGGGGGTGGGGAATGAATCAGAGAAGTAAAATAAAAATAACCTAATTTGCACAGATGTTTGAGCCCTGGTTCACAAAGAGTTGAAGAGGTGCTTCCCTAGCTTTGAAGAAATGGAAGCTACCCTTCCTGGGGTCAGGTTCACAACCAAAACACTAGCTTTATGTCAACATACTGGCAAATGGGGATGCACATTACTGGTTTGGGGTTAAGTAACAGCGCTCATGACAGTGCTGAACAAAGCCATTCTCTCAGATATACATGTGCAGAGAAGAGAAGCATCCTCCCTGCTAAGAACATGCATGTCAGCTGCAGAGGGAGTGATGCTTTTCCCAAGAATCTCTAAGAGAAGGTCTGGCAATGATGGCATCTGACCTGGGAGAGCTTCCCCCAACGTCAGTCTTCTTACACTTTTTAAAGGTGGGATGAAGTTTACATCCTTTAGTTCATCTTTTAAAAAGGACTGTCTTAGTAATTTTTTTTTTTTTTTTAATCAGATTCTTTCTCCAAGAAAGAGGAACGAGTTAGGGATGGGGTGGGGGAGGTTCAGTATTTCAATGGAAAGGGAATAATGGCAGAACTGGAAGTCTTCCTGATTATAAACTAAACACTGATGTATTGAAAACTGTATTATTTTTCCTTGGGGGTTTTTTTCCCCCAATAGATCATTTGCTCCCATCCATCTGATTGCATTGCTTTGCTCAAGTTAAGTATGATTTTTCAGAAAACCAGACTTCAGTCACTTTCCAAGTAACAAGAAATTGTACTGGCTGCAAAGGTATCAATATTTCATCAGGTCTTTGTTCAGCACTGGTTTTAGCTTTTCTTAATGGTACACTTTACCAGGCAGCTTTTTCATACATCATTAAACAGCAGCTATAGCACTTGTGCCCTGTTTCTGATTTACCGTAGATAGTAATGTTTAAGATCACATTAAACACCACACATGCTCTCAGCTATTTGAGCAACATCGGAGTAATGAACAGTCAATAGTCTTACTAAATTAGTACCCTTTGGAGCTCTTGTTACTGAATCAAATAAGTTTCCTTGGTCCTCTGGTGAAGGTAATTCTAATGTGAAATAATGAATTTAGTGTCTAATCAAAACTTAGGGGTTCCTTTTCCCTTCTGACTTTGAAGAATAAATTATATAAATTATGTTTTTTATATATATATTTAATTATATAAGTAAATGTACAATAGATCTAATACTTCCAGCACCCAAGTCCTGCAAGACACTGATGAATAATTACCATGAGTGATTGGGACGCCAAGGTCCAGCTGTACGCTAATAAAATCTGTGAGGGAGACGAAGGTAGAAGAACTGTTCTGGGGTTACAGACATTCAAACAAGAAAATAGGGTCTGCGTTCACTTTCCAGGTCTGTCATAGGCTCCAGACAAAACACCACGTAACCTATTTGTACCTCTGCCTCCTCTCTGCAATGTGAGAATATCACCGCTTCCTAATGCTAACTTGCTTTTTACGGTATCTGTGTAGTAACACAGGAAAAGTTTTTTAGAGTAAGGGCCCAGCACCACTAAATCCCCATCACCTATGTCTAAAAATGTTGCTGTGATTAACTGCAACAGTTCTCTTAACTAGAAGGAAATATGAGGCAGGAGTCAAGATAAAATACAACTAATCAGTAAATAACTTGCAGACCCTGGCCAAGATTTTCTAAACACAGGAGCCTGGCACTCACCTCCTTGAATCTAAACATAGAGCACATTTTCACAGTTGCTGGTCCACCAGCAGATTCCAATTTACCGGTAGCTAAGTATGTACATAGATGCCCAACTTCACATTCCTTTTTTATTTTTTAAGTCATAATCCCTGTATAGACATGAAGAGCTAAACATTTGCACTGATCTCCATAGAAACAATACAGGGCTCTGAAAGAACAAACCATACCATATAATCTAGGAAGCAGATGCTTTAGGAAATCTGTGCCATTGGCCTATGGGACAATAACAGAGGTAATAGAATTTATGCTGAATTTAGAGGAAATTATGTTTTCTCTTCCTTGTCTTCCTTTTGCAAAATGTATCACCTACCAATAACGTCATTAGCCTTCTAAAGCGCTCTACAATCCCTTGCAAAGAAAGCACTGTATTTTTTTGATGAAAATTTATGTTCCAGGAGAACAGCTCCGTGATGCTGCCTCAATATTCTTTACAAGTCACTGTTCTTATTCTTCATACTATCACTCTCTTAATCAGGATGGCCCGGTCTTACATAAATAACAACATGGCATGAGGGTTGTATTTAAAGGCTAACCATGCCTGAGAGGCATTTGAATTTATCACAAAATATTTTTAAAAGTTTTGTAGGAAGTGCTTTCAGTTCTAGAGAAAGAATTAAAAATCTCTGAGTTAGGTCCTCTACCTCTTTTGAAAATCCCCTTATTTGCTTTCTACCTGGTCCCAGCAGATGACAAGCAGGACGGGACTACAACTGGGGCCTCTGTGCTTAAAGCCAATCTCTCAAATGTTGGACCCCAAAATAGCATGAAGCATGAAACACCTTGTTCATGCTTTGGGGGTTCCCTACAAAGCTTTAGGGCAAAGCTCATAATGTATCCTTCTGTCAAAGGCACTGGCTGCTGAAGTTTTCCTTTTGTGTAATACTTCAATGTATCACAGCTACCTTTAATTGTGCAGTGTCAGTAGGGCCACAGATACAGCCCTGCTTTCACCCTCATTATCACCCACCTCCCCCATAGTTTTCAAAGGGAATTTTCATTGAGGCTGGGCACCTAGCAAACCTGGACTTCACTGGAAATCCCAGCCTAGTTATTTGTTATTAAAGACACAAGATGACTATCTACAGTGTAAGAGCCTAAACATCCCAGTTTTGTATTTCACCTAAATGTTGAGGATCAAGTCCAAAATTTTGATTGTTAGAAGCCTTGACAAATGCTTTATTCTCTGCATAGGTATAATGTTTGTCCCACCAGTTTTTGCTCCCTAAAAGTCATGTGTTTTCTCCAAGCATATCCAGTGACTTAAAAGAGATTTGTTCCACATGTACATATGTAAAATCAGCTGGATGAACCACTGTGTAGAGTTGCCTGCCTCCCCTTCCAATAGTTAGAGATACAGCAAAATACAGCAAGGAAATGCAGTTGAAATTTTTTCCCAAAAAGGTTTACATTTCCTTTTGCAAAATGCTTCTATTTTTATTCACATTTTAACCTTTCCATCCCTTTTTAAAAGTCTTTTTTCTGCAGTAATTTAAAACTGCAGCATTTCCGTATGAAACTGAAAAATAAGTATCTACCAAAACCAAACACATTTTTCCTTGCCTTTTCCACAGTAGGGTCAAAACGCTGTCATGACCAAATTGAGTGTGCTTGTGCATGGTGGGGTGGTGATGGGGAGCTTTTTAAAAGAAAAGAGAGAAAACAAATAATTTCCCAAACAGCTTGGCTAGGCTGTTTAGCCAAAACCACACCGTAATGCAGGTGCGCTCATGTCTTTACAGTAACTCCCCCTTAAGTTGTAGCTTATTAAGAGGCTGGTGGTATTGATGCTTCCCAAGATGCCCTTCACTTTATGATTTCCCTTTGAACCTGAAGCGGTACAGAGGGGAATGGCATGAGAAGGTGTTTCAGCAGAATGGCACAGCTTTGGCAGCACACTGTGACCATGCGGCTATGCCGGTTGCAGACCTGGGCTAGGATTATTGCAGGACACTGTGCACAGCACGAGATCCAGGACTGCTGTACCACAGAACAGTGTATAGTGCAGCTGTGCTCAGAGACTCACAGTTGAAAACAACCATGTGCAGCAACAGGCTTTCACCCAAAGTGCTTTGAAGTCAAGAGAAAAATATTATTGATTACAGTGGTCTTTGGATGAAGCCAATGGAGAGGAAACAGAACTGATACTTATCATAAACAAGGAGGTTGTTCTTCTTTCCTGCCTTTGATTGATTTTGTCATTCACTTGTGATTCCTTACCACTTTCTCCTGTACAAGGCTTAGCTAGAGACCCTCAAAGATACCAATTGATCAGGAATCACGTCTGAATGAAGAGAATCACTTTTATGTTTTCCACCAGCCCTTGTTTTGTTTGGGCTCTTAAAACAACCATGATTCCAAACCCCTTCTCATGCCCAAATCCTGCAAAGACATGTACCATTAACTTTGCAGGCAGTTGTTTGTCAGTTCTGGATTCAATAGGCACACAGAATAGCTGTACAAGTCTTTGCATGTTTGGGACCTTGAGTGCTCACAGTTCTATTAACAGCAATAATGAGCACAGACTAATCCACAAGGAGGAATCAAGCTAGGGCTTTGGTTTAATTTCCTTTAACTGTAAAAACAAACACCACCCCTCCCCCCTCCCCCCCCCCAAATAAAATCCCTAAAAATACTCTTTATTACCTAAAGGTCTCATTCTTTTTCAGGGATCTCCCAGAACCACATTTGTTCTCTGAAGGCTATGGCTCCTGGCATGCAGAACATCGATTTTTAATCCCCTTGTCTTATGCGGGCATGCAATTCACTGGAGAAAACGTAAAAGTTTTCCTAACCTTCATTGGTAGGAAGGTTCCCATTTCCTTCATCCTAACACATAAATCCACATTTGCTCTTCATCTGACAAGCCTGTGAAGGGCTTATATATCCTTACAGGACTATCCAAGGTTCTACATATCTCTCATCCTGCTTAGCAATCTCAACTGTACACAATGCTTAAAGTTTCAGATCCATCAAGCTGTCATTCCTGCTATCTGCATGTAGAGAGGTTTTGGCTCGAGTTTGAAGTTTATGAGCAAGATTAAATCAGTGCTAACATCGAGTTCACATTTAATCCTTTAGAATAGCCATGTTCTTACAAGATTTTGACCTCAGCAAGACAAGAACTCTGGGAGATGAGCTTCTCTCATGAGGTTTCTGAGGTCTGTAATGGTGGAAATCTCCTAAGACACATCCTGATGATTTATCCCATATAAATACATGACAGAGCACAGAGGATTCTGTTTGTCTCACTTAAAGCTGTAGGAATACACATCTACAAACCTAAAACTCCTACTCTATAGAATGGAGGGAAGTACTGGATTTGGGGGGGTCAGGCCCATTGCCAGTTCTAAGGTACCAACGCTTTCCTGGAGAGCAAGATATATTAGTAGGATACAGCACACTTTTTTCTTTATTAGCTATGAAACATTGTATGAGATTTAATATTCCTTTTTATTATTGGTTGTAAAATGTTTTTAAAAAACTTAATAAAAAGCAAAATCTAAATAAAAGAAAAGGCACTTATGAGCCAAGTTCATCCAAAGTCTAAGAGAGACATCTGGGAGGTTACTGCAAATACCTTACAGCAATATTCATTCATTCATTCATTCATTCATTCCAGTTTTAAAGGAATTGGATTCAATTATGTTTTCACCTTTTCGGTGTTTTCTTCCTGTCAGTGTTACAGTGAACAAGTTTGCTGGCAATAGTGTTTTCAGAGGGAGTGAGCCCTAATGAAGTATTGAAGAACTGCCTTAGAAAGTGTTTAAAGTACAATTGCTATGAATATTAAAACTAGACACCTGCTCCTAAACGCTACATTTATCCAGTCAAAGAGAAGTGACACTTCATAGCCTGTTTGGCCAATCAAAACTAAACAACAGACCTTGAACACGTGGCACACCCAGGGAACAAGGAACAGATCACTCATTACTCAGGGAGCGGACACGCTCAGAAGAGCCACAGGGGCAACTTTTGTCTGCTCCTGCCATGCCTCGCTGACGCAAATGGGAATATCATTGCTGACCTCTGTGGAAATGGATCATACCTTCAGGAGCAAGAAACGAAGAGGCAGAATAAATAAATGGTTTAAGCCTAATATTTAGCAAAAGCCAAGCTGAGGCATGTGTGGCAAAATCTACAGGAGGCTGAGCCTCCTTGCAGACTTGCGCTGAATGCTGATGCCACTGAAAATCAAGAGCCTGCTCATTCAGGCTGAGCAGCCAAAGGCAGCTGGATATGCAAGCAGGAAACACTCCCATATGCATCTTTGCCTACAGAATATGGCCCACTAGCCCAGATTATAGCTAGCCTGGGGATTCCTATGCTGCAGTGGGTGTTTATGTTCTTATTTTAAAGGTGCATTCACTGACAGAAAGCCCTGCCCCTTCTTTACTTGACTCCAAGGAGGAGTCAGGCTCACGTAGCTGTGACGCACACAGCTGAGTGAGTATCCATGCAAACTTTATAGCCACATCTGTAACCTTTCAGGGTGCTACAGTTTCTTGCCAGATTGCGAAGATAGAGGAAATAACGTACTGCACATGCTCAGGTCACAAGAGTTGAATGTACACACGTAGGGGATGTCGGTACTAAGGGCCAGATTCTCCAGCTGTTGTGTATCAGCCCAACTCTGTAACGGGGTTCCCTAATTTTCAATTTGGCCCACGAGTGCTTACAAACAAGGTTCAGAATAATTTCCTCAGCTCAGACTGTTTATCCTCCTGATGGGAACAGGGGGTGTGTTGAACTACTCAAAGGAAAAGAAGATTTAAATGTTGTTCAGTTAATGATATACACCTCTATCTTGCAGGTTCATGTACCTCAAAAGGCATTTTTGGATACTGCTGTCCAAACCAGTATTTTCACTTTGTGTGGTCTGGGCTAGAATATCTGCTTTGAAGAAGCTATCATAAATGCCAAAGAAAATGTCTAGGAAAAAGTTGTTCTGGTGGGATCCAGCCACTTCCTAGCACAGATTAGATCAACCTGAGAAGTCAGCTAGACTATGCTGGCTACAAGGAGGCTCCCTGGAAATCCTCTCATAAATGAAGACAGAAACCTCTCCATTCCCTAAATACTCCTGCATGAGGACTATTTAGGGATGAATGATTTTAGAGAGGGATGGGTAAGAAGGAAAGACACAGGTATTATGACAGCTGTGTGCTACTTCAAGAATCTTTTAAATGGAGAGCATCCACTGCTACCACATCCATCACATTTATGCTTCTAAAGCACCTAAACTAGCCTGCCACTCTGATTAGCCCTTTGGGCAAGCCTTCCTCTTTCTGCCCTTTGACTGTACAGACCCTCTTTTGCATCAAAAGATGGATAAAAGCTGGCTAACAGCCTGGAAAATACAGTGTCGGCTTAGTTAGTGCTGTATCTCTTCCATGAGCTGGACAGATCAAACAGATATTGCTGGACAACTGATTCCTGTTAGCAAGGATAGTTTTATGCAGGTTTGCATCCCTCCTCCTTTATCCTTAGATAAATGGCATGACAGAAGGCAAAATTGCTTCCTGTCCTCCAAGAAAACCTAATGGGAGGGAAAAAAATCGAATATGTTCATAACATTGCCAATAGCTGTATTAACTTCAGTTGCAGCAATATGTTCTGGATGAAAGGGACAAGAGATAAAAGCAAGCGGAGATATTACCCCTCCATCTCATGCCAGATGGGCAGATTCTTTTCTCAACACGTTCTGCTGAAAGTAGTGGGCACGTCTGTGGCCCAGTAGCACAACCTCAGCGAAGAGTGGGCATTTGATTCACCTTGCCAAGTCTGGGTGCCTACAGCACAGATATTAACCTCTGAGCTAGCTGAAAAGACTCGCTGTATATTGACAGGACACCTCATCCTAAAGCAGACATCTCTATCAGGTCGGATCGACCCCAGAAGTTCCTGTATTGATTCCTTGGCTATGCAAGAAGTCTAGACATGACACCCCTATATAGACTTCTACAACAAATGTGCCCAAGCTATTACAGGTATTATTTAGGTATGGAGTTAATGCTCAAAGATTAACCTGCGCATTTTGAGTACTGTCATTTGTCACAATTATATTGAAAGATCTAACACCTAAAAAGTATCCCACATTTTTTATTCCTAAAATAGAAATTAAAAAGAAAGTCTTCACAGACTTTGCTTTACTAGTTTTGCTTCTGTTCCCTCTTACTTCTGGCTAGGCCAGAAATAACCTCTGTTTTCTCGTGATGCCTAATTAACCTCTCTTATGATATCACTGCTTTTGATTATGTCAGCCAGTGAATGAATATGGCTCCTAATATTATGACATTCCATGTTAGACCCAGAGGTAGCCAAGAAACACAAACAGATACAAAAAGAGTTTAAAAACATAATTGTGACTGTATTCTCAGAGAGCAGTTTTCTAGCTCATGGCTGAAATGGGCTGATATGATACAGCAGTATTTTCCAGCATGGAAAACCAGGGAAAAATAGTAGCAACATGAGCTGCTAGATTCCCCCTCCCCGCCCTTAAATTTTAAATGTTCCTATCTTGCATTTCTCAAGTCCATTTTCACCACATCAGCCACCCCCCTTGCAGACAGCTGATTTCACTTTTTTGTTCTTAGAAGAAAAACAACTGCCAATTCCACCCCAATTTCATTTCCTCCGAAACTGGAGAATTAATCCCAGGGGTGATTTGTGTCCCGTGACTTCCTGCTAAAAATGCAAAGTGTTTTGCAAGCTTGGACAACAACTGCTAAAAGCAACGGGCCAGATTCACCTTGGCATTGCTCTATTTCTATGCTGCCATAATAGCACTTTAATCAACAAGCAGAACTGGCATAAAGCACTGATGCATCAGGCCCATCATATAGAGTACACCCACTTAATCAGGTAATCAACTTAATCAGGACACTTCCCAAGGAACCAAATTAAGCCTAATGACACCAAGTGGCAAGGACTGCTGCTTAATTGGGATAGTAATTCTGCTTATGGTAATTGGGATGCCTGCAGGTGATTAAATGGTACTGAGCTAAGAAGAGACAGTCTCTGTGATGCTCAGAGACTGTCAGTGATTTCTCTCTCCTCAAAAGCCTCTGTCAACAGTGGATCAGCAAAACAAAACTTTTATAATCCTCTCATTTAGGAACTGTTTGAATAGAGCATTTCAAGATGGAAACAGGAATATAGAAGCAAAAGGGAAAAAAACCCTATAGATTCCTTAGGTTAGTCTGAATCTGATACTAGGGCTAGTACCAAAAACCCCACCAAACAACAAAAAAAGAATCAAAACAAAACCAATAAATACTGAGAGATCTTTGTCGGGGGGAGACGTAGCTTTCAGTCATTAAAAGCTACTTTCTGTCTGCCTTTTCAAAGATGCCTGTAGCTGATGTTTCACAGCACAGCAAGAGTTCAGTGAAATGGAAGCACTCAGACTCAAGAGAAGTGAGGACTTCTTACAGATAAGACGACACACGTGAGGAGCAAAAGAGGGGTCACAGAACTGCTTCCCATGATTTCCCATCCTATTTTACAGCACAGAAACAAACAATTTGCAAAGTACAAAGAAAGAGATGGCTGAAACCCACAATTTAAAAATATTTCTTGTAAAAATGACTTTTTTTAACATCTCTAATTGCTATCCAGAGTAGGCATGAGATGTTCTAAAGTTAAGACCTGTCCTTCCTTTGAAATAGCTGTCAGAAATTGTAAAGTTCTTCTGGAATGAGGTTGCTGATAAAACAGCAGCCTCCAAAATCATCACACGAGGCATGGAGGAGCAGTGTTTTCAGAGTCCAGACTTAAATGACTGTTTTAAAGTGCTTTTTACTTTCCAGTGACCACTTTGGACCATGCGATTAGTCAAAAAGCAGGGTCTTGCAGAGCACTCACTTTAAGGTTTCACTTTTCCTCATTCTCTCTTGTAATGTTTGCCTAGAGACCAAAACCTGCGCAGATTTACAGCATGTCTATGACTCCTTTCTTCACAGTTTTACATTGAGATACACCCCTGCTACTTCTCCTGCTCGCCCACCCAAAGCAGTAGACATTATTGCTCCTCAGCACCACATGCTTGGAGAGCTGCGTGTCCCCGTAGCCATCGTGAGCAAAGGACAGTCCTTAAGCCCTCTGCCCTCAGATTTACCCAAGTGAAGAACAATGTATCTCGGTTTTTTTCACTTTAGAGGAAAGAAAGGCCAATTCAAACTAAGATTTGCACCTGTCTCCCCAAAATATGTGTGTGAAAAGGGGGAGTTTAGGGTATGAGGTTTTGGAGCTAGATTTTGCCTAAATTCTAGCTCCAGATCACTGTTGCGATCTCATCCACCCATGTACATCCAGAAGCAACAGAGAGGGAACTAGGAGCTGTAGGCAGCAGCACTCAGAAGCCAGGGACCCTGCACTACTTTTGCTTTTGACAGCTGCGATCACCTCCTCGTAACCAGAGTTCACCACAGTGTTGGAACCAAGGAACCACATAAAGGATGCTTTTTGATTGCTTCTAACGTAAGCCCACGTGAATTTGCATGTGTGCATTACCTGGTTTTTCATGGCAACCCCCACTGCTGCACCTACCCAGGGAAATCCTCGTGCTGTATTAATCATACTCAACAATCATCTTGCTGTGGCTTGCTGGTGTCCGTCATATGCAATACTCCACTTTTCTTTCAGAAAGGCAGATTCGTATCCTGCTACTTGGCTACTTTTTCCCCAGGCTTTGCTATGCCCTTCTTTCATCACATACTTCGTGATTCAATGTATTCAATATATACCTGTATGTTTTCAGGTAGGCTGTTCTTTACGTGACACTTAGTACTGAATATTATAAAGGATAACTCGGTCTAACCTCCATAAGCATTTAATCTACGTGTTCTTGATTTATTCCCTTGTCATGTTATTAGCTTCATTAGAGGAATGAAATGAGTGTTTGTGAGAGTAGAGGGGAAATTCAGATTCCTATTTGCCTTTATCCAGTTGCAGAAATTCCCCCAAAAGGACTGTCAATGGAAAAGCTAAGAGAATGAAGCTGTAAAAGGTGAATTCTTAAGTCTCTAAACACCTCCAAATGGACAGACCTCTGCCCATTTGTGCTCTTCAGATTCCATCTGCCCACATGAGTGTCCGCAGAGGACTGCCAACAGGGAACAGCTCTGACATGCTTCCAAAGCTATGGCATTTGTGTTTCCTGTTTCCTACTGAGCACTCCAGCAGGAAATTCCCCTTCATTCCCTGCCAGTTCCACCAGGCTCCAGGAAGCAGCCAGGCAACTGCAAAGGTTAATTGCTCTTAACTAAAATCTTCCAATATGGTCAGAGAGGCTAAGAGACCACCATTGCAGTTGTGTTTGCTGGGAGATGCAATTTGCCACGTGAACTCATCAACTCAGTGCTCCCTCTCCCTCCCTCTCTCCACTTTTGCCTGTTGTGCATCACATCCAATGAAGCCAAACTTGCACAGCAGTTGCTGGTGAGCCCAGCGAGATGACCCCCTCCCCCATTAGCACTTACAAAATACAATAAATAAATTCTAATAAATATATCTTCAAATCAAACCCATTTTGAGTTGCTTAACTGAGTGCATATCTAGTCCTTTGTACACATATTTGTACAAAGTGTTGCCTGTAATTTTAAAGATGCTTGCCTCAGGGAGGTTTCGTTTTTCCATTGAAGTCCCCTTGATTTACTGTACGCAATATGTTACAGCTTCCTTATTTGCTCCTTTGGGACAGTTACTGACAGTAAATCTCTATTAAAATATTCTTCCATATGGTTGCATGAAAATTTTATTGCAGTGAGCCTGAGGCTGAAGGTCACAGCTGAGTAGCTGCAGTTAAGTATTGCAGTCTATGGACTCTGAGGTACATCTGTTCTGGGAGCTGGAGCAAAATTAGAATTTTACTGTCAATAGCAGTTCTCCAAAACTAGTTCCATTTGTTTACCGTCGCAGGCCTGTAGCAAGGCAGTACCCGCCATATACATGTTTCAGGCCTTTGTGGCTACATGATTTAGGTCTTTAGCTCTGATCCAAAAATTACAGAATCTGGAGGTCACTGGAGAGAGTCCCTAATGTATATTTCATTTACGAGACATGAAAATTTAATTTTCTGTCACGTGATTTGACTCTATGGCCTGCTTACACGCTCTTTGGTGTGGGCTTCTCTGTTCATTGAAAGCTTTTCTGGGCTGTATATCACACAAACTTTATAAATGATACAAAAGTATGATTTTTAGTCGACTACTTGCAAGCAAACAGCCAGCTACAGGAACACCTTGCCGTTGCCCGCACGACGAGGTCGAGAAAAACCCCCATAACATCGGCTGGCTGCGTGGTTTGGATGCCGTCAATCTGCTGGTCAGTAGGTTACGTTCCTGTTGTAGAAATGCCCACAATTTGTACAACTTGGAAAGCTGTTTGAAAACAACGTTCCACTGTGGAGGACCACAGAGTATCAGAGTGTTAGATTGCTCTAAACATTACATTTAGCAATTGCCGCCAGGGTCAGCCAAATGTTAATCTACTGCTTGTATTTGTTTGAAATAAAAAAGGAAACATCTAGGCATATTTCTAAGCCCATCTTGTTTAGCAATATGACATCTATCAGAATGGCTCCGAGCCAAACCAGGCCTTTCCAATATGCGGCGTAATTTGGAATTTCTAAAAGAGAAATCAAACCTAAAATGCATCTGTGATTTTAACCTACGTTAACAACATTTTTTAAAAGGTTACAGCATCCA
The DNA here is from genome assembly GCF_900496995.4 of Aquila chrysaetos chrysaetos. Classification (NCBI taxonomy): domain Eukaryota; kingdom Metazoa; phylum Chordata; class Aves; order Accipitriformes; family Accipitridae; genus Aquila; species Aquila chrysaetos. The sequence continues at coordinate 28,730,332 of NC_044011.1, forward strand.
GTTTGATGGCATTGTGGAAAACTGCCAGACAAGAGGTCTGAGAAGGTCAGGAACGGAGTGAATTTTTGAGACACTAAAGCCTGTTAGAGAAATGCAGTAATTTGGGAACAATCAGCAGAGCTCCAGTTCCCCAGGGACCCGGACTGGAGATGCCATAGAAAGGGATCTCACCACTGGTAGCACTTGTCCTAACCTTGTGGGATAGAGGTAATGTTCTGAATGCAGCCACTAGACAGAAGAGCTGGCAGAGGAGGAGGTGGAGAAAGTGTGATTTATATGGTCTACTCACAAACAGTAATCTCCAGTGAAACTTGGATCACTGTTGCAAAGTAGTTTCTTGAACGAGGAGATGCGATGACTGTTTAGTATCACCTTGGTATGTGCCGAACTAGCCATTTTCTGAATCAAAAGATGAACAACACTGCATGCACCACATCAGCCCAAATTCATAATGTTACAGTGTATCCGGATGCAAGGATACCTTGGAGCTCTACAGGATTTTTTTTTTTTTAACAACAGCTATTTCTAGATTGGTGTCCATGCAAGAATGTACTTCCACTACAAGTACAGCATCTAAAACCGGGCATGGCATATACGGCAAATGTTAAGTAGCTAGAATTTCAATTTCCAACCATGCTATTAATTGCTCGCCTAAAATCTTGTACGAGTTAACCAACTGCGAGCTCTCCACCGAAACTGCAATACATTTCCACATCCAGAATACACACACGGCACACAGGGAAGTCGTCACCCTTTTTGGTGGCCAAGCTATAAGGCATGAAGAGTGGTTTGGCTTGATGCCTCGTCAAACTGCCAATGAAGATACATTTGGAACTGGTGATCACCTCTCTATTAGTATGTGATTGGTCTTGTCATACTGACAATAACATGCTTCTATCAAAAGCAAGTGACTGTTTTGAGCTGGGAATGTGCCGTCTTTAAGCAACTGCCTGGCTACCAGTTATTGGTTCATTATGCATTTTAAACAATACAGAAATGTACCTTGCAGTGAAGACACATATCATAGTTTTACAGGTAAGAGTTAATACTAATTAGATGTTTTGGTACTCACAGGCTTAATTAGTTCACTTGAATCTTATTTTTCAAAGTAGGACAGACATAAACTTGCCATAATATTTTAACAAAATAGACATGTACTATAAGGAAGTGAAATGAATTCCCCACCGCTCTCTCCCACGCCCTGACAAGCCGATAAAAATGATATTAGGTGATTAAATGTAGAAATAAAAAAAAAGGAGGCAGACATAATGATAAACTGTAATGAAGTTAAACAGCTGGCAGACTCCTTGGTGAATTTGCCACCTGATGACTTGTACTAAGATGCAGGCAATGCCCCCAGCTCACCGATCAGACGGCAGCCCCTGGTATACATACTGAACATCGCCTCCCATTCATTAATTGGCTTGATGGAAACTACCTCTCTTGCTATAAGGCCAGAAAAAAATTGATTTCAAATGTGTGCATCTGGGAAGAAAAAAAAAATAAAGGAACAACTTACAGTCCACTAAAAAACCCACAGTAATGCAAGATTAATGCTCTTGAATGAATTCTGGCTAATTTGCAGATTGGGACTGGACCTGCAAACACCAGCCTCATCTAAAAGACATAAATGCTTTGCTTCTCTTTAGCTTGAGAGGAATGCATTTCAAGTTTTGATTTTGAAACACAGGAACTGGTATCAGAAAAGGTCCCTTCTCACTGAGTTCCAGCATAAGGTAAGGAAAAAGAAGCTTCTAAATTCAATTTAGAAATTGTAAACTGTATAAGGAAAGGAGGAGAACTGACAAGAGAGCCAATGTTATCACCACCTGATCTCCCACTGACAACCGAAATTCCATTTCCATTTATTGTTTGTAATAAATATCGGCAAGTCCAAAGCCAGACCCATCCTCACTCTGGTCACTGGCTGTATTCCCATGACTTAACGTCACATCAGCACCACATGCAGAACATGAACAGTGGTCTTGACTCTGCAAAGCCGTCTGCACATATGCTGCGCATAAGCACCTATCTTGTCCCCAGGAATTCTCAAAGCAAAGCACATACTTAAACATTTAGAGGCTCAGATGTGGCTGATGTCTGTACCCCTGTGCTGCCTCCATCCCTGCACAGTACAGGCTGCAGGAGTGTGCAGGCCCCTGTGCAAGTGTTCGCTCTTCGTAAAGTAACTGCAACATGACAGGATCCTTAATGGCTATTAACACAGCATTACAAAGCAGAATCACATCATCTTACAGCTACCTCCCCCATCTGCTAGATGCAGCTTCCTACTAACTTGGAATATAACATTTGGCATGAACTATGAGTAAATACTGCTCTTTGCGGGATTTTTAAAGCTAGCTCAGTACAAAGGTCTATGTTACCTAGAGCGTATGCATATTGACCCACGTTTTTCTCACTTCATCTGTGCATCTTTTTACACATAATGATAGCATAGGATGCTAGCCTCAGGGAGGGGGAAAACCCCATCCTTTTTTAAAATTATCCACTTCAGTAGGAATTGTCTTTTGGTATTTAAAGTGTGTTTTGACGAAGAGGGATGGTTTCTCCTTTAGTATTCATATTTGCCATGTTAGTGATGACAACTTCTCACAGACCAGTGGAGCAAGGAGCTTTGCTGAGCTGCAGCAAAAGCCAGCTAACAACTTTGTACCTTTCATTCCCTCTTCAAGTTCCCACCCTCCACAGAAATAATATTAAAATATTCTCAGAAAACACACTTTTGCCTCTCTACAGATTTTTTTCCTTAAGACTACACCTGCACTTCTCCTTCTTGGGACCTGCAGCTGGAAGAAGAGTTTAGCTCCAGCCAGCTTGTGCAGCAGAACTGGAGTCTGCCCCAACAAGTGGGACATCCCCACACTTGAAACAGTTTTGGTTTTCATCTCTGAATTGGTTTCTTTTTTCCCTGCTCTAAACTCTTTGCAAATCCTCCCCTTTTACCTTACATTCCTTCTCATCGGCTTGCCTATTGCCTAAATATTTTTTTTTGTTTGCTTATGTTTTATCTACATCAGTATTTATTTTTCTTAAAAGTGCCTTTCCCCCCACATTCTGTTTCAAAATTTTTCCTCTGCTTGTTATCAGGCCTCATTGCCTCTAACACCTTGTTCCTGACCCTTGCCCCAGCTCAGCTGTCTTCTCCTTTCCTATTCCTCACTTTCTTTCTCCACTTGCTCCCTTTTGCCCCCCATTTCCCCTTGACTGCCCAGGTCACCCTCTCCTCCCCCAAATGGGGCACACAGCAGGGCTGGCCTCCTTCCCCCTCACCCAGACATCTTCACATGAGCCTGAAATACATACAGCAGCAGAGGGGCCTTATACATGTGTATCAAAAGCTTGATGCACATAAATAAAAGAAAGTTGGTGACTAATTTATTTTCTCAGTATCTATTAAACACAGACTAAACTGCCCTGGACATATTTAGGCTGGAAATTAGAAGAAGGTTTACAACCACGAGAAGAAAGACAGCCTCTCAGTAGGAGTAGTGAGGGCAAGAAACCTAAATGGTTTCAAGATGGAACTAGATAAGTGTTTGAAAGACATCATATGATGTGGTTGCCTTCAACAGCAGGGGACAGGACTTGATGACTTAGGAAGTTCCTTTCAGTCTTAATTCTTATCTTCCTGTGTGGGCCAAATGTCACCCACAGCAGTCTGCTGATGAGCCCTATAGAGATGAGGCACAGGAAAGGCAGCCGCAGGCCTCTGCAGGCTGCAGTCGCCTTCGCAGTTCCACCATGTAGTCACTTTGCCAACTGGGGTGAAAAGGGAACCAGTAAGACTTGAGTACCATCATGAAGCGCTCTAAAGTATGTTTAAAAAGGATGACGAAGTGCCCAGGCTGCTCAGATGTGAATGTAATGTGCTGCAATGCCCTCTCTGCTTTTCCTCCACACAGAAGAGGATAGCAGCTAGGATCTTTTTTCCCATTTCTGAAAAGTTGCCTGCCTTTGGTTGGGAAAACTCAGGCTCTGCAGCAGTCAAGGTACATTTGCTCCACATATAAGGTCTCACAGGAATTGACACACTGAACAATAAAGTAGATTTAAGCTAAAAAGCAAAATCCAACATCATCTGCTGGTTCAATCACATGCTTACTTGTACAACGGCTGCAGAATTAGTGCTCACAGTTGACAGCCTGGGCACAAGCTCACAATTAACTGCAACTATGCCAGAAAAGCTTGAGGAGGTACCGCCTCTCAGCTGAGCTGTCCCTGCCAGCAGTCCCCACCGCAAGCTCAAAATGTTGGCTTAAATCTTCATCAGAACGTTGATTTTAGCATCTTCGGCAAAAGAAATACAAGCTGATACACTTTGCCTTGCAATGGAGATGGGCTACCAGTGCTCACAGCAGCTCAGCTGAAGGGAGGTAACTTATTAAGCTGTTTTAGCTCACCTGCCCAAAATTGCTGCAGGTGTTAGCAGCTGGGGATGACATGGTCAGCAGTGATGCTTGGAGGGCAGGTTGACATCTGCGAGTCTTCTAAGACCTCCATAACACAACCCGCAAAGCCCTGTCAGACCAGCTTTGCCTGTCATTTATTATTTGCTCCTTTGCCTGCAGCTCCTTTTGAAGCTTTAAAAACTTTTGGTTTTGATAGTAAAAGGATATTTGTGCCTTGCCTGTGGAAACGTCAGGCCCTGTATTGTTCAGTCCACAATAAAATATGTGTTTCAGTTTGATTTATTACTCTCAGTTTACTTTGCCTTAAGTTGGCAGCATTTCCTGGTTTGGATTTTGCTGATGGCCTTACAGTTCCTTTTCCTGTATTAGGGCAGCCAGTTTTATGTTTGTTATTCCAACTCCAGGACTATATTCAAAATGACTAGGAGTTGTAGTGTTTGAAATCTGATTATTTACAGCAATGCCTCTACTTGTGAAGGCATTTCCAGTAGAAATTGTCTGAAAGGGGACACATGGACTCAATTGAAGACATGTTTTTAAAGTTACTTGTTAGAGGAATGAATCCCTCTGGCCACTTTGGAGCTTTTAGGGGTTTGCTTTTTTATAGTCAAGTTATATTTAGCCAAAAACCCCCAAAGAACACAATACTGAGCAGGTTTCAAAACGCAAGTCTGCCATGTGAGCTGCCAGCAGGACAGCCAGGCCAAGGCCTCTCTCCCCAGGGTGAGAGGCCTGGGCAGGCAGACCTGTCACCCACACCACCCAGATCTGTCACCCACACCACCCAGTGCCATCCTGTGTCTCCCTCTCCTGCCAGCTGAGCTGCATAAACAGGTCGATGAGCTCCCTATGGCCACGCCTGGCAGGTGTTAGAGGCAAACCTGACCAGCCCACATTCACTTCTCCCCTCCTGATGTCTCTCAAAGTGTCTATCAGGTGTTTGCAAGCCTCCCCACAGCCCACACAGGACTAGGCTGGATGGGTGAGATTGTGTCCCACTTCCCAGGTGAAATGTTTTGCCCTGTGCAGTCCAGTTTCCTACCTGCAATGCAGGAATAAAGACGCTGGGCTGCATGCAAGTGCCTTGAGACCTGCAGCCTGGCACTGATGTGTCCAAAAGAGATAAAGCACCCTGAAATTCCACCTCAAGGCTCTCAGGTCTGCCACTGTATTACCGTTACCTTGATAAATACAAAAGCCTAGATAAAATCTAATGAAACACAGCCAACAAGGTCCTCAGAAGAAACTAAGAAAATAGAACAGCTGCCTGGATATAAGCTCAATAAAAAAGAGGCATATGCAAAGTTTCCAGGCCAGCACAGGAAGATTTTCCTACCAAGACAATACGGGGGATTACACCTTTCTGAAAATGTGACCTACAGTTCACTGAAGAAAGATTATTTGTTGTTTGTCTTTATGGGCTTTCAATTGTTTGTTAAAGCTGTGTCTTCAAAGTACTTCCCTCTGACTCCTGCTAGAGTCAATGGGAATCAGCAAGGCTGGAGGTAGGGCCCCTGTAGTGGAAACCAAATTTTGAAAGAGATTTTAATTAAAATAATCTTCATGCTGGCTGGCAAATTCCTGAAGTCATGAGACACACAGCCAGGAAAAGGCATAAATCCTTGGACACATAGATAGAGTGGCCGAAATTCAAATGGATACCAGAGTTGTCAAAACACTCCCAGCAGACTCGGGACAGAGCCAAACCAGATCTCCAGCCTTTTTCACTCCCAGAGCGAGTGGATGGCGCAAGTCCTCACAACAAAAGTTCCCAAACCCTCAGAGCACTCATCTCCCAGCAAAAACAAACACCAGACCTACACAGAACAAGATTCCCTTCAAGTATAGTTATTCTTTAACAACTGCATCTTTCTTTCCTGAACCAGCACACTTTTCTGTGGACCAAGAAAAAAAGGAGGAGAAGCATGGTGGCAGGTGTATCTGCTTCATTTTCCTTCCCCTTTCCTTGGCTGGCAGATTATGAACTACATGTCTTTTAGCATTTGCTTTTGCTTTCTCAGTGACACAATAAAGAGAAAAAGGATAAAAGTATTTGAGCGATTCCCAAATACATTTTATGTCCACTTAAAAATATGGAAACATATTGCTTCAAGTCACTGAAAGCTGTTTTAACCATGTTGGTGACAAAACCTGCCATATCTAGATTGGCTTTAGAGCAATAGGTCTAGCTGCTTTCCTGGGGTTCTTTGAGTATAGATTTGATCAACAGGCCATAGCAACTCCTTTGAGTTATTTTATATACCACGCACAGTAAATCACTCAGCCAACATATCAATGATACAATTGACCATGATAGCTCCTCTGGAGCACTTACAATTTATCACACCAATGGCGCTGTCACACACACTTGCAAAGCCTATGAGATAAACATCTGTGTTTTAAAAATCCTTTACTGCACAAGCTCGTGGCCATTTTGAAAATGCTGTAACTTTCTTTATCCTCATTAATTACCATCCCATTAAGCATCTGCTTGACAAACTTGTAGCTGCACCATTCTGCCTGAGAAACAAAGATGGGATTACCTTTCTTTTTAACAGAGAATACTACATTTAGAGGGATAAGGAAGTGTTTTCCGTTGTCAGGATTTATTATTTATTCTGTGATCACATCTTGGGGTCATGAACGAAAGACTTCCTTCACTTGCAGTTGAAATCCTATCCTGAAGCATTAATATGCTGCTTTTTCACATTCCATGCTTACTGCTTAATTTCATTTCAAATGGTGTATGTTACTACGGTTCCACTGAAGTGAATGGAAAGAGTCCAATTTACACCATGTAAGAAGCTGGCTCCCCGCCACTGAAAAACAGGCAAAATTAAACTTCTCAGAAAAATGTTATCACCACACGCTAAGCCCTTGAAGATAACGTACCTAGTGACAAAACTGTAACTGTGATATTAGGAACAGAGTGACACACTGTGTGAAATCCAGACAACAGCATTTCAAAAAAGAACATGGGTCAACATTTTTGGTGTGTAAAATTTGATACAAGATTGACTCCCGGATTTCCTTCAGAGAGTGGCTTAATTGGCACCGCTCACGAACACTTGCAAATCCTGCCCTGCAAATTTCCACCAGCCCTACCTGTTATCTTTCCATATCAGGCCATTTCAATCTATCATCTTAAATGCAGATTTCAACGTCTAACTTTGGGTGCCCACTTTGAAGAAGCTAGATGTAATCTCAAACTCCATGGTCTAAAGCTTGAAACAAACGACTGACAAATGTAAACATGCCATAAATACCACAGTCTATAATCTTGCTTTCCACTTTTATAAGGACTGAGGACAAAAAAAGATGACCCCAGTATACTCAATACTAAATTGATATGCATTTATATTAACATAGCAGGAAGCTGAAACTCCAGGTCAAGTTGTTGTCTGTCTTAAGTAAAAGCATCGCATCAGCAATTCTGTTTACTCAATCCAAGGCTGCTTTCATTTCTTGCTTGTTTTGCTATATATTTCTATTGAGGGAACACTTTCTCAGCAGCTTTTAGTCACTTCTTAAATGCATTTTATGAGGAGACAAAGTCAAATCACTATTACTTAATTAACACAATTGTGAAGACTTCACTCCAGCTACACAATAGCTCTCCTAATCTTGCAGAAGGATGCATGACTTCATTATTGAGTATATTGTTTCCTATAAACATATAAACCCCCTACAATAACAATCCCATCAGCTGAAATGAAGTTATCTGAGAACAGAATTAAACTCTAAATGACCCTTTGCTCCACTCCATAGACCCCTATTAATAATTCTAATCTAATCAGTGTGGATAAATGTACTGTTACAGCCTATGCCAGGCACTCTGCCAGGAGGTCCTACAGCAGTCCATCTGATTCATTCCAGCCCAGAGCTTCTCTGGAGAAGATGCATCTTGCACAGAGAGGCCACTGGCTGACTTCCTCTTTTGTTATCTTTTAGTGGCAAAGTCATGTCCTTGTAACTGATAGACACTTTTCGTTGTAAATAACCCTGGAGTGACTGATAGAGCTTTTGCCAGACAAAGCCTGTAAATAGCTAGGCATTATTCATGCCAGGCCTGAGAACACTGTGTCACAGCTGACAAATTTATGGTAGATATGAGCTCACCTCTTCCACAAATATATACTTTCCCAGCAAATTCATCACATGTTTTAATGGCCCCATACTGAATTTGTCAGCTGTCTGTCCCTGCACATTGTTTCCTCTGGATTCCTGTCAAGGATTGTTTGTTAAAATCATCTCCTCCTTCCATCCTTCAGCTGCTAGCCCCAGGAAAGATCAATGATGACACATCTATTGATAATATTTTATATTCAACTATTTGGGCCATAAATCATTTTAACAATGCTGATATGTTTATTGAGTGTCTGCTGGCATTGCAATTATATAGAAAGTGATGTCACCCTAAATCTTGGCTTTGTTGGATTGCTTTTTATTTTTTCCTTCCCACTCCCACCCCACTTCATAATTAAAATATGTCACTTTTTATTTTTGCATTCCCACTTTAGAAGCAGTGAGAACTTTGGCATTTTAGAGAAGGTGTGGAGTCCCAGGGCCTCTGTCTGCCATTAAAACCAAATACGCAAAAGCATTTCCCAGCAGTATGTGAAGACACTGCTTCAAGTCTGCACAGATCCCTGCTGGAAAGCAGGATGGAAGGAGGGAATGGGAGAACGACACCACTTCTGCTCTCTGCCCTGACTTGGCAAATCGAGCAGAGGACCCTTCTCCCAGCCCTGCACAGCTGGCTCTGTCACCAAAGTCAAAGGGGCACCTCGCGTGGGAGAGAAGTGGAGAGAAGGTACTGAAACTCCGCAGTGATCAATCCTGCAAGAAGGCTTGGACAGGTTGAAAATCTCGCCCCAAGCCCTGTCCTGCATGCATACTCAGCAAGATCTTCTCCTTTTCATGCAAACCGCTCCACCTGCAGATCTTTATTTTAGATGATTACCAGGAATAATCTGGAAGACTAAAAAAGTCGTTGTTACTCCTGGTTTTGCAGTTTCCCTCCTTGCACAGCTGCAGCTCCAAGGACTCCCAACTGTTGCCCTCACTGCACAGAGGGAGCTGACTCTACGGTTCAGCTTCAAACATTATTTTGCCTTTTAATTCATGACCACATTGTATGCAGTTACAACTTTTCTGAAAAAAGATCTAGGGCTTTGCAATTTGTTTAAGACTGTTTTCCTCCTTACTGAGCTTCTGTTATGTGTACCCAAGGAGAAGAAAGAGAAAGCAAGACAGTGTTGGCCAGCAGGAAAAGTCACATTTGTTCCTTGAATGCAAAATGTCATCATTCATTAGAGAAGAGTCAAAAGTAGAGTTTCTCCCAAAAGCAGACAGCAGGCGGGATTTACACTATTTCATCAAGCTGCTAATTTTAGTGGCTGCCTTTTTTCTTTTCTTTTCTTTTTTCTTCTCTTTTCTTTTCTTTTTTAAATCCTGTAAACATATAGGAAGAATGATCTTGGTACGTGTGAAAGATTTTTATAAATGCATAAACACGAAGGTGAAAAAAGCCTAAAGCAGTTTTCATTGGGATGCATATTTTCCTTTATGTACCAAGATACACAGAGCTGATTTTGTCATTACCAATGATGGGACACACCTCTTAAAATATGTTTCAAATATGCAGCCAACTACCTCTGAGGTGTCTCACTAATTTGAAACTTTTATGATCTGCCTTCACGAGCCTATGAAACTGGACAAGAACTTTGATGAGAATTTCAGGCCGTATAGAAATATATCGAGAATAACAGTTTTTCATGTGGTATACTGGCACACCAACATGTAGATTTAACCTTTCTCATGGTTTTCCAGAACGTGGTGCTTCTAAGGCCAGATTCAAATTTCATTTATCCCAGTATAATTTCACTGTGTCAAAAGATATTACTTTACATCTACATAGACTGATGCAAGAACACAGCCTGGTCCTTGATTTCAGCTAGTAATGGGCCCAGAAAAGAAGAGCAGATCTGCCAAAAGGGGAAATATTTAGAGCTGTAGTGAAATCTGGATTGTAATCTGGCTTCTGGGTTTGCAAGGTATGCAGATACACTTACTATTTGGATTTCAGAACATATCTGAAAGTCTTAGGAGAACAAGTACCACAGACAAACAAAAATTCCTGGCGGATAATTGCACTTTTGCTTTTGCAACTTGCCTTGTTCAACCTGTAAATGTTTGAATGCATCTTGGCTGAGTCTCAATTTTTTTAACAAAACCCCCAGACCAGACTACTTTCATATGGTCTCTGGCTTTTAGCAAACATTTTATGGTTTCGTAACTCTAAAAGGTATTTTCCTGTTTCCAGTGCTTCCATTTTCCTTAGCACTGAAGGCTGAGCTACCTTGTATCCTCTTCATCTTTATCTTAATGGAAATTCTGGTAAGGAAGAGGGAAGTCAAGCCTTTTCCATTGGGAATGCAGAAGAAACACACTACTTACAGGGGGCTTAGCCTATATTTGACTGAAGTAAAAAAGAAACTCTCCAACTTTTCTGGCCTCCAAACAACTGTACATTCCATTATAATGACCGCAGACATAAATCGTCCCTAAGTTATGCCTGTCAGATAACCTGCTAGATATCTACTTAACCCCATTTGCATTCAACAACCTAATTTATGTATACACTCTTCAGTACCTTGTGTATATAGATGACAAAACTTGATACATAAAATGATAATGATCGTGGTTTTCACTCTAGACTGCATCTCCCACTGTTGTATGCAAGCAGAGGCCAAACATTCCTATCTAAGGTAGGCTCTCCGATCTGATTGAGTTGCTAGGCACTGTGAAGATATGGTGAGAACCAGGCAGACCAGGGGTTCAAAATGCCTCAGAAAAGGTCACAGGTCTGCCTAACTTTGGGCAGTTAACTGCGGCGCCCACTTCAGAAGCCTAAATCATCTTAAACTGCCTTTACGATCAATGAAGAATCACATCTTTTTCTGTGACAGTGATTTATTCTAGTGGACACTCCCTTTCTATTCCCATTATAGAGGCACCTGTGATTTAGGCACACCTTGTAACTGCAAAAAGTGAGATGGCATGAGTCTACACGTATGCAATTGTCAAATGTAATTTATTGGGATATTGATGCCTAAATATGTGTAAGAATTTGAGACACCTATTGCTTCATCTGGTCTCCATTAGAAATGTAGCCCTAAATATGTTCAAATCTGTTTGCACCCAGGGTCTTGCTCTGCTGAGAAAGAGGGTGCTTCTTTTCCAAAGGGTCTTTTAAAAAAAAAAAGAATCACATGGATGCCAAAGTTTTGTTCAGACTCACTTCTAGGTACTGCCTTGGCTCCATTCTCACTTACAAAGATGATAATCAGGAGCCGGTATACTCGTGCCCATTTAAAATCTGGCCAAGATCAGGAACAGGCCCAGTACACTTATCTAACAAAATAAATCAAAAAGCATGAAGAAAAATGTTAACAATCATGATACATCCTTGCAAGTATATTTGATACATTATTTGGCTGCCTTTATTACCAGGGGAACACAAATGTCTTGCTCACCACAGATTCCAGAATATTTCAAGCACGAATGGGGTACTGTGTTTGTTTTTTGTATTTTTGGGCAGTATCCTGTGTGTAGTCATAGCAAACCCAATTCTCCAAAAGACTGAGAAATTTAATTTCTCCAGCAATTGTTTATATCCATTTTAGCTTATTCTGCTAAACTTTTCTGTACCAGTTGGGGTTTAGATATTGCTAATGCTTCTGCACTTTAAAACATAGCAGTGATTGGGAGGAGGGGATTAATTCCCACATTCACTTAGCAATAAACTGAAGCATGTGCACTTGTATGATACTTTTGCCAATTCCATTATTTTATATACAAAATGTCATTATGTTCCAAAGTATTATCATTTCCTTTTTTCCCAGACAATGACTGTCTGTAACACGCTGTTTTGGAAGGGCTCCCTCCCAGATTCTGGATATTCCTTCACTTACAGAACTCTTTCTCACCACAAAAACAAAGAAGAAAAAAAAAAAAGGGCAGAGTGTTGGAAATCCAGGCATATAAAATCCAAGGGCATTGGTCACCTATTAGCTTTAGCTTAATTACTGATCTTCCCTTGTACATTTCCCCAGGAGCAACGCTTTAGAGGAACTGGCTATCTTTACACACTGGGTTATCTTATGGATCTCAAACAACTGCTTATGAATGGGCTTTTCCAACAGGACGCAAGCTGTGTTTGATTTAACTCGATGTATATTTATGTGACAGAATCTAACCAAGTTGGACTTTGTGCCATAACCATAATGTTTGCACAGTTACACCTGGGGAGAAAAGCCCTCCCACTAGAGTACTGACAGGATGCCAGTGGCAAGGAAGTTTACATAATAAAATCATGGTTTAAAGGATTTATACATCTGTCAGTAGAACAGTGATGACATTCCTCATTTACAAGCATGGTACACAGCTTCAGCTGTGAGTAAAAGATTAAGGATAATGCCAAATAAAAGGCCTTGTAGACAGATAACAACATGTTTTATTCCATGCCCCACTCCCTCCTCCAGCAAGGATCCTGAAGGGCACTTTGCTGGGAACCTGTCTTCTACATGGCCTTCTGGATGTAGACATGAGTGTGTTCTTGTCATTCAGCATGGCCAGATGTGAGCTAGTTCACACAGAAACAGCAACCGCAGAGCAGTATTTACCATGGCGCTGGGCCTGTAAGCACCCGAAAACACTCCTTAGTGCAGGCAGTGGCTTCCATACAGACTTTGGCATTCTCCTTCCCCGCTTCACTCTCTCCCTCCCTTGATGGCCAAGATTCACAGCCCTGGGGAGCAAGAGGAAGGCAACGGAGCCACAGGAAGGCACAACTTATCTCTACCTTGGCACCACCATCAAGGAGGCTTGATTTTCAAAAAAGCATAGAGCAAGAACAGCCCACACTGACTCCAGTGCCTAAACATGGACCCAGAGCAATGCTGAAGGCTCCTGGGTTTGAAACTCTTGGCTAGAGCCAATGCCCCTTCCTTCATCAAGCTGCTGCTATCAGACCCCTAAGGCCAGTGCAGGCATTAGCGCACAGAGTGTCAGGAATATGCTGGTGTTCTTCTCTCCCAGCTGCCAAAGAGAGTGCCAGAAACAAAGCTACTTGGAGGGGCAGAGGATGGAGAGCAGGAGATACAGACAGAGAGAAGTCAAGGAAAGGTTATTCAGTTTTCTTACCTAAAGAAAGTGTGAGGCAACAAAAGAAGGATGTAAGAAAGCACTGTGACTCACTTGACTGGCCAAGCTTTTCTGAATCACCACCTCGGGGAGGTGAAAATTAGCACTGCAAGAGCTCAGGGAAAACCCACCTGGCAACACAGCTCACTTTTTAAATGGTAAAGTAAAAGTGTTTGCTGCTTTCAAATCCCCGTAGCCGGATGAGGATGTGAGAGAGACTCCAGGAACCTGGAGTAACAGAGCACAGTGATGACGAGGAGGAGAGTGCTGAGATTACACTGCAGACTTTCTTTCTTTAATGGATCCCTTCCTCATTCACCCCAAGCAAGGCAGCTGGCACGTGGTATCGGGGAGTGCAGATGGATCAGCAATGTCAGACGTGCAGCTGTGCATATTTAACACACAGGGATCTTGTTATCTATTTGGCTAGCCAGCAGCAGGCTGCTTTTGGAGGCGATTGCTCACAGTTGTAGAGAGAAAAATAGAGAGTAGTCCACAGTCATTAATCTTACACAAGAGGCTGTGCAGTGTTAGAGCCAGAACTGCTACTCTCCTGCATCTGTCCCTCCCACTAGCCCTAAATCACTGCTTCTCAACTCCTCTCCATTACCAAGAAGAAAATTGTCTGGGTTGGAATTAAGATACCACAACAGCACAAGCAGCCCTGCTGCGTGAAAACGGCTGCTACAAATTTTTACTGTTTTCAGGTCTCTAACAAGCCTTTGGTCTTACCATTGACCAGCCAGTGGGGAAAAAGGAGAAAAATTGAGAGTTTTGATGCCGGTCATTGCAATTTTCAGGTTGTGAATCAACTTCAGGCTCACAATAAGGCCCTCTTCTGTGGAGCTCTTTTCCAGTACAAGTTGATTGGCACCAGAGGCAGAGGTATGCTGCACATACAATCATTCACCCCTCACTAAGCAAAGTCATAAGGTTTTAGGTCTTCATTTAGCAAAGCCCCTAAAACACACATCTGATTTGATGCATGGGAAACTGTCCTACTTCTAGTTCATTTTAAAGTTCAGCCCATCTTTATAAAGCTTTGCTGAACCACAGCCTAAGTGCTTGTGTGAGCTTGAGCCTGGGATCACACTCCAGTTTTTCCTTTCCCCTTATGTTGGAGGCAAAATGGGATATATCTCAAAATAAGCAACTAGCAGCGATGTTCTCAAGGAGGGGATACTCAACAAAGAGGCTGAAGTCTTTCTGTGTGTGTAATCCACAGGGTAAGATCTGCAGAGTTCTTTATAGGAATAACAGCCAGTGGAAATAAACTCATGAACAGTAAGTTTTGCCTCCCAATATCAAATAGCAAAATCAACTCACTTGCCATAAGTTCAGCTAATTTCCAGCCAATCAAGCTGGTATGCTTTGGGAAGTGTGTTTTAGAAGACACAGCTTCTAAATTACCTGCTTTCTGAGAAGACCATGTTTGTCTGAATGGTAACCAGCCACATCAGGTTTGCAGTAAACACCTACACATGCTCAGATGACACATTTTAAAATAAAGATTGCTGAATTGTAAGATATTTAACTTAACTGTGTTAAGTGAAAGAAGTTTTCTCTTCCTAACATGCAACTGGATATAGAAAAAACATCTCTACCAGGGAACAGCAGCAGGGATGGAGAGACAAGCAGGTATTGTAAAATGATCGTGGTCCTGGAAACATTCAGGATGTTCTCTAGTATCACTGAAAAGTAGAAACCAGCCATAATTGGAGGAACCACCTGCCCCACAATTGAGGTGGGGGAGAAATCAAGAACTTTGCAGCTAGAAATGAGATGCTTTCAGTGACAACAGACCACTTTGAAGAAAAAGAGCAATTTAGAAATTAAAAATATGTGTAATAGTAAGTAAAGCTTGGGACCACTTGCAGCTATTTGAACCTTCTCAGTTTTTTAACTGCAAACTTGTTCTATTACATGTGCAATGTAAAAGCAAAAGCCTAATCTCCAAGCAAGCACTTACAATCCTAACTCTAAAATAAAAATCATTACACAGAGAATTGCCGCGAGAGACTTCATGCCTGTGAACAGAGGAGGCCTTAAGCCATGTTCATCCATGGAACAACAGAACTTTTGTGATTTCCCTCAACTGCCTGCAAAAAACGGGCCTGCCAGGAAAAGCTGGCCTCATTGAAAAGGATGTGATTAAACAACTCAGACTGTAATGAAGGAGATTATGTTTCACTAAAAAGGAGCAAAGTCTCTGAAAGACTCCTCATCAGCCTATACTGCACAATGAAAAAGAGGTCAGATTCAAGTGGTACATTAGTCAAATAATACCATCTGAACATTTACCTTCAGCTCACTCTTTTTGATGCAAGGCCATGGCCAATAATTACTAATGGATAAGAGAGGTTTATTTGATGGGGACCTGACATTCATTACAGCAGACGCTGGCAGGGTTAATTGTTCAGAAGGGTAGTAAGTGAAAGAGTTCCACTAAAAATAATGCCATGCTATTGGTCAGCATCATTTCATAATTTGGTCATTTAGGGAGCCTTTTGGGTCACTGATTGGAACAGCAGCAGCCAAAACCACCAAATATGCCTGCTGTGACAGATGCCCAAGTTACTGTTGTGCACAAGCACTACAGGTGCTTGGGAAGAAACAAACCTTACAGCCTATAAATATTTTAGCCATGGCAGATGAATAATAAATTGGTGAGAACAACACAGTGACATGAACTCATGTGAAACTATACCACACACTGTGAACAATATGGCTAACTCCATTAAAGCAGGACATTTTAAAAAACATCCTTAAGAGCTGGTCATCAGTCTTCTTGATCCTGTTTCACGGCTACCTAATCTCTGGCCTAGATACAGACAATGAAACCAGTAAAATCAGAAATGCCGGCTCTCTGCATGAGTAAAACTACAAGAATCTGTTTCCATACTATTGTTCATCAGCTGCTAAACTTGCAGGGAGCGAATATGGCAGCCCTGTGCACCAGAGTTCATACAGGTAAAGGAATAACAGTGATGGAAGATGTATACCGGCAAGAGTAACAACATTCAAATACGAAGCAGAAAATAAAAAGTCAATATCATACACATCTTTTCCATTTCTTCCAAAGAAATAAGCTCACAAATGTTAATTTTTACTAAAAATCAACCAAATTTTTAAATGCCCAAGAACTTTCACCCTCAGACTTGGAGCATGCAGATAACATGGAACTTACACCTGAACCAACCTAATCTATTTTTATGTTATGAAACCAAATTACTACTAAGGAAGTCCTGGCAAAAACAAATCATTCCTGATTTTCCTGTTAAAGAAAGGAATTTCAGAGCCCCAGGGCCAGGGTAAAAGAGATCTGAAATCCGTATCAGTCTTCTCATCTCAACGTCTTTCAAAACCAGACCTGAACGTCCATATTCTTACAACAGCCACCAACAATGCCATTAGAAATAAGGAACATGCTGACTCTGAAATGATAATGAGACTTAAGCACACACTCTGGGTAAAAAATAATCTTCCTCCCCAATTGGAAAAAAAAAATCCATTCTGCCAAATTCATCACCAATCAATTTTTGGCTGTGCCAAAAAGCATGCTGAAATCAGTCAGAGCCTTTCCACTGCCTCTGCCTGGATTTGGATCAAGCTTGTCCTCACCAAAACCAAATTCACAGAAATGAGCCACAGGTAGATGACAGAGATATCAAGCAGAGGAACATAATTATAGGGACTTTTCAGAAATCAGTAGTTAGGCCAAATGCCTTTTTCCCTCAGTTCTCAGATTATAACTCACTGATTTACATTAGAATACTATTTAATTAGATCAGCACCAAATGACTCATTGTATTTTGTCATTTTAATGATTCTTTATACTTCTCCAGTTTGATGGGTTAATCATTGCCTATCACAGTTTATGGCCTCTATCTTCTTTATTGTGTTTTGCCTCCCATCAGCTATCCAAGGTGATGTGAACTTTGTGCTATTGACTTTTCTCACTCCTCTGGGGAGGTTGTCATGGAGAATTAAGCTATTGACAAATCAACAGCCAACACTCTGAACTCCTTCCTGCACGTCATCGTTAGGAATGTGGGAACCAGCCAACTTTCGGGTTGTGCAGAACCAAGATGTTCCACCACATAAAAAAATCCCGAAAACCTATGTATCAGAGTCTGCTCTCATTTAAAGCCCCGCAAATCTGGAGTGAAAGAAGGATTTCATCCTGTAGTTTAACAAAATCTTTTTAGAAAAATTTCAGGCAGCAGAATTAAATGAATGAATTTTGGACTTCCTCCAATAATTTTAATCTTCTCAATAGACATAGTTTTTGTTTCCAGAAGCTGCTGTCTTCATTAGGTATAACTGAGCAAATGAACTAGACAGAGATAATTAATACTGTGCTAACTGCAAGAAGTGCTGAATAACAATTATTTTTCAAACACACTTAATAAATGTTAATTTGCTCCTTTTTCTTATTATTATTCCAAAGTGTGGGAACTATTCTTATCATCTAGATAATTAGTCCATCAGAAATATCTAACCTGTGAGTCAGTACTGTATCACTCCTTAATACAGAACCTCCTATTATTACATAAAAGATACAAATTGATATAAAAGATTTCTACATGACCAGAAGGTAAAAAACGATGACTTATTTACTGCAATGTGATAGCTGAAATGGAGATTTATTCTGGTTCGTATTTCAAAGGCTGCCCTCCCCTCATTGTTGGCCTGATTTGCTAACAACTTTTGTGGATACAGAATTCAATTGCAGGTTCAGTTTTAGTTTGTTGCATTGTGGATTTGTCCAGGGGCAAATGTTATTTCCAAGCACGCCTCTGCTCAACTGAAAATAGGTCTCTTAATGTACCGTTAAATATACCTCCTTGTGCTCCCCCTTGAATGTTTTCTCAAATTTTAATGAAAATGTAATTTCAGAAATGTTTTCTTCCCAAAGCTGTTCCACTGCCAAGTAGTAAAAATAAGTCCAGCTTCTTGTTGTTGCTGTGGTTGTTGTCAGAGCAGATGATGAGCCAGGGAACTTGCACTATATGTTCTATTTCCATTCCCCAATGGAGAGATTTAGATAAGCTCCTCCAACCAGGGTTATGGAGACAGTGCCAGGAAATGTTGTGGGAGCTGGAGAGAGTGCTGGACAGTCTAGAAAAGCAAAGGAAAAAGCTCCAAATTCAAAACTGAAGCTTTGCAGATCCAAGTCAAGTCCCTGTTTTTTCAATGGCATAATCTACTGCTTAACTTCAGGCTTGCATTATGGAAGTATTCAGTTTTCTATTCGATTCTCTGTAATGCTGGTTATGCCAGAACTCACCCTTTTTCATGCTTTAAGGTAGCTGCAATCTTGCACTGTCTCTTGTTTCATGTCAACTGATAAATCAGTCAAATGATCAGATAACTTTTTTTTTTAATGAATCAAATTTACTTTTTGACAGCTGTGCTCCATCCCCTCCTCCTCTTTTGTAGATTGCAAATACACTTAAATTATTACTGTTACAATAATGCAAATCCAGTAGGAGTGAGAGCCCTGAGACCTTGCATCAGCCAACTCTATTAATTAAGCTATATGGTGCCATGTAGTGAAAACTTAAAAGCTTGTCATGATTGTGATCTCTACAAAAAGAATATGACTTTTAGAGTATGTTTGACTTTAGACACTAAAAATTAGCTAAATAAGGCAAAAATAAGGCAAGCCGAGCTCGTAATCTGCACTCCCAGAACAGTCTATGCAGACAGCAAACGTCCTTCCAGAGAAAAACTTATGTGTCTAGGATAAGCGGATGACCCACCAGGTCTGGTATATCTCCAAGGGGATTATCATTATTATTACTATTATTGGTTTGTTTGGTTTTTTTTTTAATTCAGTAGTTCCTCCAGAAGTGTTGCTACACTGAGTGGTCAGCACTATCTGGGAACTCCGTGTCAGGCACGGAAGCAATCCAGGTGCAAGTACATGGGCAGTATAAACTTGGTGATACCAACCTGTAATTTTCCTTTTTTCATAAAAGAAAATAGAGTCCCTTTTTAATAAGCAGCTCTCCAACTTCCCCTAGTCTTGCTCTCTCTCCATTTTGTATTTATTTCTCTTTCCCAATTCCCTTTCTACATTCCTCCTTCTTCCCTCCTCTACTCACCTTATCCACTCTTCCTTTGCCAATAATTATCTCCTGCGAAAATATCACCTCTGAATTTATTTTGTCAAAACTGAAACAATCCAGATGCTCTGAAAAATGTTTGAAGAAGTTCTTACATTAATAAAGTAAATTAATAAAGAAAGAGTCTGAGTAGGAAAAGAAAATAAAACTAATAAACTGCATGACAAACATTGCCCTCACCCCTCTGAGTACATACCTTTGCCCAGACTGATCTATAAGAAGTCCCATGGAATTACCAGGGGAACGTTTTCTTGGGACTTTCTGTACCAGTCCCTCACTCTGCCTCCATTTCTGTTTTTTCATACTCTCATGTCTCCAAGGCAGTGCCTATGTTCTTCTCAGCTTGCCCAAAACTGACAGCAAAATGAGAATCTTAATTTATGGAAGGCCTTTCAAAGAAAAGACTGCTAAAATCCCCATGAGAAAGTCTGATATTTTGGCATTGGCTTTCCTGCTGAACCAGGGTGAAAAAAACCAGAGTATCTTCTCGGGGAAAACTCAGATTTTATTATGTGAACAGGAGTCTCAAGACTCTCTGTGGAAATACAGCTGCAAAGAGAGACCCCCCACAGAAGCCAGGGGAGTGCAATGCAGGAAGGAGAAACATGAATAACCAAAAGCAACAACTGCCTGGAAGTCAAAACAACCAACAACCCCTTTTGACTCCAAAATCTCTCAGGATGTGCAAGGGTTCAAGAAGAGCCACAAGCTAGCGCTAATCTGACCTGAAAAGAAATGTATCACTGGACATATACAAAATTAAAACAAAATCAGTTTTCCTTCAGATTCTTCACTGAAACTTTTAAAACAGAAAACATTGTTTTCTGATACATCAGCCCACTAGATAAGGAAATATCACATTTCACAAAATCCCACAATGTGAAGTCACATCTCTAGTTTATGTACAATTTATAAACAGCATCCCCAAATCAGGTATCCCTGGTGGGCATGCTGCTGTACAGATCCATGCAGGATCCAGGGGAAGGGGGATGGAAAGACTCTCCCATCCACTTTGGATGACAAGTTGTGGAAGTTTCCAAGTTTATTAAAAGCTCTCCTTCAAAGGAACATGTGAGCCCTATCTCACATCCAAGTGACAGTCTTCGACTGACTTCTCTGGGAGTTGGTCAGCCCCAGATTTGTGCTTATTTAAATGAACGTACACACAAAGAAAGTATTCAACTGTTTTCTTTCATGTATGAAATAATATGCGGTAAAAGACCACCATTACCAGATTCATCTGTCCCTTTCACTTACTAGTCAGTGAAAATCTAAAGCCTTCATCTTTACCCCTTTGACCTACCCTGTGGGTTTGTCTCTGTCTTACTATTTGGAGAAGAAGGGACCCCTGATTAAGAAGTATGTTGGGACATCAGTCAACAGAGAGCCAAGGGTCTCATTTCCTCCTGCATTAATATCTCACCAGTGTTAATTGCAGTTATGGGTGAATAGGCAATATTGGAGAACAGAGGATGTGAGTGCTTTGCCATTACTGATTACCTCACATCACACATTCAAAACGAATTTGCTTGTCCCTGCAGTCCTTGGGTCAGAGAAAAAAAGACTAGGGGGAAAAAAAGCCTGTTGTTACTGACAGCTGCTCTTCAAAGGTCAAGGATTACAATAGTCGGAGCACTGTGGGTCACGGCTGATGTGAACCGCACAGAGAAACTCTTCTTGCTCTCCCTACAGCTTAGCTGTAACAAATGTTATCTGTCCCTCTCTCTTTATAAGCTTCGAATTCACATAAAAATTTTTAAAAAAAGGAAAAATAAAGCAAATAAAAAATATTTACAATGTAATCTCTTCCCTGCACACACCTCTTCCAATCAGGCAGCTATGAAAGCTGTCCTCCTGGCAAGATAAACTATCATTTTTTAACAAGGTAGATGGATGCCTTCATACATTTTTAAGCTTGGGACAGGATATATTTTGTGGTTTATTTATAATGACATCAATTACAGTTGCTCCTTGGTAATAATTCACTCCTTTATAATTATTTATGAGGTGATTTTTACTTTTTTGAAAGTTTTATGTTTATTGATGTGTTTGGTTAACGAACACTTAAATGACATGGTCAGTTGCTTTGCAGGATGCTGGAGAACAGCAAAATCAATATGTTCTGCACCTGAGAACAATCCTCTTAGTTTTGTAGTAATGATTCCATGAGCAAGGTCCCAGGAGCCTGAGAGATAATTGCAATTCCACATAGTCAACAGTCTGCTCAGATCTATATAATCACTGTCTTTAGCTGCTTCATTTTGTTTGGTTTTGTTGCGTGTGATCTTTGCCATTAACATCTCTTTCTCTGTGATCTCAGCTGACTGTTTTTTGCCTCCCAACCCCTCCTTTAGCTTTCATTTTAGGGCCTCACCTCTGTTGAATTCAGATCCCTGCACCGAGTAGAGATAGTGGTTAGTTAAGTAGCTGCTTTCTGCCACTCAATTTATCTTTGCTGATTGCTACCTTTGGAGAATGAAAGTTCATAGCGCTCTGGATAAACATTAAAAAAAAGACATAATAAGGCTTAGCATCCCCAGCTGAAGATAATTGATCTCCTCAGTTGCTTTAATATGCAGAGTACAGAACACAGAGAAGTGTTAATGGAATAATATATTCTATGGCCCCTCTGTGCTGGGAGGCCAACAGCACTCTGCACGGTGAGAGATGGTAAGCAGGGTTAGCTCCTCCAGTCAAGAAGCTGGCAAAGAAATTTGTCTTCAGGTTGCAAGGCCTTTATAGATGCAAAGGAGAATATGTGATGGTATTTCAATCTCCAAAGTGGCTTGTGCTCCAGCTGTGGCACAAAGTGTTTTCTAGAAGGACAGGATCAATGGTGTAGGGCCTTTTTAAAGTGGTAATTGTAGCTTTAGCATATTTGTGAAATGCCTTGCCCAGCAAATGCACTGAGGTAATTAATCGGGTATATTTGTAAATTAGGTTTGAATGCAGAGCACATAAACCAAGACAGAGCTTATAAGTGTAAACCAGTCAGGAAAGCATAACAGACTTAATCCGTGATCTCTTACAGTGTGGTCCTGGACCACTTGTGGTCTACAAGGCCACCTTCAATACTCTGCAGCAGGTCTATAAAGACATATCAGACAATGAAATGTACAGTGTTTTCACATAAATGACACTGTGTGTCATTCCACAAGATCTTTGAGGATCCGACACTGATCTAAAGTGGTTGGGAATCACCGTCTTCCTGGATCACCACAAACACGAGAAAAATAAAAAAAACCGGTGCCACAACTTTCCGAATGAGGCTTCCTTTCCATGACATTCAGGTATGGTTTGTTCATCAGCTCATGCAGACAGTCATGCCACACTGCTAGCATCAAGTGGTTTTGAAATGCAACCTGATCCAGTCTATTACCATCCACATCAGCTAAAGGACTGCATCCAAGACCCCAGCTACAGTAAGCACCCTGTTGCAGGGTGTCCAGCAGAGCTTTCAAGAGCAGATGCTTTCAGAGCAAAGAGAATGTCTGAGGACAGAAAGGATTGGTAGAAAGGATAACTAATGATCAGACTATTTCAATTTGGAGCTCCAGCAGAGACACCTGAAAGAGGGTAGATTTTCATATACTGGGCACCTGAGAGCTGAAAACCGGATGTCTCAGCTGGACACCTAAACTATCAGGTATTCTCAGCAGTCACTTTAGAAAACACAGCTCTGAGTCCTTCAGTTAACACAAAACAGGCCAAACATCTTCCAAATAGTCCAGTGAAACCCTCCAAACATACTATTTGGAAAGTTATTAGCTGGTAGCTGACAAAACCAATTCTCCCCCTTTGTTTACAAAAATGAAAATTGGCATCATTCTTCTGAGTTTCAAAATAGACCAGTAGTAATGTTAACATGAATAAATCAACTGGGAAGATGTTTGTAAATCTTGATCAGCCAAAGAGATATAGTTACCTGCTATAAAGGAAGATAGCTGATTTTTCTACTTCCATTAACTGTTGCCAAATCTCATAAATGTAAACAGAGAATAAATCCTTTCAGTCACTGAATATGAATATTCTCCTGGGAAAATCCAGCTGGCATCCAACTTGATTTATGTGCTTTAAAAAAAGCATTTGTTTTATAAGCCTAGGGTGAACCTTAAAATATAAGTTCATGTGTAAAAAATATTATGGCTCAGGACCTATTTCAGCAAAAAAATTACATCCTCTTCTCAGCTGCCAACCATTCCCAATGATAAGAGCAAAGGCACGTGAACTCAGGGTCATGGCATCTGCTTGGAGGAATCTGTTAAACCTGGGTATTGAAACAATGACCTCTAGCATCACAGCCCCTTTCTAGACAGCTACTATGGCTCCTAATCTTTGCACTGAAACTAGAAGTCCGGAGCATCAATATTCATTGGATCTGAGCCTATGTGACTCTTTCACAGCCAGAAAAAAGAATCAAAAGCCTTCCCGCACAACCCCATCTTCGCTGCTTCTCATCTGTGTCACTTCAAGTGAAACGCCACTTCCCCTAGCCCATACTTCGTAGATGCTCCTAACATCCATCTTCTAACCCTACTCTAACATGTAATACCTTACCCAAATATTCCACACCTGTCCTTAATGAGTAAACTTCAAGTCTTAATAAACATTAGCGTTACTGGCAAATTTAGGCCAACTATGAAATACACTGCTCTCCTAGCCATCCAGTATTTCCTAAGTGTGAGAGGAAAAATATATCTTACAGCCACTCGTTATTCTTCAGTGTCTTTCTGCATTTTAGATGCCCTAACCAAATCATTAAAGAAATGCACATCTTTTTTTCATAGCCAGGCCATATTATTAAGCAAAACGTGATCACAAAGTTAGAAACAGGCCTGTTCTTTGGCTGGGGAGGCTGGAGATCTGCAAGCTCTGGGTGGTGGAAGGGAGTGAGGTCATGCTAAGATTTGAGGGAAACAGTGGATATTAAACTGATCATTTCTCTGTGTTTTATGTCTATGCCTGATTATCTACTCCCAAACTTGAAGATTTTTCTGTATGCATGCATACAAACACACATGAAATACACACTTGTTCACTATATATGAATCTCCTGTGCCATTTTATTTTCAGTCTTGGTGAAATTGAGAGAACACTGCCAAGCGTGTTCTCAGTTCTACTCTGTAGAGGCCTGAACTAAAATTACGACTGAAAAGCAAATGCTGTGACCTTTAAAGGAATTGAGGAGAAGCTATTTCCAGTACATTACTAAATGCTATATTTTAAAGGTTCTAACCTTATTTGCTACAAGTGTATAATATCAGGAAAACCTTGTGAGTGAAGGTTCTGCATTCATCACATAGCCCAAGTCACTTACAGAAGAGATGGGGAAAGTTATTACTTTCCCCCTTGCAGACATTAAAGTTCAACCCCCGTTCCTGTAGTGTTTTGCAGCATTAAGTAAGGTTCAGGGATCACTTTAAGAATTACAGTCTTCTCAACTTAACAAAAATACAGTTTCCTGCAAGCAGCCATAGATGCGTCATCAAACAGGGAGAGCAATTTATGAGATATGCATGTCCTACACGGCTCAAACAAGCTAAGGGGAACCAGGTACTGTTATCTGATATCGCCATAGCATAAACTTTATTGAACAGAATAATCTTTTATGAGAATTATAATAGAAATTGATTTACAAGATACAGTTTAAAAGTAAAGGATAGGACAACAAAAGACATGTCATAAACTCTTGAGAGGCCACCCTTAAGCCTGGAGTTTAGTTGCACCAAGTAAGTAACAAGAGGTGTGTGATGGTGTGTTTGTGTAGTGCTTCATTTAACGTCTGACAGTCAACAGAGACTTTGTGTTTTGATGTTTAGAAAATGATAAAGTGAAATGTTAACTTCACTTTATTTATTATTATTATTGATTGATTTATATTGTACCTTTCGTATGTATAACAGTACTCTACACCAAATAAATCAGGGAGCATAAAGCCTTCATCACAGCAAAAAAAGAATGAAAGCAGGCAGAACCAGAAATGTCAATAAAATGCAAAAGTGGTTAGTAAACAAGTGTGGGGTTTATCTGATTTTTATAAATTTGTCTGGAATTAGCTGTGTGGGATACTGTGGTGTCAAGTATTTCACCAGGTAAGTTCCTAATAAGAAAATACAACATATCAGGTAACAGACAATAGAAGAGGTGGAAAATGTAAATGCTACAAACCAGAGCTACTATGCAGCTTGCACTACAGAATATGAATTGAGTCAGGAAACAGCACTAAGAAAATATGCAAGATCTGAAATTCTTTAAAAAGCAATGTAACATTCATAATCAAGGAATTTCTAATACAAAGACAATCTGCTACCATTCAGTTCTCATCCCTGCTATCCGAGTCCCTGGCCCCGTAAGCTATAATATGGGCTTAGCCATGAGCTTACAATTAAGCACATAATTTATAGAATCACTGCTACATATTACACGTGAAAATGAGAAAAAGTTGAAGAAAAGCTCCAAAAATACTGCACAAATTATTCTTTTCTGCATTTCATTTTTGGCCATCAAAAAATACCTCCATTCGTTTCAGTATAACAGGATTGTGCCCTTAAAGAGCTTAAAGAGTTACAGGCCCTGGATGTGCTTTAAAGCAATACAGGAAATCACAGGCACAGATATGGTACTTGACCTTTAGTGGTGCAATGAAACCACTAAAATGTATGTTAGGCTGCAAAATGCTGAGATCTTCTACTGTGAAACAAAACAGATATTGATTTTTCCTATACACCTTTTACTACGACAGTAAGTCAAACATAGTTGGTGCCAGATGATTCTGGTTGTTTGAGGTATCATGCAACATGTTCAGTAAAACTCAAGAGTAGTGAAATCTTAGCATTTTGCAGCTTGGCTTTCTGAATTAAATTAACCAAAACTGTGGGTTAAATGAATGTGCCAGCAATGCCTCCCTGTACCTTAGATGAAGTGAAGTTCTGTAGAAACCTATGCATGGCCCCCGACACTGCCAAGTTCTATAGGTGAGAGGATGAAATTTTGCTGCATGAATGCAAGATGTTTGGAGAACATGGTTGGATTTCTGAGTTAACCATTAGGCACGAAACCAGACAAAGACTTCCAAAGATCCCAATGTAATGGAGGAGTCCATGTCTTATCAAAAAACAATTGCAAATTTCACCTCACGTGAGTCTAGAACAACTTGAGGATTTGACCATTAATAGTTTTTAAAGTTATTTAAATTAGCTAAACCTGAAATGGAAGTACAGCAACATATTTTTGACTCTTAAAGAACAAATGGTTCTCAAAAAGCCTTTATAAGCTAAGTAATACCTGACAGTAACAAATTCTAATGAGAAAAAATTTCATACATCAAATATATTTCTGCATTTCTGCAACCCAGAACACAGTGTTGATTTTTACAGATACATGAGCAAGGATGGATTAATCTTTGTGAGTTTGGATATGAGTCTGCAAAGCTGCTTCTCCCACCCCACCGCAGGTCCAAGAGGCTGAAGGCACACAGTACTCTCTAGTATAACCTCCACTCTCTCCTGCTATATGATTCTACTTTAAATACAAAGATCTCTGTGACTTTACTACTGGTTGCTGTGGAAATGCTTGTGAGATCACAGGTCTCAATGAAAACAGCAGGAACTGTCAGATTAAAAGTGGTTTTCAATCTATCCACAGAGCTCTATACATGTTAAATTTGTGATTAAAATCCACAGACAATAGGTCTCCTCTTCTTAATGACCTTTCGTAGGTCACTATATCGTCTAAGGTTACTTGTGGACTCTGTGCAGAAGTCCAGGGCCAGTAATTGTTTCCTATGCATGTGTTTTAGTACTAGTAAGAGAGGCGATGTGTTCTACGAAGGCATAGTGATCCAACCCCAAACCAAGCTATTCACACTGCCTACTTCAAGTACCTAAGCACCAGGCAGAGGGAAGGTCCTTAACTGAGATACTCCAGGCTCTTTTGTAAGGGCATCAGGGTCCTTGAGTTGTTGCTTCTTTTCCACTCCAAGTTGGAGCTTTTCAGGACTACCAGTCTCGGCTATCAGGCAGGTGGGGGGCTCCTGTTCTCCAAATGAAAGCAGCAACATCAGCATTGATGACCCAACCTTGCCACCCTTGTATACTCAAAATCGAGTCCTATAGCTATACCAACGGTATGTGACAGTGTCAATCCGAGCAGCAAGGCCAGAACTGCTTGCTAGCAAGAATGCAGGTCTTCAGCTGACTCCAACGGGAGTTCGTGCATGGCAAGCATGGGGAGTCAGCACCACTGAACATTATTAGTAACTGCAGCTGGGTTCCTCCCAGCTAAATCTGCCTCATCCGCAAATGACCACCAGAACATGAAAAAACAGACGACTTGCCATACCTTAAGTGAAAAAATATGATTGAATAAATCCAGAGCATAAGAGTTTGTGCCTAATTAGTTAAATCCCCTTAAGACATAATAAAAAAACATTGCTAAAAGGGCTCTCAGTAATTTGTAATAAGATGCTTAGATAATGTGCTCACTATCAGGGGAAGTTTCCAGTTTCACTGTACTCCATTTTTTAACATCTTGGCAAAGACGTTTTTCTCCCTCTCATGCTAAAGACCTCCCATTGACACTGTAACGTTAGCCTGGGAGCAGCTGGTGACTATTTCTGATGAATGGCAGGTGAGAGTATTTCACGCCAAACCAACACGCACGCAAAACGGAATTCTCCATCCTTGTTTCCTTCGTTTAGCAGTTTTAAAGAAGCCCAAGGCATGGCTGTTCAAGACAGTTAAGCGTTCACCTGACATAAGCAGGCTGGCTGCAGGGGGGCAAAAGCAAAGCGGGGAAAAGCTCTGAGAAAGAGCTGCCCGTCCTTCAGCTTGGCATCAATACACTCCTACCAGGGGCTCTAGCAGGGCACCAGTGGCCAGCACAAGCCAGATGGGTATCTGAGCATGATAGTCCACAAACAGATGAAAAGCTATCTCTTTTGGAGCTGACCCAGAATGAAATGGGCTTTCTCCATACCATAAAAAAGCAAAATCAGTTGAAAGGGATAATCAAAACATTAGCATTTCTCTCCGTGTCCAACTTTCAGGGGGATTTTCTTGTTTTGATTCTATTTTTGCCTTTTGATTATTTAACATACTTAATTCAGATTAATTTGGACCTGAAACTTTATTTCAGAACAAGAAATTTAAAAGAATTTGGCTTTTTCAGTAATTTTTTTATAAGTGGTTTTAGTTGTTTTGAAATTGCATTTTTTCATCCCTGCAAACAAACTGATTGACAACTGTTGCCCACTCCCTATTTACCAATATGAAACACATGAGAAAACTCCGTGTCAAATCTTCCATCAACAGATAGATTTAAACCAAGTTTAAAGCGTAACTGGATAATAATGTAAAAGATGCCAACCAAAAATGCCTATGCTGACAGTGGTGGTCCTGGCCTTCTAGCGCCCTGATTAGAATCTGCTCTGGAGACCAGACTATTTTGATGGGCTGGACGAGGACTGACGGCTCCGTCTATCATTTCAGGTGTGCCGATGCTCATCCTGATTTCTGCGCATGAAGAGTGCAAACACCAAAAAAAGCTGAGCAGCCTCAACTGACTCAGTTTTTACAGAAATCAAGGGCATTCATAAACAACCAGGACTGCCACCCCCCCCCCCTTTTTTTTTAAAGTTCATCAAAACACCTTTTTACATTGCTTCAGCTTTTCTTTTTGTGCCAAGTTCCAGCAATAAACCTGCTTTATTAAACTGACATTTTGCAAGTAGTTAGTCCTGAAAATTGACTAAGCCCTTTTGGTATTAGAAAAATCATTCTAGAGGCAGCTGAAATATTAAATGAAACAAAAAAAAAAGCTAATGGAATGGCAGGAAATCTGATTAATTTCTTTTTTTCGCAGAGCAATGCTGATGAAGCAAGATAGCCATTTTATTCAGCAATGAGGTAATTTGTTTGGCAAAAATAGAAACTACCTGAATCTGGGCTGAAAATCTAAACTGTACTTTAGCTGAAGTTCAGAAATATTATTTAAGTTCACTTGAATTGTGTTTTCGTATTCCCACTCTAATTATGACAGATTGGCACCCATATCAAATTAGGAGCGGCCAAGAGGTGGATGGGAAACTTGAAGAACAGCAAAGTTCTGCCTGAAGCAAAGAGGGTGATTCATTTGGAAGGAGGTTTTCTGAGGAATCAACATTCCAAATTAGTTACCTGGAAGTTTGGGGCAATTAGATTGGATATTTGAAACTGCAGCTGAGTTACCAGTTCCGTTAATTAATTTTATTATTCTCTCCTTAGTTAACTAAGCTCACCCTGAGAATCAAGGTTTCTAAGTGAGTTTGGAAGTGGGATTTAAAGAAAGCTTTTCAAAGCAAATATTAAATATGTATAGTATATGGATATACCACCTTATAATATCTGTAGAAGACTGGGAACATAATGCATGTAAATTCACATAAACATTGTGAAGATTTTTCTTCCCTGTCCTTTCTGCAATTTTATGAAAAATTAAAAGTGTGTAGTTGTACACACAAAGCAGATAGGCAGGTACTCCACATACTCTGCACATACTACGTGCTCTTTTTTAGCTAAACACACCAGGCTGAACTGTATACACTTCACTGAAGTGCCTAAATCAGATAGGCAATTCCAAAGAATGATTCAATGCATCCAAAACCCAAGCTGCCCTCCCTCTGTTTATCTCTACCAAGCCCAGAGGGAATCTACAGTAATGAAAATATTATTTAAAACCTTATTTAAGTGTTTGTATTTTCAAGGGATGAAAGCAGGCTTTATGTGCATATTATTTTGTGGATTCAAATGCAGCTCTGTTTTTGTGGAAACTCTTTCTTATCACCATGAGTTTTGGTAATTCCAAGGTTAAAGAAGACAATTTCAGAATATTAGTTCATCTGATAACGTGTAAACTCTTGCCAGTTACTATAAGGCTTTGGTTTTGTTTCTGTAGCAAAACAGGTAAATTTTTCATTATGTTTCTTTCCAACCTGCTTGGAGGAAAAGTGACAACCATTATTGCTGCCTAATACAGCTAAGCCCCTGTGTTACACTGCTCTGAGCAGAAATACATCAGGCAAGGACTAGCTTGCATTTCATACTCAGGACAGAAAGAACATGATGGTTGTGAACGGAAAACGAGATTATACCAAATGGAACAAATACTAGAAGTGGGAGCAAACCCAACCAATTCAGAGCATTGCTGCAAGCTTACTATTATTATGGATGACTGTTTCACCTTATAAACCAGGTTTTCATTATGTTTCTGATAAAGCTACATTTGGAGAAAGACTGTTTTCTTGCCCTGCTTTGAGAGGATTTAGCTTACCACTGGGTTGTGCAGCACCATTACGTGAATTTCACTAATGAGTAGATCTAATAAAGAAAGCTGCAGAACAATATGCTGAAGTTACATACGTGCCTTCTGCTCTTTAAATCACAGTAGTTAAAACAACAACAACAAAAAATCCAAACCCAACCCTCTCAGCTCTGCAGGCTGATACAGCCCCACATCATTAATCTCTCCAAGTGGCTAGCTTAGTCTAGTTTCTACAATGTCATTGTACATTGCAGTCCATGTCCACATCCAAGAACGTACACTGATCTGGGAACCCTTGATTTAATACATGTTGCCACACTGCCCTTGACCTCAGAAGGACTTTGAAGTTTTCTGGCTGGAGATGAAAGTTAGAGTATGTGTGGCAGAGCCGGGCTGTAGAGTAAGAAAGAATTGCTAACTCAACAACTTGTTAAAACACATATTTCCAGAACTTTTTTTTATTATTTATTTTTTTTACACTAATAAACACACTATTTCCAGAATTTCAGTCATCTTGTTCAGATTGATTAGATGAGAGATGAATTTGAACAGACAGATAGATTAAATCAAGAGTTATGGGTAAATTATTTCCAGTCCTCCAAATCTGGCCTGATGGTATCCATTTCCTAGTCCTCCTTAAGGATTTATGCTGGAGTGTGGCCTATAAAGCTTCGATCCCTGTATGCATCATCAGGTTATGAGTGGCAATTAGATGCAAACTGAGGATATCTTCCCAGAGAGGGCTTTATTCTTTGGAAGTCATAAGAGGAGACCAGATTCAGAAGCTACTTGTTGGCAATGTTACTTTCCAAAAGAATAAAGAGCTTACACAGGTTTTTGATATAGTGTGACCAAATCTGTGAAAAACAAGAGAGATAAAACTCCTCGAGATTATTGTTTGCTTCCCTGTCATATGTTCATGTTGTTTGGACCTAAAGCAGACATCTGTTGGACAGCTTAGTCATGTTGTAAAAAGGCCAGATGTAATTAAAGTGTGTACTCGTTTCTTGCCAATCAATAGGAACTGAAAAAAGAACACAACACCAGAGCACGAGATCACAGTTTTCTCTTTCTCATAAAGGATCACATTTTATTAAGCAGGAGCCTCATGCTTCAATCTGCTGGGCAGAGATTCACCCGTAGGCAGGTAGGCTTTTAGCAGCAAAAAAAGCCTTGTCAGATCTCTCTTTGGACCTCTTGAAACATACTGCATTTTCTTACCAGCAAAAAGCAGAATCAGCTCTTGGTATTGCTCTGTGCCTGGAGAACACTAAATTTGCACAGACAAATAAGGAGATAGGAACAGTCTTCCATTTCATGAGAGCCAAGGATGAACAAGGTTTGATGCCCTTGACACTGAGTATCTAATATTGAATTACTCTGACTTTGGACAAAGAGAAGTCAAGTAGTCACAAGCAAAAAGGAGAGTTAAGACCACCTTGTGAATCAAAGAGGTTGCAGGGAAAAAAAAAAAAGCATCATCTGTTTTTTATGGACTGTCATGGTTTAACCCCAGCCAGCAACTAAGCACCACGCAGCCGCTCACTCACTCCCCCCCCACCCAGTGGGATGGGAGAGAAAATTGGGAAAAGAAGCAAAACTCATGGGTTGAGATAAGAACAGTTTAATAGAATATAAAAAGAAGAAACTAATAATGATAATGATAACACTAATAAAATGACAGCAGTAACGATAAAAGGATTGGAATGTACACATGATGCGCAGTGCAATTGCTCAC
This sequence comes from Aquila chrysaetos chrysaetos, assembly GCF_900496995.4. Classification (NCBI taxonomy): domain Eukaryota; kingdom Metazoa; phylum Chordata; class Aves; order Accipitriformes; family Accipitridae; genus Aquila; species Aquila chrysaetos. The sequence goes on from NC_044011.1 coordinate 28,763,136, forward strand.
CACCCGCTGACCGGCACCTAGCTAGTCCCCGAGCGGCGATTCCCCGCCCCCACTTCCCAGTTCCTATACTAGATGGGACGTCACACGTTATGGAATACCCCGTTGGCCAGTTTGGGTCAGGTGCCCTGGCTCTGTCCTGTGCCAACTTCTTGTGCCCCTCCAGCTTTCTCACTGGCTGGGCATGAGAAGCTGAAAAATCCTTGACTTTAGACTAAACACTACTTAGCAACAACTGAAAACATCAGTGTTACCAACATTCTTCACATACTGAACTCAAAACATAGCACAGTACCAGCTACTAGGAAGACAGTTAACTCTATTCCAGCTGAAACTAGGACATGTCCAGATTGGATAAACTAGAAGTTATAGGCATAAAACACTGAGGAGTTCAGGTTGGACACTAGCAACAAGTCTCTGATCCTAAGAGTGCAGAATTGAATTAGATTGCCTGTGAGGAACAGCACATGATTAAGTCTTCAGCGCTGGGGATTTGTACGAACAAGTTCAACAAATATCTATCCAGAAAAGTTAAAATCAGTCCTGCTCTGGGCAGAGGACTGGATTAGATGATCTAGTCATTTGGGTGACTTTCATCCTCAAGATCCTAAACTCCATGTTGAATCAAAGCACTTGCTTTGCCTGCATCTCCTGGGAATTGGTTCTGTGACAACAGTTAACCCTTTTCCAAGTAACCAGTATCTTTTAGGTTCACAGCAAGAGGAGTTCGGCATTACCAGAAGATTTTAAGCAACACCTCAAGCAACAAAACACTGTAAAATTGCCAAGCAAGAGAAACAGAATGTCATTGTCCTAGTTTCAGCTGGGATAGAGTTAATTGTCTTCCTAGTAGCTGGTACAGTGCTATGTTTTGAGTTCAATAGGAGAAGAATGTTGGTAACACTGATGTTTTCAGTTGTTGCTAAGTAGTGTTTAGTCTAAAGTCAAGGATTTTTCAGCTTCTCATGCCCAGCCAGTGAGAAAGCTGGAGGGGCACAAGAAGTTGGCACAGGACAGAGCCAGGGCACCTGACCCAAACTGGCCAACAGGGTATTCCATACCATGTGACGTCACATCTAGTGTATAAACTGGGGGGACTGGGGGGGGATCGCCACTCTGGGACTAACTGGGCGTCAACCGGCCGGTGGTGAGCAATTGCACTGCGCATCATTTGTATATTCCAATCCTTTTATCGTTACTGCTGTCACTTTATTAGTGTTATCATTATCATTATTAGTTTCTTCTTTTTATATTCTATTAAACCGTTCTTATCTCAACCCATGAGTTTTACTTCTTTTCCCAATCTTCTCCCCCACCCCACTGTGGGGGGTGGGGAGTGAGCAGCTGCGTGGTGCTTAGTTGCTGGCTGGGGTTAAACCACGACAGTCATCTTAAGGAGTCCCCCACCAAACAGAAAAGCTCAGCAAACTTCAAGTTAAGCAAAATCACTTGGCCATCTTGCTAAAATGTGTTGTGAGTTATGGTATTCGTGCACAGGAAACACCAGGGAAAGAAGCAGTACACAATCTTTTTTTTTTTTCCCTCGTACCAGTCAGTGAATTGGTTTGTAAACTACAGTTATTTACTGCAATGATGTCCTGGAAGTACTTCATCAAAATACCTCCACACCATCACAGGTTTACAAAGCATTTGCAAAACAGATTTACGGTAACTGATGTACTGGCAGACATATGGGCTATTTGTTTGATTCTCCACACCATGATGCTGGTATCTCTCCTTTGAATCAAGTATCAGGACTAAACCCATCCTTCGGTGGGATCCAAGAGTGTACTGACTGCAGGTTAGCAACTCCAGTATCTTTTCTTTTTTTCCCAATTTATTTCTGAAACACTATTCTCAACCTGTTCCTGGTCAGAACTGTTCCTTATTGCTGCAAATCTCTTCTAATTCACTATTTTACCTAGTGTTTCATATTAATTAGCTCTAGGCAGCTCCCTGCTCAGTACCTTACGTAGACCTGCATTGGTTTTCGAGGCTAGCTAGCTCTCTGCACTGACTAGGTAAAAGGGACACAGCTGGAATTTAGGCCACCTGCATATGGCTGCTTTCTGCTGGGCTCCTTACATTCATATAATTAAGGAGGAAAAAGCCCTTTCACAGACATGCATGCATTCAGTGACTATTAAGAGAAGTCCTACCAGCTTAAGTGGATTGAATGATATGCTTAAAATTACAAGCAGGACCAACTACTGATGGCTTCCTTTTACTGTTCCTGCTAAAGGGGTCTGTTCACCGTACAGGTGCTGACAGATTGTTTGATGAGATTTTTAAGTTCAAGAGATGAACAAAAGCAAATCTTAAAAGCAAAAGAGAAGGAACTATTTTCATCGTGTTCTTTCATACTTCAAAAAGTGGTACTTCCGTTTCCCTCTTCCCACTTGCTCTATCTCAGTTAATATGTCTTAGGTCATTTAGAGGTGGTTAAACAACCTTGAAGTGCTCCTGAACTGATCCAAAAAGTAATTTTTCACACCTAATTAATACAAACCTTTAAGAAGTTTTTTTACTTTTTATGATTAAAAGCAGATGTCTTGGATCAGAGATGGACTTACAGAGTCACTGAGGGAGGACACACTGCATCCACATTGGCCATCATAAACTTAGGTATGTAAGTCTAGGCTACTCATCAAAGCTGCCTATAGCCAGCAGAGAGGGATAACTATCTTCAGGGTATGATTCAGCCTGTCCTAAAATAACTGTCAAGGACAATACAGATTAATCATTCCATGGAAATGATCATTTCTCTCCCACCAACTATAGACAGAGCCTATATCATTACGTTAAAGACAATGAATTCCTAGGTGCTTGATTTATGTTAGATGAGAAAAATCTCCCAGAAACTCAAAAGTCAACCCCAAATTGAAGCCAATCTTTTGAATTGGATCTTCTCTTTTTTCTTTTGGGATCAAAGCTGCCAGACTAATCTTGCATTAACATTTCTTCTGCTAGACCTTCTTATGTTACGGGTCCAGAAACTAAACACCCCACCAAAACATTCTTGCAATTTTTTTCAGCTGTTCCAAAAAAGTTGCAGGACTTTCCTGACAAATTGTCATCTTGACTGTTTCCTACTTTTAGGAAGGGGGAGATGAGCCACATAGGTATGAACAAATTTATCTCAGCTACACTCCCTAATTATTTTAGGTTTGGCCATCAATTTAGCTGTGGGAAAGTTTGCAAACTATATGGCTGATTAAGATTTAGCACCACTCCCAAGTCATATTGTGACACTAAACATTCTTTTGTCTATTTACACATCCTGGCTTTCGCACATGATAAAGTGACATTTTTGTTTTGTTTTGTTTTGTTTAAAAGGTGCTATTTAACTGCTTAGGTTTGGAGTTTTTTTCCCCAACCTGTCATGTTTGGTCATATAATATATTCAGTATGATGTTTTGCCGTCATCAGATTTCTCACTGTCCAGACTTACTATGTTTGTGCTTTCTAGTCACATATGCACTTTCCATTGGTGCGTTTCTATCATCTGGTTTAGGCCAAGGACCGTCATCTAGATGGTATCTCTCTGAATTCAGAATTCCACATAAACTGCAGGAAGAGACAATAGATCTAATGGGGTAGTTATGGTTAAAATGGCAAATTTGATACTTTGTCATAGACTAATGGAAGATGAAAACAAACACAAAGTCATCCTGATTGCTCTAAGTGGCCTTTTTGCTGCCACCTAACAAATGTTAACAGGGCGGCACAAGGCATTTCACTAAGAGCTGCAATTTCAAGCTTTAAAACTCAGAAACCATTGTGACATTTTAGAGGTTTGGGCTTTGAAAACTGATTTTCACATTTTATTTGCCTGGATGCATGGTGATGAAAGATCTGATAATATCTCCATGACCTGAGTCTACCACATTCCACAGCAAAATGCATCAACACTGCATTTTCATGGTAGACAAAGAACCAAATGTTTATTATGGCTTTATGACACCACAATAGAAGTGTAGATTTGAGTATATGATTTAAGATTTTATATAGCTTAGTTGAGCCACATAAAATATTCCTTTAGAAGACTAAAATTTTTAGTCAATCTTCATATTCTTTTTAGACCTAGCTTCATCTGAGCCCTTTTCATTCAGTCCCTTCTCAGTTATGACTGCATCTTTTGGAAACGATGGTAAACTATACTGAATACAACACAGTATGGGGTCTTAATAAAAGAATTAAGCAATCCATCACCATCTCCTTAAGCTTATATTCTGCATTCAGGCTCTTAATCCTGGCATTCCTGTGGCTTCTCTAAATGCTTCTCCAAAATGTCGGAACATTTCCAAGAAAAAGTCTCCATCCTTCCCCCACCCTGGCACATTCCTTTCTACTGTACATAGGACAATCTGTTAAGTTCATTTCTAAATCAGTTATATCAGTCACAAAATATGCCAGTTTCTCATATACAAACTGGATACAAATTGCTTTACTGATATGCATTATATAGACAACTATTCCAAATCAGATCTCAAAGGCTCAACTACTTGTTTTATGAAAACAAATCTTGTCATTCCCATTTCTGAAATGCAGTCCAACCCAAAATAGCATAGTGATTAATAATCCTTCCTGAATTCAGTTACAGAAGACCATCATGATTTACACATTATCATCATTATTTATGCTGAAGGAAAATTAAAATATAGACAAGCAATTAGCACTCAGAAAAACAACATCTGAGCAAGGAAAAGACCTTAGCCACATTTAGTCCATAGTCTAATCTTTAACTAATTGGCTGCGCTCCCTCAGTTAAATCTCATATAAAGCCTTAAATGTTGAGGCAGACAATCCTATTTTAATAGGTAGCAAAATCTTCTGAACTTTGTAGTTAATTTATTGCCATCTTACAACATCTTTGCATTTGCATACCTCCAAAATCTACGGTCACTCAGTTCCCCTATAACCATGCGAAAGTCAGAATTAGGTCTAATCTCATCCTCTATACTCCTTCCATAATGGAAAAAGAGAGTTTTCTCAGGATGGTTCACCCCATCCTACAATAGGTGTTTGAGATGAAATGCACCTTCTAGCAGTTCTTGTTCTTCTCCGTTAGCTGAGTGAACAGGCACTTCCACAGAGCAGACTTGGACACACAATTTTAAAAGGCTTAAGTCCAGTAAAACAAGCCTGTGCAAATCAAGGAGAATGAGCCTACATTCTCAAGAAAGGGTATCACTCACCAAGTTAAATATAAATCCTCCGTGTAATTCTACAGAGAAAAAAAAATCTTCATTGTATCAGATTTTAGGGTCACATTTCAAGGACATTGAGGAATTTCTGGAAATGTTTGGGAAAGGGACTCTTGCTCTGTGTGTGTGATTTAGTGACTTAAATTTGCTTCCACTTTGAAAAATGCCTCATCTATCTTCTCACCTGTCATATTAAAAACACCTTACTCCACAAACCTTGAAACAGGTAGGTTTCTTAGGCTTGCTGCTATTATTTTCTAGGGTAGGAAGGAGAAAAGATTATTTGATTCCGTACTGATAAATATAATGAAAGAAAAGATGACAGCAGAGAATTTCATTGTTGGCTTCCCAAATAGTCTCTGCTACTTTACAAAAGGAAAAAAAGAAAGACTTATACGTGTGGTAAGCCATTCTTTATTTCACAACCACTATGCAGAGTATCTGTGGTAAGATTCATATCTGATGAACAGGCAGTTTAAGTTACCTTCTGCAGGTTAGGTACTGCAGAAGGCTTGTAGCAGAGCTAAGTGTTAAGCCTGGCCTTAGGAGTAGCCCAAGCTACATTTTATCCACCAAAAAATCGCCTCTTACAAATAGTTTTTGGTTATCAACACTTAGTCGTGCCAGTTATAAAATCTGGTCTCCATCTTTGGAGAGTGCCTTGAAAGCCACAGTAAGGCATGGTTAGCAGTTGTGTCTCATCTTCAGTTGGCCCAGAGACATGGAGTGAGCTGGTTTCTGGCCTATTAAAAGTAGCTTCACATCGGATTTAAAGCCATGAGGAACACGAATCTCAGTATAAATGAATATGTGCATACCTACATCTGTTCCTGACACGTGACAAATACACATCAAAGTAAGAAAATCTTAACATAAAAATTTTTTGCACTGCTCTAAAAGAAGTACTAATCTTTGACTGGCTATGTAAAAAAAGAAAAAAAATTACTGCATCAGTAATTTATATTGATCAATTTCAAATATATGCTTACATGCAAGACCTATAATCTCACATACGTAGAGAAATAGGACCTAAATAGACAGTATGATTTATCTATCACATGGAGTACAAACGAAACTCACTTCTTTAAAGTGAAAAAATACTCTGATAACAGAGAATGTTTCTCACTATACGGCCTCCTTTAAAATGAAGTGCCATATGGAAAAAATACGTTAAAATAACCCATCCAGGGGTCAGATCAGTTTTTCTTCAGTAATGAAGTACATAGTCAGTAGGGCTCCCTGAGATTAATGGATTTACTCTATATTATGGTTGGACTTGATGATCTTGAAGGTCTTTTCCAACCTAAATGATTCTATGATTCTATGATTATGTACACAGTTCACAGAGAATTAGGCAGTCTTAACTATCCTTTCTCCAGCCCTTAGGCACTTGTGGTCCATGAAAGCTTTTCTAGGTCAGACAATTCCAATCACACAACAATCTCAAATTTTATTTATTTATTTATACACTTTTTTGGACATCTCCCTTTCTCCTCTTATTCCCAAAGAACTACCTCAGCGGTGACTCCCTGATTTCTACAGTGGGGTTGTGTCTTTCCTAGCCCCTGCGATATCTTTACCCTGTGTGCTCAGAGATTCCTTCACAGGAACATCACGAAGAGAACAGCCCAGAACAAAACATTTCATATCCACACAGTAGATATCATCTCTACCTAGCAACCTCCCTTCTGCCTTCTGCTTTCTTCCACCTGTATAGGCTACTCTTACCCATGAATTCTGACCTCACACACACTGTTGACCTGTTCTGCAGCCACCTCTGCCTGCTCCACTGCCTTTGCAGTACACACCACGTTATAGGATTTAGCCCAAACATCGACTAGATTGGGTCAGAGGCTCAAAGGCAAAAACAACCATTTCTTTTTTTTCCTTAAACTTGCATTTACTTCTGTCTTCCGTGCCTACCACAGAGGAGCAGCTACGCAATCCCAGGGATATGTAGTACAAGAATACAATGCAGCCTGGACCCCCCCCCAATTCAGCTCTGTGCTCCTACCCACATGCAGTCATGGAGTAGGAGGAAAATCTTTGAGCCTTTATCCAACAACCAGTCCTGGCTGTGCTGAATTTGACAGCAAAGTTTCCACTGCCTTCATCAGGGTCAGGATTCATGCTGTGACACTGCAGTTACTAGCACTGTTATTGCCAATGTTACATTATACACATGTGTGTATGCACGCGTAAAACACAAGCGCTCTGCAAAGCGTAAAACATTTTGCTATAAACCGCTAGAGAATTTCCACCCTTTTCCGCATCTAACAACCGTGCTCTGCCCATACCAGCCACAGGTCGCTGCTGGGTTTTTCAATGAATTAACTCCAAGCATTTAAAAGAAAGAACATTGCAATATGTTTTTCTGACAGGTAAGAAATTAACTGCATACCAGGAGCTATTGAATTCAGCTTTAATAGTATCAATAAACATTTCTGATTAAATTATGAAATTGATTTTATAATTTTGACCATTATGTTTTTACATCAATATCATCATATGACAGCAAATGTAGTTACCGCTTCCTTATTGATCTTAGACATGGCAATCCAAAGTACTTGTTTGACTATATTACAAAATCAAACTTGATTTCCTGTAGTACTGTAGTAACTTTTGGTCATGACTTGATATGAAGAACCAATAACAAATGGATTATCAAGTTATTAAAAGGTATGCTTTGTTCTCAGATGCCCAGGCACAGTTCTGCTGCATGCTTTTAGCAGTTTCAGGGCAAGTTTCAGGACTTAGGGATGTTGTTATTCTTTTATGTCAAATAATAATCCCTTCTCTTTCTCTTGATGAGCCATCTATCAGGTTTCTTGTGAGCCATCTAAACACTATTTATTAATGAGAAGGAACAAAGTGCTATTTATAATGCTCATTCAAGCAATCCAACAAAAACTCAGAGTTTCTGTAGCTTGGGAGCATTACTCTTGGTCTCACCCTCCCCTCTGTCAGGATAATAGTTATGTGTTGGGATACTCCATCTCCCCATAAGGTTTAATGTTCTGTTAAGAGAATGCATAATTCAAAAGGACCACTGTTGCTCCAATACATGCATAATAGTAAATCAAAGGTGTAATGTGCTGGATATTTATGTCTCAGGGTTAAGAACAAGTCTGATCAGATTAAAGAAATTTCGGTACCGGGCTTTTTGGCTGCTGTAAATTTTTCCACAGGCCCTCCCATGTCTGAACCTTTCTAGGCTGAAGGACTATGAGGCATCTTCATTGATACAAACTGCCGTCATGAAAGAGGAGCAGCGAGTTGAGACCTTAAGCTGTTTTGTCAGATTGCACTTTTGTAATGGATCTGTGGGTCCGCTGATATGTTACCCAAAGGTGTCTTTTCCAAACAGCCAGTCATGTTTCTTCCTCCCTAATTATAGGGGCATCTGTTTCAAAATGTAACTAATCCCCCCAGGTTTGTGGCTGAGGAAAGGGGTGGGAGGGGTCAGCTGGAACTTGCGCTCTTATCCCTCTTGCAAGATTATTCCCTAATATTCACAAAAGTATTTAGACCATTGACAAGTATTTGCCTTGACAAGCCTGTGGAGAACTCAATACAGTCTTGTCTGTCTGAGATAAACTGTTCCCTGAAATAAGACATCAGCAGAGCACGGGAAGTTGTTTCACCCTGCTTTGATTAAAGAAAAAAAAAATACAATCGGTAAGCTGCTTAAAAAAATATTGGCCATTTAATGCCTCTGGGAATGAGTGATTCATATAGTGTTGGTTAAATCAGTCACAGCACAGATAGGCACCGCGTAGACTCTGTGCAGTGATTATGGGCCCTGTAACTGCTGCTATACCAAAGCCAGAACATACTATAAAGTACTCTATAGTATGGTCTGGTGGTGGTGTGGTGGTATCAGTATTTTGTTCATTCAGTTTATACTGATGCTCCTTTTATTTCCTATCCTACCCTGTACAAGGTCTCATGATGTATTTAAGCAGAAAATGCCTCAGTAGGTCACCCATCAGAATCGGGGTATGGCAAACCAGGGATTTTGGTGCACTGGAGTTTGCTGCCTTGCATGAGAGATTTGTGGAGGGCCTTTCAGCTCTGAGCCCTTTCGCCAGAACAGCTTCCCCTAATCTTTAAAACACACAGCCCAAGTCTCTCACTTGTCTGACATTATCTCAGAAATCCTTTTTTGGCTTTCCATCACTGACCACTTTTCCAAAACTACACCTTTACCTTGCAAAAGCTTCGACACTTCACTCAGGATTCTGCCTGGAAGTGTAAAAATATCATATATCCACTAGACACTTTGGGCTGGAATCAAGGCAATAGGCAATAGCTCTGCTGGAGTCAATAAAGTTTGCTGATTTATCACCAGCTCAAGATGTAGCCTCAGTTGCAGGTCCATGTTTCTTCACTGAGCCACCTGCATCTGGCACTGGAGCTCTTAGGTCAACAGCCTGACACCTGAAATCTCCTTGAGGATTCCTGATCTTATAAGGCAGTAAGCACCCTAAATTTATCACCACAACACGGCAAAAAGGGGTAAGGATGCTCAAGGTACAAGCAGCAATTCAACACCAAGCTCTCATTGCAAGTGAAGGAAAGCTTTAATGTACACAGGTGAAAAAAAAAATCTCTGAAGGATCTGTGGTGGCTTTTCAGCCTTCTTGGGGAAATATGAAAAACCAAGTGAGTGCTTCCTACTAACTCCTGAAACACTTGGCCTGTTATAGGTTAAGGTAACAGCATGCTCTTAGAAAGCTGTTCCTTTTAAAATTTAACATTTATTCTTACAAGTACCTACACTGATTAAACAAGGAAGGATGAGTATCCTTGCTCTACAGAAGCAATCAACTGGGGTGCCATGAGCAAAGATGTGAGTCATCTCACCTCATCTTAGTTAACTAAAAGATTAGCATCTCATCTCAGGTAGTTATATGTGCTCCTTTGCAACTGTTGGAGAGAAATGTCTTCAGAAGGTAAATCATCCCATACTCAAGCAACTGCATTAGCAGGATGAATCACTGAAGAAAGGGAATTTCAGTGACTGACCTAATCTAAAAACTAAACTAAATTCTAGACAGCTAAAATTAGGTTAATGGCACCCTAAATAATTTGCCTAATCTCACAAAAAATAAAAAGTTTGAAGCAGAATAGAAGACAAGAATCTCTTTTCTCCAGTCTCACACTGATGCTTGGAACCATCAAGACATTTCTTTCTTGCTGCTGAGCCAACCTGCCTTGGCGTCTATTCGGCATTTATTACCAAGAGAATGATTCCAAGAGCTCAGTGGGCAAAATGATAAAATTGGCAATTTCAACTCAGATCTGGGTTCTGAGCTCTGATCATTACTCATCACCTACTTTCCATTTTCAAACCAGTTTCTCCTCAAGAAGTGCCAAAAGGCCTTGCTGCCTCCACAAGTTGGGGCATTTGGTACCTCATAGTCCTCTGTTCTTGGGCCAGGAGATGCTCGTATTGCCACTAGCCACAATTTATCAAATCACAGATGAAATATTTTGATCTTCAGCCTCCATTTCCCTCACTTCGGCAGTCTTCCCAAGCACAAAACTAAGTTAAGTAAGCACATAGCTAAAGAACATAAAATTGATTTTGGGACAGACTGGGCACAAGCTCTGAATACTTCCATTTCCAGGACCTACAAACAGAAGCTTCATTATTGTGCGTTCACCAGTACGCCTCCAATGCAGAATTAAAAAAAAAAAAGTCTAAAGTTCTCTTCCCGGGTTAGCTGAGGTTAAACAGGTGTTTTTGGTAAGGATTGCAGTTACATTTTGATTACACTAGCCCACATTCTTACATCACATAATGCAATATGATATACCCAAATGGTTCCTTCAGTGCCAAACTGGGGCCCCCAGCTTGATGTTGTTCTAATTGTGTTTTTCATTAATCCCTGTGACCTCTGCAAAGCATCACCAACCAAATACAGGCTCTCAGAGCTGAGTGTTGGGGTTTCTTTTGGGGCTATTTTTTGCAACTCCTTCTTACTTCTTGATGGAGCAAAGTAAAAGCAAAAAGGAGTTTTCAAATTCAGCTGTAAGCATTAAGTCTGAGATTTGTCTGAACAAAAATACATGTAAAGAACCAGTTTATTGCAGTTGGATAGTGTGTCTTCTCTGGTAACCTGATCTAGCCTCCAAAAGGAAAACGCTTCACTTCTTTAGAGGGCTTTGGACCTAGCCTCTGCTCCAGGAATACAAGCATGAGGCAATGTATGCTGCTTCATAAAGAACTAAGGAGGCTGGGGGGAGAGGCCAATTCTTGATCTCATCCTGGAGTCACTCCACACACTTCAAATATGGCCAAAATCAGTCTCCAACCACACCCTGGCAACCTCGTTTCCTTTATTAGGGTTGCAATGGCTCTATCTGGGGGGAGAATTTGACCCAGGGGACCTCATTCTTTCCTGGCAGGAGCCCATTACCTCAGGAACTGGGGCCCTCCAGGGCCTTGGACTCAGGAGGAGTCAGAGGTTTCTGTGGAATTGCATCAGGGACACTGGCCATCACTGGAGTCTCTTTATGTTTTGTGCAAAGGAATAACGTATTTCACTAGAAAATACAGGTCTGAAGTAGAGTGAACAGAGGAGATTTTAACTTGGAGAAGCTTCACTGGCAACACGGGGAGCAGCACAGCTACTACGCAGCTTACTTGCTTTGTAGCTCTGTAGGTGTATTTTCACACACTCTGGAAAGCGTTTGACAGATGTGCATTATTATGCACAGCAATAACTGGTGTATATTAAAATGAGCTGCTCAAGAGGGGAGGAGAGAAACGATGCACCTGTTTATGCACCTTCCCATCTACTGCTGTTTCTTTGCTGAAAAACAACCATTAATTTATGCTCATCTGCATAAGAGGAAAAGACTTTGAGGAAGATTTTTCTACAGCAGGAAGGGAAGCTCGTGTCCATTTCGGGCTCTCAGCGTATCTCCCAGGTACATGCTTTTAAATTCACCTCTGAACTAGTCTGCAACTGGTTGGAGGTACTACACCAACGCTGAGGCACATGGGATGTATTTTCTGCAGCCTGCTCACTCCTGTCCTATCGCTTGCTAAGTCCCAGCACAGCTTTTCTAGTATCTCCTTCATAATGTCCTATTTTCCCGTGACAAAGAGCTATTACACGTAGTAGTCTTTTCCTTCCTCAGTCTTTTTCAGATTCCCAACTGCTCTCATTTGTTTCAGATAAGGTCTTTGCTTCTGCACTTGTTCAGACAAGGACTGCTTCAGTCACCCATATGATCACTCTAAGTCTTTCTCATTTCAGAATGTAATGCATGAGGTGAAACCCAAGCCACTGAGAAAGCAGTGGGAATTTACCATTGATTTCCATGCTCTCAAGACTTCTCCTTTGCCATCTATATTTTTTAGGAGGTAGCAAGAGGAAAAAGTTCTGTCCCAACTCTGGCATCAACGATAGAAGATAATGAGTTACTTCTGGGAGAAAAGCTAGGCTCCTGTGCAGTCCCTTCTGTGCAGCACAAATGCATTGCAGGAGTACACACAGACCCCATCGAAACGACGGGGTAAAGGAGTAGCAGCTGCACTGCTGTCTCTTGAACCCTGGGAGCTGCTCTAACCAAGGCCATGGCAGAAAACCATGCTGTTGCTGGATGATGGTTTGCAACTTCCCTGCCTTCCACCCGCAAAGCTGGTGGACCAGCCTTTGCCAGGAGATTCCTCAGGGCTCAGAAAGGTGACTAGTCCCATGGAAAAATCAACAGAGAAACCAGGTGATGCAGCAGATCATCAGGATGGAAAACTAGGCAGCAGTCTCAGCCAAACTGACTATTTTAGGACTATTTAAGAGCTAAGAGCAGCTTCAGCAAACGGCTTTGCTGTGGTAAAGGCAAAGCACAGAATCAGCTCCCCCTCCTACCCCTATGGCAACAGGAGACCGTGCATCGCACAGCCATCACACATACTGTCCTGTACCCTGCTGTCTGGACAAACCACTGTCCGGCAGATTGGCATGTATGCTGGTGATGTAGATGGACAGACAGAATTCAAAACCTAATCCATCAGTATGCTACACAACCTTGAAACACAGTATAAAAATGGTATGTATACAGGCTTTTTCACATTTCCCTAATCTTCCTTTTCTCTGCCATATGAACCAGGGACAAGCAAGGAAGGAAATCCCATATCAGCAGCTTGAACACAAACCTCTTATAGCAGCAGGACTAGTTAAGGAGTAAGGCGCAGGAAGGGTGTCAGAATTAAGACTCAATCTAGACTTATTATTTCATACGATTTCCAGATACTTTTGTATTTCATCCACAACAGATTATTCCTGACACTTTTAGAGGGCCCCTGGCCCATTTGCTTATTGGTCTGATCTTTACTAGCAATGAAAATAGAAGTCTTTGCTTACTCGACTTCTGGAGAGTTAAGAGGATACCCTTTTATATTATTCACTGAAATTGCTTCTTGGCTAAAATATTCTCCTGTCAGTGTTTTTCATGTGTTCAGCAACATCTGCAGGATGTGGAAAGAGCAGAAACAAACCAGATGTTGCAAAAGGTAGTGACACTGAGAAACATAATTATTACAATATCTTGTTCTTTTTTTTTGTCCATCTTATGCCTTCATACATCAGTAACTTTTACTGCTGAAATAGAGACTGACTCACCTAAGTTCTCTCTAAACAGATTTACAATCATTTGTAAAAATTGACATATACCCCCCATTAAAGCCAAATTTCCTTTAGCAATTTCAGAGGAAAATAGATTAAGGGAATGTGGATATTTATCTCAGCCATCAACATTTATTCATTTAGGTAATTATCACTTCATTATGCTGTCAAAGAGAGCACGCAGGGAAATTCACCACTGATGAACCAAACGCCACGGAAGTCCTCCACCTCTCGTGTGAGATTGGGGTGCCAGCTCGTGCCCTCGCCAAGCATTTGTCACAGTGATGTGACAAGGGCTGCGGGTCCAAAACGGTACAAGCAGAGTCTCCTGTGCCGTGCGGTGCGGGTGAACAACCGCAGCCTGATCCAACAGCGCCCCCAAAAGCAAACCCACGGACAGCCAGACACCCCGAAACCCTCCCACCACCGCGGCCCACAGCCCCAGCCCGCATCTGCTCCATGAACTGGCTCTTTTATTTTAAAAGCTGTTAGAAGAAGGGGAAAAAGAAAAAGCATTACAGCCTTCGGAATGCCTGCTACAGTGCAAAAATCAGGAGAGCCTCTGTTGGATGGGGAAAATTTTCCAGTTATTTTAACTCAGACTTCAGGAATTTTGTAGGGGGATCAGAAGACCTGCAAGCTCTGCCAAATTCTGAGGGAACAAAGTATAACTAGATTAATATATAAATCTTATTAACTAAAATGTAGCTGAATATAGCCATTTGTTATCAAAGTCTTTCAACTGTTTAACAAATTGCAACATTTTGGTCTCACAGGCTCCCTGCCAAGTTGAGGCCTAATTAAGGTGGTTGGAAATGAATAGTGTTCTAATTAGTTTAATTACAATATGATGAATTATCAAACTAATTTTTAAAAACAATGTGCAATTAGCCTTTTAGCATTCAACTTCCATTTTCCGAAACAGGAAATGAAGTGGAACGTACTTGTTTTTATCAGGAGGCTGAAGGCTGAACCACCCCAACCCAGGAGCACCCGAGGATGCAGCGAGACATGATGCTCCCCTCCTCCTTTCACCCCACTTCATGCTTTGGGCATTGACTCCAATGCCTTTGGCGATATCTGTGGAAAGCATGTTGTTCAGTCCAAGACTGGGCCAAGGTCCCTTTTCAAATTCTCAACCCAGAGTTTTCCCTGTTGCTTCCCTTAATCCTTCCCTTAATTGGGGTTGCATAGAAAAACCCAAAGCATTACATGCGTGGCCATGCTGGCTGGGTGAGGTTTTTTATTCTTACCTTTTGAGGCAGTGAACGAGCAAACTCATTTGCCCACGAACCATAAAGGTATACAAGCTCCTACCTACAGCACATAGAGAAGTATTATGGCTGTAACCATCTAGTCTGTGCTCCATAATCCCAATTACACAAACTCCATTTTCCGTTTTCTGAATATGTTTCTTTTACATTTGTCCCCCAAAGGCTATTTTCTGCTTCTGGCTACCAATCCCACTGCATCACTCCCCCAGGCAGCAAACCTTTCCAGAAATACACTTGCACCTGCATAACCTCAGTAATGTTGCACCCTTGGAAGTGAAAGCACCATCTGGTCCTACTGTAGGGAGGTTCATTACTGGAGGAGTGGCCAAAGGTCACCACCTTTCATTAGCACTGCCAGGTATATAAGTAGCGTTTGGCTCAATTACAGCATAGCTCATTGCTGAGCAATAGAAGAGGACGTATTAAAAATATAGGCACCCATTGAATGGAAGGAAGGAGCAAAGAAGTTCACTTTAATGACATGAATCCTTTAACAAATAATCAGGTTAAAAATGATCCACTTGGTATTTTGATGAGAATGGATTTTCTCATCCTGTGAACCAGAAAGAAAATGTGGCAGTAAAATAGCTTTCGGCATGACTTAATTATCCCCAGAAAGACTTAGGAGCCTGCTCCAGCAAAGCACTTAAATGCATGCCGAACTTTAAGCACATGGGCATTCTCAAGGGACTATTCATATATCTAGAGATAAGCATATGCTTAAGTGCTCCGGCAAGACACAGATCAAATTGAAGTCTCTCATCAGGGCCTGGAGTCACAGCTAACGCATCTGGCAAGCACGACAGGGCTTGAGATGTCCTGTCCACCTGGGCGCTTATAAAGTCCCCCTTGCCCAGACTATCTGAGTGTTTCCCAATAAATGAAAATAATCAATCACAGTTTCCTGACTGTGATTGAATGGCATGTAGAAAGAGGTTTTGAATAGGTGCATGTATCTGTAGATTAAATCAGTTTACTGGAGGGAACCAAAACAAGGAGATGAAGTTGCCATATGTTTCTGCTTGTGCTGAAGCTAGTGGTCATGCTTGTTTTTCCTGGAAATTTGTTCCACAAGCTTAGTCTGGCTATTGCCAGAGCCTTCATTTATTTGTCAACAGTGGCAAGGATCCAGCAGATGAGGCTCTTGTAAGAAAAAAGGACTGCAGAGAGTGCTGACCTCTCAAGTAACTATGGTCAAACCTACCAAAGGCTCAAACACACAGGAGAGGTGTTCTGCTAAAATCTGCATGCTAAGGAGCCACTCCAGGCTGTATAAGGGCATATTGCTACAAGAACTTGGTGATGCTTTTTGGCAGAACACGTGACTAAGGTCCTAGACTTAAAGACTAGGCACTGCTGCTCAAACAGCAGGCTGCTGTGGTCCTGCTGCTGTCCCCTAGGACTAACTGTCTCTTTGCCAGTCACAGCTATGGGCATCCAGCATCACGAGGGTGCCCAGAAGAGCTGGAGATTGCTGCTCTGTCCAAAGGCCCACGCTTTCAATGCAGAGGATACAGTATAAACAGTATTCTGAACAATTCCTCTCCTCTTTTATCTGATTCTTAAGGGAAATGGAGATCTGGCTCTGTACCTTCCTACCAGCTTTCCCAGTTAATTTCTGCAGTTGTAGGGAGGACTGCTTCTTAAGGGACCCTAAAAGCAACCCTCTGGCTTGAGGAGGACTGGGAGGCTGCAAGCCAGGCTGGGTCTGTCTGTTCACTACCAGTGATGCATTCGGTGAGACAAGTGTTTGAAACAGGTACATTGCCAGCCATGCAAGCTTATGAGAACTGAAGAAAACACTAACAAAAAAAATAATTTCTGGCAATAAAAAGGTTAACACAAAACAGTAGGTATAAAGATAACTTGAACCCATCATTAAAGAAATTCAGTTATTTAGTCAATTTTACTTATTTACAGGCTAGAAGATTAATGAGCTCAAATACAAACTGAGACAGTAATTAGGTTTCAAAAACATACTATAACACAATCAATCATTGCTTGGGAGTATAATGACATTAGGGTAGAGCCCTCTTTCAGCTGAAGTTATTAGCATGTGATTGGTGAAGACTGGACTTGAAGAGAGAGTCTACCCCAGGGTCCTGTAATAAAATGAAAGAGGAATCTTAAATAAGAAGAAACTATGTCTTTGACCCTTTGTCCTTTGCCTGTAGATGTAGAGATACTGTATTCGGGATTTAGGGCTCTGTAACAGGACTTTGGGGAATGATGGCATTTCAAAAGACAGTTGGTATTTTACTTTAAACAAGACTTTACTTGAGACCTAATACGACACAGACGGTATGTATATGTCCTCTAATCTGGTCTTTGAGGCTATTAGCAGCTCCTTCCAAGGCATTTCAGATCTCTTCTCAAAGTCTTTGCAAATACATCACCTTAGTGAAGGAATTCAAAAGTGTTACAGAACACAAAGTGGGAGAAAGGATGAAAAATTAATGTAAAGAAAGGAAAACCAAAAACTATACAAAAGCAAAGTTCTCAATTATTGTTGCTAAAGCATTTTTTTGCTGGGGAACTGCATAAATGGCTTTTATATATTCCCATTGCAAGGAATTTGGGTAAATGTTTCTTAAATCCAGTGTCATTTGGGTTCACAAAGAAAGAGAGGATATGGCTTTTAAGATTTAAGCCAAATTTCAAAGTCAGGTTTTTATGCAGGTATCAGCTTAATCCAGCTCCCACAGAAATCAGTGGTAATTCTCCCACCGATTTGAGTAACAGAAAAGATACAACAGTGTGTATAATTTTTCAAATTCCACCTAAGTAGCTAAAATCAGACACTTCAAGCAAAGGTTTTCAAAAGAGGCTACGGCATTGTCTAAAATGTCTTTGAAAATCATATTCCAGAACAATGTTTGGGCAGCTAAATAGAAGTGGCCTAATTTTCAGAAATACTGAGTATTCCCAGACTTCAATAATTTCAGTATTCATCAGCTCTTAAAACCAGACTACTCCCTTTGACGTACCTATATATAGGGTTAAGTACCTAATTCTAAGTGCCCAAGTTTGAAAAACATCAGCCTTAACTCCAACGCACACTTCTCATGCATATCCAAGTAAATACACACTTCCATAAATAACTTATGCATCACCACCACATCTAAAATGAAATCTTCATAATTTCCTTCACCTCAAGGGCTCAATGGCACAGCCCCTGCATTTTGCTACCAGCGTCATTCTCTACAGGCATCTAGTTGCTATTATTTATTCACTGTGGTATTCTCAACTATCCCAATTCCCTAATGAACAATTGAAATGGATTGCAGTAAGGACGTGACACACAGGAATAAGAAGCTGAAATGTATTTCCCAGCTTCAACCTCCTAACCTGAGGGAAGGTTATGATGGTTGACATGGCTGGGGTCAATGGCAATCGGTTCTAGTGGTTACTGTCACGTAGATACTATGAATACCTTTGATGGCATTTCAGAGCAATCCTAGTGGTTGATAAATCAAATGCAGAAGAACCTTAACTCAAAATGTATTGTAAATAATCTTAAAATGGAGGAGAAAAAAAGAAACCACAAAAGCAAAACTATATTTCAAAGCAAGAGCGTGAAAACATAACAACATGCAACTCCAGTCAATACAATCAATCCTGATAACAAGAGCAGTCAATACAATTACATTTTATAAAATCAGTGCATCCTCCTCCTATGAAAACCAGGCAAGGAAGGAAATGAACCAACATCCTCCTCTCTATCAGCATGTGACAATTACAGTTTCACCAAACACAGCTAAACAAGGAGCAGAGCACAAGTCTAAGATCCTGAAACCTTGGCAAAGGAGACAGCACCATGTAAAATCTTTGGTCCAAAGGACAAGATTTTGTCTGACTGCTCTTCTGACCCTCTACATGTAAATTCATTTTCACTCACCAATACGAAAATGTAATTCTTCCAGCAACATTTTTCTGAATCTAAGCTGCTGAACCTCCTTTTTTTCTTCTGCTCATGACAGAACTACAAATGTGACATATGACATTAAATTAAGCTGTATGATTATGACTGCCCAGGTAATGTAACTTGTGAGCTATCTTTTACCTTGCCATATCAATTTACTGCACAAAAAAGCCTGAATGGAAAAACTGATTGTGTCATTTGCCTATCTGAAAATTCTTTTCAGTTGACTAAAAGTGAATTTTAGGGGTTTGGAAAAATCCATTAATACCTTCAGTTGTTTTGTATTAAGAATCTTTAACATGTTCAACCTCCCATCTTGTCCCCTTCCCCAGGAGAAACTGCACCAGAGGTCAGCACATGCCCTGCCTATGGAAAGTCTGAAGGATGAGGCTCTCAATACAGTAAATTCCCAGGCTCCCAGGTGGGAATTTTAGATTTTACATTGATTAGGCTCCGTGCCCTGAGTGAAATGGTATTTTTCTTATCAAAACACTACTGCTAACCTCAGCCCTGTGAAAGAGACTGAATGAAGAGAGACAGAGCTGAGAGCAGGCAAAGGCATCTTTCTGATGGCCCTCCTTAATTAAGAAGCTAGCTTTAGGTTGGAGAGTGATGATCTTGTGATAAATGTTTGAAACTGAACTGCAACAAGGAAGGTGTAGTGGTCATAGAGGGTCGCAGAGAGATTTGCACCACCTAACCATCGGTATCTAACTGTGGGGTGTTAAGCCCTTAACCTATCTCCAGGGGAGCCTTATTTCTCCAGAAACAATACAAGAACTTTGGCTGCTAGACAGGGTACCTGAGGTAGGTGCCCATGGTCAGCACTCATGACTCACCCTCCAAGGATATATTGCAATGTGTGTGCATGTCTGATTGAAGGAGAAAACCTTTTTTTAGCAGGTCGTGTGTAGTACTCCCTGCCATCAGGCTTTGCACACACTTACCCCTACCACCTTCTCCCCAGCATCTGTTTGGACATCTGTCCAAAACAGAGATGTCATTAATTTCATGCAGGGCTGCAAATTGGTTTTAGCCATAGCATCCCTATGCAAGAGGTGGTTGATCATCATTGTTTGTAAATGATGAAATAGAGCGACAGTCTTACAAAACTAATGCAGAAATTACTACTTTGGTTTGTATTATCCTAAGCAACAACACTGCAAACATACTTCCAGCAAATCATCTATTTTCCATTTAACTAGTACAACAGAATTGTGGACACAAACAATTTTTGCTGTTACATTATGCACTTGCATGTGGGAGAGAGAGAGCACATAGTTTTGCTGCATTTTTCTTTTTCCTCTTATGAAACACATCCAGTCTTAACACCCCTTTCTCTTGGAAGAAAAAGCTGCAGTTATTATTTCCTGATATTTCCAGCTTAGCAACCACCCATCTGTAGTTTTTTCATCACCAGTGTTTTACATGTGTATGACCAGCCTCAAGCAGTCACACGATGACAAAAATATTTGTGGATCCCTGGTTTGCTACCTGCACGCTTTCCTTGTAGTGTTTTCTCACCAGTTTTAAAGTGTCTCAGGAAATCTCCATGGGATTCCATGGATCAGATAACATGAAAGAGTCTGTACACCTGACAGATGTTGAATTGTGGACCACTAACACAAAACAGTAATCCCTAGGCATCTTCTGGATCATCCATAAAGCTGCATACTCCATCTTGAAGAGAGTTATGGCATGATCTAACAATTTATTGAGAAAGAAATTAAAGAAAGCAATTATAAAAATTAGAGAGAAGGAAACAAAGTTGGAGTATACCTTGCCATCCCATTATTTAATATTTACCAAAACCATACTGAGAATTTAGTAAAGAAAGTAGTTCTTAGAGAAGAGCTATCTTCAACTTCAGCACACTTTAATGGCTTTCAAAATGAGCAATACTGCTCACCAATTAAGAACAAAAGAGAATTGCTAAAAAAGAACATGTAAGTTCTTCTGCTTGGCAAGTGACACTTGGGTAGACTTTCAGGGAAGCTGATGAGAAAGCTGAGCATCAATGCGTGATCTCACAAGATGGGAAACCAGCTAAAATGCTGAACAGCTCTAGCACGCCACCATCGCTAGTATGGGGTGGACGCAGTGTTTCATCCCTGTTACTGCCATGAGGGACTCTGACCCTGAAGAGAACTGGAATCAGTATGGATCTTCTGAACTCAGGGGGTCCTGGAAAAACACTAATATGTGCATTCAATTAGAGACACAATTCCTCTCGGGCATCACAGATGTCTACTTAACATTAAATGAGCTATTACTTACTAAAGAACCATCTGACTAGACTACAAGTGAATTCAGCTACACCAAAAGAAGCTGAAGGTACTCATCTCCAAGCAGGTAATACTCACGCTGATGTAAGATTTGGGCCATGGTCTACATCACAGCCATAGCCTGCCTCCGAACTTGCCTGGCTTTACAAAAACAGATCATAAACCAAATGGTCACAGGCACAGACCAGGTAGCCAGGTCTTCCAAGACCAACTCATATGAGCAGAAGTCCCAGTAACTTTTGGCAATTCAAATCTATCGTGATTGCTACAGCTGGGTTCAGCTTTGTGGTCTCAGCAAAACCTTCAAAAATGATGAGGGTTTGAGATTGAGCCAAGCTTCTTGTCAGCACTTCATACTTCAAGGCATCTGTATTTACAATTCCTGTTACCTAACACAACAGATCCTAGCATGACAAATCCTAGAAAACTGTTGTGCTGGGGTCTTCATTTTCAGGATTTGCACCAGAGCTTAACTAAATTAGAAAGTATTTGTATGGCATCTCTGTTTGAGCTGCTGGTTGATGTTTTATGTTTTAATGTTTTAAGTAAAGTTTATTATGACAAGTCAGTGAAAGTGTTTTTAGTAGGTCAATAAATCATGGACCTATCATATCACTGGGTGACAGCTATGCAAAGCATAGAAGGAAATCTGATATTATTCCAACAAAATAGCAACTACAGCTACTTCCAGCTTAGCTGCAAAGCCACATCAGCCTGTTGATTGTGAACTGAAGAGGTAAATAATTATATTTTGGGGAAGGAAAGAAAGGTCTTTGTAGATTTTTATCTGTCTGGTATTTCTAAAACTCTCTTGTGGGGGAAAAAAAAAGAAATTATTTATTTAATCTAAAATGGTCCTCTGGATGCCCACCATGGAGTCTGTTCTATAATTACCTAATGTGGAGGAGTGGGGAAGGGGCTGGGGAGAAATACAAAGCAGATGAAAAAAAGAGGATAAAAAAAGATTTCTGAGAGATTGAATTCGGTTTTGGCATCTCTCCAACCATATGGAAATTGAAGGGATGTTAAAAAAATGCTAACACAGGATGCACAGGACAAGGGTGGGAAGTTTCCCTCATTATTACTGTCAGGAGAAAAAAAAAAAAAAAAAGGTTTTTATATACAAGACAGCAGCACACCTGTCAGATCAGGGTGTGCGCCTAAACTTCAGTAAGAAAGCAACAACGACCCAGTTGCACTTTGAAATTGTTTACACCTGATCAGACACATATGAGAAGTCTCTTTTAGACATGAGGCAGAGTTTGAAGAAAAATTTGCAGGGAAAACCCATTCTTACCCTCTTCTGTTCCACAGCACTTTCAACTGCCTGGTATAGCTTTTGACAGCAATAGCAGCTGTTTATTGCCTAGTGTAGCCATCACTCTATGTCTAGCTTTGGGTCTGGACTCCATGGCTGCAGCGTAACAGATATTACATCACGGAAGGACTCACGGCTGGAAGGCATCAGGGGAGACCCATGTTGAAACCAAGTGTCTAGTTAAAATTAGACTAGAGAGTCTACTGTCATGTTTTCTTCAAATGTAAAGGGCAGAAACATGTGTGTTCATTCTGGATGCCATTTCTTTTCTGACTGTGAATTAAGGGATTTAACATATATAAATCTCTTTGCGAGAGAACTGTTACACTTAAAAGCTGATAAAATATCCATGGATTCCCCTGCCATCAGGGCTAACCACTGGATCAACCGATGCACCACAATGGTATTTCACATAAGATTTGTAAAATTTGAGAAAACTTGGGAAAAGCATTTTAATCCATTTTTGCCTTACCTCAGGGTCTGAGCCTCTCAATCATTTGCAGCTTGTGTCCTTTTCTAAGGAAGAGAAATATACCCCAGTTTTAAAAATGAATCAGAGAGTAGAAGGTACAATGAGTCTGTGAAGAAAGGCAAAAGATAACTACATATCAAATCTAGGTCTTTAGAGACACCCATACTTTATTACTGCAACCTTCTCAGTCTGTGAACATGATCCATTTGAAGTCATAGAAGCTAGCACGTGAACAGGTTCACCTGCTGCAGCAAGACCTTCAGGGACAATGTTCAAAATCAAAACAACATCTGCAAAGGTGTGTCACAAGGATTTCACATAGGATAACCCAATATTCTTCCCATAAAGGCTCAGCATGGAGGTGACATCAGCTTTAGAGAATATTACATGTGGGGCATATGCAAACACAAACCGTCTAGGTACACTTGTGAAAAATAGCCAGCGATGCTTGCTTAGCATACAGGGAGAAATGGCAAGCTTAACTGAGGAGAGAATTGGAAAACTGGCTGCAGAAGCTGCTCCTTTACTGCCTCGGTCAAAAGACTGGGTCATCGAACTGGTACTCCACAGACTTACATTATAGTGCCAAATCTGAGCAACCTTGGGCAGATGACTTTTTGCCTGTCTCCGTCTGCTCCCTTGGATAACCCTACCCTTTTGAACTATGAGATCATAAGTGTGAATTATCACATGCACTTGATGTTAAAGCTATTGCCTTTCTTATGTGGAAGATAAGACTATAGTACAGTATCCCTGATAACTATTTGCATTCCAGTTGTTCTTCAGTCTTTCCTGCAGGGTCAGAGTCCTACTCTTCCAGGTACTGTATAAAGAAAAAAAGGGACACTTCTAGTCTTAAAAAGATTTTCTGAGTATCTGAGGCACAGAAGATAATCTATTATCACACACCCTCCTTTGCACATTAAAGCACTGTTCAGATGACTTGCAGATTCAGGTCTGAACAGAAGGCTGCTAAATAACATTATCTGTAATGTAATGAGATTTACAATTAATGACTAAGCAGAAAAACTAAGCCTGCAAACTTCTAAGAAAATAATAGATGGATGATCTTAACTTCTATTAATCTCAAGTAAGTACAGTAGTACTGAAAAAGGTGCTTACAGTGAATCATGTGATTCAATGGGATTAATTATAATTGAGAAAAGAACATAATTCTGTATAAAATATGGGGTCCAGCAGTGGAGCGTAAAGATCAGAGGGCAAAGTTGGTGTAGAATATGATAAGAAAGGCAAAGATTCAGAATTGAACAGAGCAAGATCACAGCAGGGGTTAAGATAAATAAGACATTTTTAAAGTACATACGGAAGGAGAGGGCAGTGAAGGAGACAGAAGGGCCTCTTAAAAATGGCAAGGGTAATTTATTGACACAAGTAGTAAGGGCATTGTTTAAGGGGAAAAAAAAATGAAATGAATTCTTCGCCTGAGTGTGCAGAGAGGAGAGGGGACAGATGCCAGAAAGAGACATAAATTTCCCAGAGGAGAAAGAGAAATGCTTAAGGAAATAAAGATCATACCAGTGCTGGTGATCAAGAAAGTAGAATGTCAGAAAACTGAAAAAAAATTGCAGGAAGAAACGTGATGTATCCCAAAGTGTAAGGGAGAGGGGAAGAAATACTGCAGCAATGCTTAGAACCTGGAAAGCACTTGGTGGGAAGCTGTATGCGCCAGCAGAAATCTGACACTGTGCTACCATATGGTTAAAGCTAAATTCAGGTTGTGGATGCCACCCAGCAAGCTGGTATTTTTGCTTCAAAGACCTTTTGGCAGTAAAGGAAATTTTACTAGCAATAAAAAGGCCAGTCGTCTTTGCTTCCTTCTTGCTTGCCCGGTTTCCTTTCCACCACCTGCTTTTTGCAAAGTTAGCCTGTGACAGAAAGGGTGCCTGCGAGGGAATATTCCTGAGGAGCTGTGTGGCCACCATGCTTCCCCACAGTGTATCTCAAATCCCCTGTTGCAGCTGCAGTACTTGGTACCATTCCCAATGTGCCTTTCTACCTTTAAACTGAAGTTTTTAAAGAGTTCTAGAAAACAGAATCCTTACCAAAGATATAGGGAATCCACATTAAATTGCAAAATCAGTGACCTCAGTCCGTAAAAGCTACAGACCCTAAAGGACTTGACCCTGCATGCACCAGCTCAGCTTTAAGCACGTGACTATTCCATTGACGCCAGTAGAACTGCTCACGAACGTCCATCTGAGTGCACATGCTACTGCTTCAGTGAAGAAGCAGTAATTAAACTGGGCCTACAGCATGTATATCATACAAATGGAAATAGCAAACAGAGCAGTAGAAGGACTAATGTTGGAGGGAGATGGTATCAATGACACGCACTTAAGCAGAGTCATGCCCTAAAAGAATTTGTGGGGAATTTGGCTACACTAAGAATAGACGGTAGTTGGAGCAGCAGTGGGTCAGCTGCTATTCGTAGAAGTTTAGAACGGCTATTCTAAACTTGGTGTGCAAGTATTCAAAGGTGGTAAATACTGAAGGATATGCACAGATGCTACCAGGAAAAAAAAATAAAATTGCTGATTGAAGAGCACAATCAGGCAAGGTGCTGAGTGCCAGTTCCTCAAAGGAGCTACACTGATCTATACCAGTTGAAATCCAGCCCCTACATGCTTCCTTCCACTACTAGCAAAGAGATTTCAGAGCTCTGCATCACGCAGGAACATTTTTTCACTATGCAGGATTATATGCACAGGGCCTAATCCCCCAATTACCACCAAGTAACTGGCTTTATTCTGCTGGGAATGGTTTTGATAACACTCCCAATCAGTGCATAAACTAAGGCCATGAAAGTAACATGGGTTGATACCAAGTGCAATTGGATGCATCAGATATATGCAGTGCAGCTATGGGGAGGACAACAGGAGAATTCAGATACATGGTGTGAAACCTCAGTGATCAGTGGCCAGGGGCTGCGCTCTGTACTCTTTGGGTGAAACTCTGCCCAGCAGTCACTCAGCGACCTTTGCAGATGATAATGACATGCCTAAAATAAATAGAAGTGCAGCTGAGAAATTTAGGACAAGATAGAAATAAGAGCAGAAGCTGTAACTCTTTGGAAGATTTATAATTTATGACCGTTCCATGGCAGGAGTTCAACTGTGACCCCTCAGCTGGCAGCTGTCTTTATGCTGCTTTCTCCTTCCACCTGCCTAGTGAGAAAACAGCCACCATCTCTGTGAGCATGGATAAATCTGTCATACTGACTTACACAATGAACTCTCTGGAGGGAGACTGAAGTAGTCCAGAGAATAAATCTAGCCCTCAGAAACAGTAGCAAGGTTGTCCAAGTTTACAGCATCTCCTTTTAACCCCTTTGGTGTGGACCTTAGTGGCTATAATTATAATTGGCACTATCTGACATGCTGAAGCCGGGAATCCTCTGCAACATGATGGATGTCTCGCTCAGGAAAAGTCAGAGTCAGACACAAAAAGGATCTGGGACAGGCCAGTGATGCAATACACAGCTCTCATCTGACGTGGCAGCTCTGGGCTTTAAAGCCTTTCCCAAGGACATCCAGGTGGGCAAAATGGTTTTACAAGAGAAAAATGTCTTCACTGAAGTGCTCAGATCACAAGGACAAAGCACTGAATTAGATCATTAGACTTTAAGGCCAAAAAGGCATTATTAGTTTAGATGGATTAACGGGCTCCTTCCACTCCTCCTACCCTTCTGATGGGAATATGGCAGACATTAAATTGATGCTTAATCTAACCCATGCCAGAAAGACATCATCCTCTAATAAAATCCCTCTAAGGCAAAGCATCCTGGTATGCTCCAGAAAAGTATTTTAACCAAACCAAATGGCTGTCTGTGACTGGGGATTACAGTTTGTAAAAAAAGCTAATGTTATTTTAAAATGAACAGTTTAAAAAACAAATATCAGAGACTACTTTTTGTTCACGGTTAATACTAAGAATTCACATCTAAACAGCTTATAAGGGCTTTGGACTGTGATTCATCTGTGTTGTGATAGATGGTAAATTCATCCTAATAGGTAGTCGATAAATTGCCCATCACTGTAGCTTACCTTGAACGCCTCCTGCAGATGTGCTTGGACACCTTTCAAACATATTTCCAACATGCCTATGACATCTGTTGAGCCACAGAGAAATAGGACCTTAGTACAAAGGCAAGGAAACTACAGATTCATACAATGTTATGGCCAGGACCGATGCCAACACCACAAAATCCCCTCTGGACAAGCCCGTTATTCTCACCAGACCTTAGTTTTATTCATGCAATTTCTTTCTCCTGTAGCTCTAGTTTGCTTCTGAGCTTGATACAGTCTCATGAACAAGGAAAGTCATCCCAAGACATCTGCAAAGCCACGTTCAACTTCACCATACTGTGGCTTTGCTCTGGAGGCAGCAATAAATGGTAGAACAAGCAGGTAAAGAGAGACTCCTGCACCCACCTTCCTTACTGGAAAGGCTGCTCTGCACCAAGGATTATTTTTATTTTTCTTCCAGGCCCTGGAGAGTGCACTGTGACTGCTCTATATTATTCTCATCCCTCTATCATTCTCCTCCTCATCCCTGTTTTGTGTAGGATTCTCTGCATTTTTATCTCATATGTTCCTCAAACCTTATCACACACAAGGAATTGGACTGTGAACCTTCAATGTGCTTTTCTAAGGACAAAAAAAAAAAGCCGTCAGGAACTTCTGTACAAGTGTCCCTGTCCAAGTCCCACAGTAATGTACCAAACGAGTGTGTGAAGAAATCATGCAATGAGCTATTCAGACTGCTAAAGCCAGATGCTTAAAGGTGCTGAGCACCCTCAACTTCCCATGACCTGAAGGGAGCATGGGGT
This sequence comes from Aquila chrysaetos chrysaetos, assembly GCF_900496995.4. Taxonomy (NCBI): domain Eukaryota; kingdom Metazoa; phylum Chordata; class Aves; order Accipitriformes; family Accipitridae; genus Aquila; species Aquila chrysaetos. Next base: position 28,791,099 of record NC_044011.1, read on the forward strand.
ACTTAGACACCTTTACTATCTTGCAGAACTGGGCACTGAGCAAAAAAACCTTGCTAATGCTTCTCTTTAAACATGCATTTCCATATTGCTTAACTATCTGATTCTGAAAGCGTTTTGTTAGAAGCTGTGCAAGGCACCTTCCAGTAATAGAGACGTACTGCAGTTTCCAAGATTTAGTTCATAAAAGCACTGTGGTAATCTTAATATCCCAGATACTGTTGACAGTAGAGTAGTGCAAAGTAGCATAACTGTCTGCCAGTTAAGCTAATGATCAGGTGGCATGTAAGAGAGAGAGAAAGAGGGAGAGAGGGAGAACAAGCTACTGGCCAGCAGAGGAAAACTGCCATACCTTGTTGCTCTCCTAGCAGAGATTCTGCTCTCAGGCCTTTCACTCCTACATTTCAGATATCATCCTTCTCTCTCCTTGCCTTCTTTCCAACAATATGACTTGTATCTTCACAGGGCCTGACATCTCAGTTAAGAGTTTACTCTCCTGTGGCATTAGATACTATTACACAGCAGAAAGCCGACACCGCTTTCTTATAGACCTAAGGCCTCTGCAAGTATATGTTCTGACCCTCCTAATTGATGTTCCTCCTCAGACTGGTAAAATCCCTTTCTAAGCATACCTATCTTCAGGAATATGATTTTCCATCCCTCCTCTCTTTTGCACAGAGTAAGGGGGAGCCCTTGCCTTGTCTGAACTGATAAAACTCTAAACACAACAGAGGATGTGAGGAAAACAAGTCAGTCAACACACCCAATATCTTCACCAAAACAGCAACACAAACTGCAAAAAGTGGACCTGAGCACATAAGTCCCTCAACACCACATCTAACTAAACACAAAATTAACTCCTTCAAGAAACTTTTCTAATGAGCATGCATTCTTACAGATTAATTTATTTTTAAAAAATTCACTTTAGAGGTTATATTCTAACCTGAACCACAATGATTTATATTCATGATCTCCGCTACTGATCTTCTCCACACACTGTAGGACAGCGCACAACTTGCTTGTATTACCAGCAAGGTTCCCTCCAGTACACTGGTCACCATCCACACACCGTGGTGGTGTCTGAAGTGATGGATTGAGAGAGCACAGAGAGTCATGGCACTCGGTGTTAAAACTGTAGCAAGCTGTTTTCTTCTTCCTTGCCATTTATGTCTGAAAATGGGATATTATTGCTGGGGCTGGATGTGGAAACTCAGAAAAAAGTCTGGGGAATAGCAATAAGGAATGTTGTTTGCTCAGCAAGATTTGGGAAGAAAGGAAATGATCTATTTTGTGAATTGAAATTATCCCCTTAATGAATTTGGCTTACTATTTCTAGTAAAAAAAAAAAAATACTGATGCTTTATTTTTGTAAAAAAAAGTGTCAGCTGTCCAAAAATACTGAACAGCTGTCCTGAAATAGCAGATTTTCCTGTATGTTTTTTTTATGATTCAGTCCATTCCATAATTTTGCAATGAGAACTGCAGACAGTTCTATTTTGCTTGCAAGAAATATGCACAATATGGCATGTGCTTCATAATCTTCTGTGATTAATGTATAAAAACACAGTCAGAACATATTTATACGATGGCTTGTAGAATTATAGAGATTGATCTTGGTTTCACTCATGGCCAATGGCTAAGGAGCACTTTAATCTGCTACAGGTGAAAAGGTAATGCAAACACTCTCATGTTTATTTAGGACAGCTATTGGGAATATTTCATGCCATATTTCAAATACAAATACTCTTTGGCTGTCTCCGAGTCAAGGAAATATAAAGTCATTAGTATATGGTTTTCTACAATCTATTGTAAATATTAAAATTACACAGGTCATTTGACCCAAATTGAGATTTCTGCCTAGTTTCTTCACACTGTTGGCTTCCAGGGGACTGTGAGAGGAAGCAGTCTCCACCATGGCATCACAGTGCTGCAAAGCACACTCCATAATGAAGTGGGAATGGTATTTCAGGACATTCTTGGCAAAGGCTTCAAGCCACCTAAAGACTGAGAGCAAGAGTCTGCTGTCATCTGAGTCAATGGAGAAGCCCCCTTTGCCTTTCAGGACTAAACACTGGTTTTAAAAAAATGCCTTATGCAAACCGTCTTCTTGAGTCTTTTTTTTTTTTTTTTTTTTTTCCTGAGGTACAGGTTAAGACCCTCACCTGCTGTCAGCTGGATTACTGTTTTGGCATTCGCATGAGAACCCTTACTAAGGGTTCTCCAAGTAAGGGCTTACACATGCCAGCCATGCTTAGTGGTCAGCAGGTTAGTTGAGATGATTATTGTATGTAGGCTTGGACTCATTTTCATAGCAATGAAGGAAATCCCCTACAAGGATCTAAGAGGTGAGGTGTTCCATGCAAATTCACTCATTGCACAGAGCACCTCTTCAGTAGGGTCACAATTTACTTCACGTATTTCCTCTCAGGAGGTTTGTGTTCCTTCTGCAAGCTGAACTTCCACGTCTAAGACTACCTAGTGTGCTTCTTGTGCTAAGGAATGAATCTCCATGACAAGCCTATCATACAAAAATATCTTAATTTTATTCATAAGTTTAGATAAAACACTAAGTCAAGGAACACTTAAACAATGAATGACAGGATAAAATTCCAGCAGCAGTGAAGTACTCACACATCAAGTAGCATTCAGATCCCAGACACTTTCTCCTACTTCTTCTCCCCCAACCTAATCACACCACCTTTCCAAAATCCCCATCTGCTTAATCTCCGTTTTTTCTGCTCAGTACCTGGAAGGCCTCAGGTTTAGTAGCTTTTTGCAGTTCACCTCTGCTCTATAAAACAATGGAGAGAGACTGGAAAAAAAATGGAAACAAAATGAAACAGGAGAGATCAAAACAACCCCAAACACGTTCTGGGTCAAACCGACATCTGATACAGGGGCTACATCCTCATTGAAGTCAGTTAGGTTTTCACTGCCTGTGGTCTTCAAGGTGAATTTGGCGCATGATATGGCCTGAGATAACTTATTGCCTGAAGCCTAGAGTACCTCAGCTCAGCCTTGCAGGGATGAGGAAACTGCAGAGTTACTTTTCATCTACTTTGAATATTCAAGTGACCCAAGTAGTCATTCAGTCATGAACAGCAATATATGAAGCCTTGGGCATTTTTAGTCTAACAGACTGAAAATATTGGACAGAAGTTACATCCAGTAGCACAGGGTTACTCTGAAAAATGAACTCCAGCTATTCATTCAGATGATAACTCACTTCAGTCTGTTAGTTATAAAAGAGCAGCCAGAGATTAATGCACTAGGGCTCAGGAGACCTGGGTGCGGCACCTGGCTCTAATAAGGACTTTGCATGCAATTTATGCTCAGAAGAGTTACTATCTAACTTCAGACATTTGAGTTAGGAGCTGAGGATCCACACACACTCAATGAAGACAGACAAGACCCCTTAGGTAGTCAGTGCGGCCCTTTAGCAAAAAGCTACTTCTCTACCTCAATTGCAGAGGCAATTTTATTCATTCCTAACACTGGGGGATAAATATAATCCCACTGTGGCACAGCTTTTTCTCTTGCCCACCTCGCAGCTTTTTGGAACTCGAGGAGATACCAACAATGTTTATTTGCATCATCTGACACATGGGGGACTTGCATCTTGATGGAGTATGTGAGCAGTGATACGCATGTCACTACAACACACGCTGTCCTGCATGAAAAAAAGCTTCACTGGGGGTATAATGTTGCTGAGGTAAGTACCTCCTTATGAGCAGGTAAAAATAAAGGCAGATAGCACTAACTGGAAAGCCTTCACTTCATACTCCACATGACAGTGTCTATGCAGAGGGAGCAGAGATGTAGACATCCTTGAGACTTTCCTCATTCCTGGAAAGGTATCCCTGCTGCAAGAAACTGGGGGGGGTGGACAGACAGAACATGCTGAGAAGCTGATGGAGTTACCACCTCCAAAAAAACCCATTGATTCACTGCCGTCCACAAACTCTAAGCACCTATGTTAAAAAAAAAAAAAAAAAAGTACCATTTAACACTGTTTCACATGGGACTCCTCACACAAGTTTCCACAGCACTACCCTACTTTGCCCTGGAACAGCATGCTTCTGGGCATTCAAAAGCAGTGTTAGTATGCGGAGGGGTTAGAGAGAACAAAGTCAGATCAAAATATCATTTCATCCCTTGGGTCCACGAGCTATTGGCTGTGAATGTAAAGAAATTATCACACCCGAGCTTACTTCTACAGGCGGCCTGGCAGGAATGCATTCTCATTCAGTTAAAGATCCTTCACAGGGAGCAATAGAAATGTTCTGTTCCTTCAATATCTTTTCATTCCTTTTCAAGCATTTATACAAGTTATTCAGGGGCTTAACCAGAAATGAAAGAAATTCATTTTAGGTTATGTGTATTAAGAGGCTCTGGGACTCCTCTACCTGTCTGACTGTGCTGAAGATTTTGTTAGCTGACTCTTTTTTTTACCTCTGGTAACTACCAGTAAATCCCAGGACTGGATTATTCTGTCCCACCTGAAACAAATTCTCTCTTCACACTGAGAAGCATTCAAAGCATTTGAAGATGTATGGGATTCATTCGGCATATTTACTAAGGAATTTAGTTGTAATCGCTTATAAACATCTGTTGCATTTTAGCTCAGTAAGTGTAAATAACAAATATAATGGCATGTGCATGTTGGATGCCATCTCTTGGAAAAAAAAAAAAAAAAAGTTGTATTTCTCTTGCCCAGCATTTGATCGCCAAAAAAAAGAAAAAAAAAGAAGTACAACATACTGCTTGGGGAAGCAGAGTTGATTAATGGGCTGGCCTGTTAAACCATCTGCTCTTGAGGACCCAGCTTTGAATCCCAGTGCCCCTAGCTGGGTCAGCATTTTTCCTGGTGCTGAGAAGTGACATTAACTCTGCCGGCCTTTGCTTTTAGGAAGGAAGAAATAGTCCATGGAATTCCATTTGCCTTGGAAAAACAGAAATACCTTCCCAGATTCTGAGCAGCAATGTTAGCAATGTTTGGTAAAAAGGACGTATTGCATTAGCATTGCCTAGAAAAAAAACACAAGTAATGCAACTCAAGACTACTGAGTTCAAAATGTCTCTCTGGGAGCACAGAATAACCTGAACATCCTTGGAGTAGAGTGTCATAAAATTAAAAGGAGAAAAATGGGACCCAGGGCTTCTCTGTGGCACACTGAATAAATGCATTTCCTCACATTGTCTTTGATAGGGTCCCTATCAGCTTGTCACTTGGGCAAAAGGTTATGCCGGCCTAGCAATAAATGCTGTAATAATGTTTCGAACCTTTGAACTAGATATCACAAAAGCTGGGGGCAGTCAAAATGCCAAATAAAGTTAACTAAGCACAAGAGTGGAAGCCAGAGACAGATGCTGTGAGCTGAATGTCAGATCAAGGGATGAGATCAACAAGGTGCTTTAAGAGGCATTTCCTGGTTAACTCAGGAATCTCCAGCAACCTTTGTAGTCTTTCATCCAAGCCTTATTAAAAGAACAGAGCGTGGGTTTTATAAGCGACATGGAGATACAAATGCATGTTCAGTTGAACTCATCAGATCTAACTGAAACTGTTTTGGGTAGATGGTCTCCCCAGTACAATGTTTCAATTAAAGTTATCATAAGGAGGATACAATGAAATGAGAGATTCCAGCTCTGAAAAACTGACATAACATTTGGTTTCTTGTCTCCAGTGCCAAGTGCCTTATTACATAGACATTACTAATAATTCTTTCCCCCCCACACACAAAACTTATTAACAATATTTTTCATCAACAGTAACAATTAATTAGTAGCTTACTGGTATTTTGTGCATGAGAAGCGTATGGAAAGTGAATTATAATTGTACAAAATAGCGTTCACTCCCATACAGACATCAGCTTCACAGTTTAAATATGGCCTACATAAAAATTGTGACAATTCAAAGCTATGAGCAATGAAAATGCAGCAACTATAAGCAATGGTGGAACAACTGTCTGGGATACATTGCACCTTAAGCATTGGCACAGTACAGGAAAGACTTGAAAAACTGTGCTAGTAGGATCGCAAGTCCCCAAATCCTCAAGTCTGCAAGAAACGTCCTTTTGGCTTCCAGTGCCAAAGCATTACTGCAGCATTTCCTCTAGCAGCCAGCTGGGAACAGTATTTCCAAGGTGCCAGTGATGTCTTAGCAATTTTAAATACACTTGTCTCTCAACCCAAGTTTCAACTTGGTGACTCTGGGCCGTGTTTAGACCCTTACTAGTAGATACCTCCCCTACATCATCACAATTACTTCAATTCACAGGGTACGGAGGCAGACAGGAACCAGCAACCTAGAAGATCAGGCAATCTGAATGGCTTTTTCCTTCCATGGACATAAATATATGTATGTTTGTAGGTAAACACATTATGATTTTTCATACTTGTTACTGGCATGCTGCCATACTGTACAATAGAGAAGGTGGAATGCAGATATTTTGGTTATACATATGCTGATACATGTACATGTTTGTGTTAACATGGTACACATGCCAGACAGATAGTATGATGACTTGGTGGCAGGCAAGACAACATTCTCCCAGATGGGAAACACCAAAAGTGGCATTTTTTTTTCAACTTCAATGCAGTCATCAAGTACTCTTGCCATGCCTTTCACAACAGACAGAATCGTGATCCAGTGTTTTCAGACTTGAATGATTAGCCATATGTGTTTCACTGAAAAGGCTGAGCCAGATACCACTGCCAGCGCCCACTGAAAGCCCTACAGTTGCATGTAAATAATGCAAGAGAAAAATCTGCCTCCGATTACTGAAAAAGATGCTGTATTTTTCTCACAATTGATAGTTTGCGCTGCTAGCAGTATAACATCTAACACTGGTTTACGGCACATCTCTCCCCTAGTTCCTCTACTCTTGAAGACATTACAGGAGAGAAGTAACAAGACCGTGCTGTTCTCACCTCTCATCTTTAATGTGCCTTGTGCGTGGTGTTGCTTCTTCTAACACACATTGATCACTGTTTCCACAGCAGCCCAGGTATTAGCATCATTAGGTGAGTTATAAGTGAAATCTGAGCCCTGTTGCACTGTGCTCTGAGGAAATACACTTCAAGAGGTGGTCCCGGGTATCTACCAATTATAACAGATGAGATAAAGAATGGTTGGAAGGAGAAATAGGAAGTACAGATGAGATCAAATGACACATGCAAGAGTTAGAGGAAAAGAGTCTGATTCATCCTGCCCAGCACATTAATCTGAGGGCACTGCGCTTACCTCCATTTATCTTTTGAAACCAGGGCAGAAGACAAGCTTGAGCAGCAAATTTTTTCACGTTGAACGGACAGAAAATTTTAGAAACAAGCAGTAATGGGTGGCTTCTGACTGAAATAGTCTTGACATACTGAACATTGTAGAACATTAAAGTAATGTCAATATTTATTATACAGATATGTCTATTGATTGTGCAGTAAAATGATCCAAAGTAATATATGCTATAATAATAATTGAACTCCATTCAGAAAAAGAGCACTGACGTGCAGAGAAGGGAAAAAAAAATCACAAAAGACTATATCCATTTATTAAATTAGCTCATGTGGGCATCCGATTACTGAGCAAATAGGAATAGCTACTACAAAGCATGAGACATCTTGCATAAGCAAAACGAAAAGAAACTAAGGCCACATTTCTGAAATACTCCATTACAGCTCATTGGGGTTTCCCAGTTTAGAGCAGCTGAGAAACTGGCTGTAGCACTCCACAGTTCAAACTCTGTAAGGTGCCCTGTATCTTCTCTCACTGATTTGCTTTTTCTTATGACTGACTAATGAACTTCTACATTCAGCATCACCACGTCACACATCAATGCAAACACTGTGCTTGCTTTGACCATGAGGGTATTACCATTTACAGAATAGCAACTGTTAATTCAGAAGAGATTTGAATAAAATAAGAAAGACTGCACTTACTTCCAAATCCAAACAGATGTGGCACCTCTTTATTCGCCCTCTTTCCTCTTTCTTTAAGTGTGGGTTAAGGAAAAAATTAGCCTGCTTTGGGCTTTTCTTTGTTTTTATTATCTCTGGTGAAATTGGATTTATTTAACTAAACTGGATGTATATTTAAGTCTCTAAGTTCACAAATTATCTGCATAGCCTTCCCAGGCTCCATTTTGCTTAATTGCTGGTAAGAATTCCAGTCATAGCACTGCTTATACAGCATATTTCCCACTCCTTCGCCAGATGACTGTTTCTTTTTTTTTTTTGCTTTTTGCTTTTAACAGGGGAATGATAATGTTCAGTATTGAATTAGTAATGAAGTTCCAGTTAAAGACTGTGAAACTGTTTGGACTTGCAAATATTTTTAGGACTATCCAGCTACATGGTACCTGGTGTTGGACAAAGCCAAACATTGGCAAGGAACCCAAGTCATCTGTTTACAAACCTGTTTGCAAATTTGATTTAGGTTATTCTTGCAACCCTTGACTATGTGCTAATCTCTTAAACATTTTCTGCCTTGCAGAAAAAGCAGTAGTGATAAACCTTATGAAAGGCCATAGTTCTGATCCAGTTTGAACCACAAAGTAGCAGAACTGTCCTTATGAATGTTTCCAGGCTGATTACAAGCTAAAAAAGCTTTTTATAAGCTCTAGATAAACCTTTAGCATTTTGCAGACCCTCACACTACTATCCTGGTAGTCATATGGCTCTGCAACACCCACACCTCTAGCCTGTACCCTCCAGGCACATCTGCCCTGGACCAAGAGCAGTCACACAAGGAATAAAAGTGATGTTGGCAACTTGCCTCAGAAACCTGCAAGCATACAAATGGCTTCAACTAACATTTAATTTTGTCCATACATCTATGTCCAAAGACCATATCTCTTTGCAACAAGCCTATAACAATGGTACGGAAGGACCCAATTTACCCTTTCTGTGCTCAGAGTTGGCTAGAGACATGCCAGGAGCTGTAGAAATGACCATTTAAAGCAGTGCTGAGCTTCAATGACTTGCTTCTCTGTACATCTTGTTTCATGGCTGGATGGCATGATCACAAAACAACTCTGGCCTGGGCCAGTCAGATATATCCTACATTATTGGAAGTAACAAGACCCATTTCAACCTGTTTACTCAAGTTGCTTCTACCAGTTAACACAAACCACAAGCAAAACAAATATTAATATTTTTACAATTTCTTCAAATAGCTACATTGAGAACTGGGGGATTTGCCTGTGACATTGCTGGGCTTTCTTTGTCCTAGAGAGATGGTTTCAGCACTTCCCTTGACACTGGCTAAACCCTGGACATCTGTAATGGCAAATAAAAGCACCTCCTGGAATGGGTGCCTTTATACTTCTTTCTCCTCCCCCCCCGCCTTTTTTTTTTTAATTTAAATTTCTATTATTTTCTCTTTGTTTTAAAAGCAGCTGTGCTAGGCTTGCTAAGACTGCTGCAAACAATGCTTAAGAAAAGGCAACGTTAAACAGCCCAAAGCAGATAAAAATTGGCGAGGGATAAGACCACAGTCCATCTGTGTCTCCATGTAGCATGAAGTTGTAGGTAAGAGTTAGCATCAAACAGAGAAGTAGCTCCCTTCTTTGTCTTTGCGTGTTTTTCTTCTCCTGTCCTCAAGGCAGAGGGGGAATTAGGCTCTGAGACAGCAGCAACAATAAGAGCTCCAACACAACCCTCCTGTCTCTGGAAAGGACAACTTATCACTATTATCTCCCCATCAGGGAAAACCCTTAGTCTCCACTACTAAAAGAAAAGGGATGAGAGGCTGTTAAAATAAAAAACTTACTGAATAACTGACCTTATAAATGCTTAACTATTGTCCACTTTATTTATTGTATTTTCTAGTATGATAAAAAGATAGATAGCTAATGAATTTTTTTTGAAATCTAGAGTAGACTATGGTCTTCATGTTCAAAATCCTTGGTTTTATTCCACCTTTTATTACCCACTGGCAGCACCAAGTTAGGTTTAAACTTTTGTCCCTGGACCATTTTTCCCAGCAAAAGTAAGAAAGCAACCCCTAAATCCCACTAGCAAGCATCCACTCCTGAAGCTGACCTAATTCAAAAGTTCCTGTTCACTTTAATGCTCCCATTTCAGAGAAATTCCCATTTCCAGGAAATTTTTGCTTCAGTAACTGCTCCAGCAGTCAGTATAACACAATATTACCAACACATGTTCCAAAGGTTAGTTTGCTCAGGTGCCTGCAGGTGGTAAGAGCAAGAGGCAAGGCCATGCCATGCCACGGAGGCGCAGAGGAGGAAGCTCTCAGCCTGCATTCACTCCCCAGCTCCAAGCCAGGTGCCCACCTGCAACAGTGCCCACAGATTAGGAAGCCCTGCACCATACTGCTGAGGAGAAGCTGCTCTACAGCACTTACTCGTGACACCACTAATGCTGCTGTGTTTTAGAGGTGTCACAATAGGACACTCCAGACCCTACTGGACTTTGTGATGGGGTCTAGAGACATCTCAGTATTTGAGATTTCAGTCACTATATAAAAAAGAAAAAGAAAAAAAGAGAGGGGGTGAGAGGAAGGCAGAATCCAGATGGAGAAAGGGAGCACAGTCTGTTTTGGGTTTTTTTGAGAGGGCTTTTTTTTTTCCTGCACTGAAACTGGTTGCATTTAGCTTGCAGCCCTGTTTGTATGATGCAGATACACTAATGATTAATGATGTGCCAAGTGGTTCAGAGAAATTCAGTTCAGACCCACGGATACTTGTCAGTCCCCAAGGAACAAGATCATTTCTTAAAACTGACCCACTAATCAGCCATGAAAAGATTCAGGTAGTAGAGCACATTTGACCTTATTCTCAATGGCAGCAGCAGGTCTGATTTCAGGGAGTTTCTTTTACTACTTTAGTTTTCCTGCCTCAAAACTTGAAAGGCCACAGTCTAAGATCAGCTTCCGTTCCTCGGCAATTTCCTAAATTTTCCAGATGATATTTTGCACAATGATGTGTCATTTCATGTTTTATCAATCACATTACAGTATGTCACTTAATATAGCATAAGGCAATATGATTGACACAATCTGAGATGACTTGTCGCAACGCAACACGTCAACTGGGACGTTTGTATGTTTTGGGTTTATGTACACACACACACACAGAGCCTTCAAAGGGTGGGGGGTGGGGAGAGGACACTCTCCCTCCTTTAAAAGTTTTCACAACACTTTCCATTGTGGCAATTGATAAGCATCTGTTAAATATACTGAAATTTATTCAGTTCTCGCTCTAGGCTACCTCTACTAATAAACTACCAGAGCTTGAGTTTATTCCAGTCTCTATGTATAACGTACACCTTCTTGTGACATATGAAGTGCCCTGTTCTCAAGAACAGCCTTACTGTTAGGGAGTAGCATAACACAAAAACTCATTACAATTAACCACTTGTCCCTTGGTGGCATCTGATGCTAATTCAGCTCCCAAACAATTAATTTAGAGTAACCTCACAAAGCAATCCCTAAGCAACAGTAATTGGCTAATTCCCCTCTACTTATGGCTATGCTCATTATATTACAGACAACTTTAAATCAGGCTGTCATCGCTAGTTCTTGCTGTCACCGAGGCGATTCAGAAGGATGAGTTACTACACCCACAGTCACTTGTAAGCCATCTGCGGGAGGAAAGCTCTGTCCAGGAGTGCTGGGAAGGTGGGAAATACTGAGCGGCATTCTGCAGGGGTTTGAGAACACAAGCACAACTGCAAGGAAAGCTGCAGAAATTACAAGCAGCATGGCTTCTTAATGAAATTTTAAGGAAGGTATGTTTGCCATAAGATCTCCAGGCAGTATGGTCTGGCAGAGAAGCCCTCCCTGGGCACTGGGATTTCAGTCACATTATTGTATTCTCTATGTTCTTAGAGTTTGGCTATATGGCAAGGTGCAGACACCCGACAGCTAACCAGGACCATAAAAAAAGAGAGTTCAGACACATCTGCGCCTACCTGCAGGTTTCATGTTGTTCTGCCCCATGCCTCGATTCTCCATTTAGCAATCAGAGCTTGTACTTCACAGGAGTGTTCTGAAGCTAAAACTCACAAATGGCTGAAAGATGCGCTGGGACTGTTGAAAAGTAGAGTACAGAAGGATTTCACAAGACTGTTAAAGTAAACTGGATCTTTCTTGGACTGCTGCCACTTTTTGCATCTGGGGAAATAACTTAGAGTGGCAACTGTACAGCCAGATGTTGCAAAACTAATATTTTAAGTTATTTTTTGTGGCACAGTGTGGTGCTACATAGAGATATCAGAACATACTCTAAATATGCTAACTCAGGTACCAGGAATGGTATGTTCTGTCCAAGACAGCTCTGTCTTCAGTCAAAAGTCATAGCAAAAACGATGTGATTGACTTAGCATGTCCAGCACAAAGATGAGACAATTCTGCCATGGCATATGGTGTATCCTGACCTGACGAGCAGCTGTAGGGAAGTCAGAAGTGCACGTATCGGCAGATATGCCATCTCAGATCACATCTGAACAGTGGTGCCTGGCCAGAAATGCAATATCCCATATTTGTTCTGAGGTTGCAGAACTACAGGGGGTGAACAAGGAAAATATTAATTACAGTAGCTTCAGATGAAACTTGTCCCCCACCAAAAAGAATCTTCAAAGACTAAATCTTCTATTTTCCCCAATATGTTCATCAGAGTTTTCTGCAACATGGCAGTTCAACTCATACCACCCATATGGTGAGCCGTTTTTTAAAATTCAACATGCAAAGATATTCAAAAGCAATCAGTAATTTGTAAGCAACTGTGAATCAAGAAATGCACTGTTCTGTCAACAGTATTTCTTCCAAGTACCGTAGTTCTTCCTGCTTCTAAAACTGCATTTACAGATGGGGTAGAAGCTCTGTGGCACCAAAAAAGATCGAGAAAACTGTACAGATGAGACTGAGCAGATGTCATGTTTCATTTGTAGTATTCCTAATCTGGGGAATTGGAGACCTCAGAAGCACCAACCATAAAACAGGAGAAGAGACCACATCCTCGGGTAGTATATTGTCACAACTCTCATAATGTCCAGCTCAGCATATTTAGTATATCATAAATGCCAGCTACAAAAAAAACCATATGGAGCAGTAGGACATGATTTTTTTCCTAGCTGAAGAACAATCAAAAGGTCAAAGGCAGAGAGATCAGTACTGAGAATTTCCCTGACTTCTCCCAAAAACACAACCCTAATCATCAGTCCTTTCTGCAGCGCATTGCTCACCATTCCTGCACTTGCCCCATCCCACACCATCTGGTCCTTGGCTAAGGTAAGCACTTTGCCACCCAGAGAAACCCATTTGAGCAAAGCAAAGATTGAACATGCAAGCCAGTCACAGCGGAGAGACTTGACCACAAGATGGACGCTACTTCCATGAGGAAATGCTCATCTCCTTCCTTGTGCGGAGCCAAAGCTCTCTGCTCATCTCCTTCCTTGTGCGGAGCCAAAGCTCTCAGTTTTACACAATCCCTGCGTGTTGCTTATTGCTGGACTACTTTGTGTTTTAGGGAAAGAAGAATAATTTTCAGTAGTTTATCTGAATTGCAAAAACACAAGATGGAAGGAAATAAGAGGAAAAGCAATTGTAGATTGAGAATTGTACCCCAAGAAGAGAACATGAACAGGTGTCTAAAGGACACCGCACAACAACTAGGGCCATACTGCTCTCCCTCCCCACCTCCAAGCTATTGCAGGTATAATAAGTCCACTCTCCTTTATGCTGTACACTCATGATAAATTCTCCAGTTTACAAAATTATGTTTTTAAAGGCTGTATAGGTTTCCTGAGACAATTCAGCACAAGGCACGGGGTGGCAGAGAGGGACAGTACAGAGCAGAGACAAGCCAGCAGGTCTGGGAACAACTTGGCTACCTGAAACAGCTGTATCTCTGAACATGCAACCACCGATTCCATTTGGTTAGGGGCACGTTACATTTCTTTTGGTGGTTAAAGCAGTGCCTGGACATTCAGTGATCTTTTCAGCAGCACTTGTCTGATATAACTCGTTTCCACACAGCTGTTACAGAGGTGGCCAGAGAATTCAGCAGGTTAAAAATAACCATGCAAACAAAAACAACAGTAACATCCCAGCCCCGGTCTTTGGGTTAAATATAATCTAAACTGTTATCACTACCAGAAAAATACTGCATAGAGTCCCACTCACAGGGACAGCACCAGAACCAAAAATCGCTTTGGAGCTCCTAGCCAGTATGATCTGAAGGTCTTGTCATGAAAGGCACTGAAGAAACATCACCTTCCCTTCATATCATGTAAACTGAGAAGGCTTAATCCCCACAGAGTACATCCACAGTATAAAACAATACTGATCCTTATTGCTGCAGACATAATCTGCATATAAACTCAGCCAATACAAGATGATACACAAAAGAACCCTTTTTTTTTTTTTTTTTTTTTTTTTTTTTTTTAATGTGGTCAGTGACATATTTTCCATTTATTTCAGAGGGGAACAAAAGGGGTTGGCCTTTTCAAATACATCACCCAGCCGATGCGCAACTAGCACTGAGCACAAAGCCTACTGGTTACCGAATTTCCGCATAAGCCCCCAGAATCAGCTAATGCGGTGCATTAACTTAGTGCTGGAACAAGTTTGCTTGGTAGGTTGTTCCAAGTCTCCTCCCAGACAGTTTCAGCTCACTGGGCTGAACGGCCAGTTTCTTAAGGGACATTAAAGTTCCAGATTTGAAAAACCCTGGAGCCAGAAAGCCTATGGCAGAGCCAACTCCAGACCCAACACAATGGTCATGTGAAATTTGATTTGAACTCGGTGTGAAGGCCTTCCTTCATCCACACGGTTTTGCAACCTTTGAGTTTCTACCTTGCATTTCTCATCAGAACAAGCCCCAACTCTCCAAGCAATCTTTGGTCAACGTAGTCAAGTTTCACACCAGTTTCTCATTAAAGTATCACACAGAACTTCTAATTCGGTGTGACTTCAATGCTCGTGGTTAGTTGAAACTGATCTCATGAACATCAAAAGTGGGTCAAAGCTCTTTCAGCAAAGCAGGAGTAACACTCTAGTATTTGCTTAAGCATTGAATCATTTTTGAGTTGTTAATAGCCTCTTTGCAAGTGCTTGCAGGTTTGATTGCCAGCATCTCGCATGGTTTTAGCTGAACTTAAGTGTGGCTCATTATTATATCCATACGCGTAGCTAGTATCACACATGGTCACAAGCACTGCAATGACCTCAGTAAAATTACAAATCAAGATTCAGCCTTCCACGAATTTTTCTACTTCTCTGTATTAAAATGCTAACATCACTTCAAGGTCCTTCGTATAGTTTAATTATATACCTTCAGTCTGGCATAGATAATGAGTAAACGTATTGCTATTGATGAGCTAGAATTATCACCACTATTTCATTTATATGATTTGATGGAATAATGGAACAGTAAATTCTTCCCCCAGTAAATGTAATAAGGGACAGCTCTTGACATCGCTCTGAAAGAAGGAAAAGGCTGGTCTGCCAGCAGGAGCAGAATTTGCACCACAGACAGCTTGCTGTCATGGAAAACTGACTTGAATTAAAACAGTTAACTAGAGTGATCAAACTCATTCAGAGGGGAGCTGCCTGGAACAATTCTTAGCAAAATATTTTTTTGATCAAAATATGCTGGTTTTGTCAAAGTGGGAACATTTCACAACAATATCTATTTCAGTGAAGTTTTCAAAAGGAAGATCTCTAAGGCTTGGGCTAGACCACTCTGTCACTGGGAAGGAAAGAAATCATAAACCTGACTTCTTTCCCAAAATTCCCTCCTGTGAAATGCCCAGGAGCCCTTGCTTCTGTTCTAATGATGAAGAAAAACAAATACTTTAAAACCTCAAAAGTTGTTGCAAACACTGTCATTCTCTGGCTGGCCCCACACTGAAAAGCTATTGCTGACTCTGACTGCTAGCTCTAGGTATTACAGAACTTGTGGTAAGTCAAGACCACCCAATGATGTGAAATCTGTATCTATAACACAAATTTCAGTGAGACCTGTAAGATCAGATTGTGCACAAAGGGAGTGGCAAGGATATAACATTTTCTTCTTTAAAATGTAAAATATTGTTATTCATTTCCTTTCTGATCACAGCCCAACACAAGCAAATCAAATGGGTGCGGTACAAAGAGCTTAACAGTGGAATGGCTACAGAAGGCAGCTCTACCGATGCAGTAAGATCAGCTGTGAGGAGGTAAAGATGTGTAAAAAAAAACCCAAAAAGCAAAATCTAACAAGTATTGCATTTTTTAGTTCATTTTGTACTGGTACTTTATGCACTTTTTTTGAAGTGTACAAAAGTTGACACAAAGGACCTTGAAGATTTAACATAGGAAGAAATGTTTGCACCATCAAAACAAACAAAAAAAAAAATTCCCCCCCAAGACTTGCAGTGAACTTTCCCTTAACAAGGTCCTCAAGGGAACTTCCAAGGGAGTCTCAGCACCCACTTCTTACCTTCTCTCACTGCCTCACTGCTTTAATTTCTCATCATTCCTTTCTCGGCCTCTCCCACCTCACTGAGGAGCTTGTCAATCCTCTGGCACTCTCCACTGACCTTTCCAGTGTCGCCCCAGCTGTCTCTGGAGCTCAGTTCTTAGGCTTCACTGATCCAGGTTTCCCAAGCTACAGCATGAGCAGTCATAGGGCATGATCTCATCTGCCACGTTTCGTTGCAAAACAAGTATTAACACTTGCATGAATTTTTATCCATTATGCTTTTGCAAAAACATACACCGCAACAGCAGGGCACTCAGCAGCAACAAGGCAAAAAGCAGCAAATACAAGAGATGATGTACACCACCACAGAACAGAGCCCTCAGATCCTTCTGCAGAAAAAAAGCCAAGGAAATTTCAAAATGTTAACTGAAGTTGTTTGCCTCATATTGCATTCACCAAACCTGGACTTTTTCAGGCCACCAGAGACACATTTCAGAGGCACACACTCTGCTTCACTGACAAAGCCGTATTGTTGACTGCAGGGAGAATAATCACAGGAACCCAACAGATCATAACTCCCATGATAGGGCATGAAGTGGGGGTGGGAGGGAGAAGCAATTTTCTCAGCTAACCTTGTCCCAGGCCTTTAAGGGCTTAATAAGATCATAACCAACACCTTGAATTATATCCTGAAATAAACAGGTAGCCAGAACAGAGCACAAAGCTCAAGATTTATGGGCTAATAGTAGGTGACCTTCAAGAGAAAGGTTACTACAGGCTGTAGTCGCTGAAGTCCTTTGCAAGAGCGGCCCCAAGCACTAAGCACTAACCCCGAGGTGTTGAAGGCGTGGAGCACATGCATCACTGGGAAGCCATCTTATGGTTCCAGAACAACCATAAATGAAAGAAATAGTACTGTGAGGATTGGAACTAATGAAGTCTGGTTTCTTTCTTATTTGGTTCTTGTGGTTGATCGACTTCTGTGTCTAAGACGGCACAAGAGTCTGAGGGTTTTCTGGCAGCAGGAGTATTATGAGATTCCTTCCTGTGTGGATTCTCTGGTGTTAAATAACTTGTGAACTCACACTGAAACCATGCTTTCAATAAAGGCTCTGATAGTGTGTCTCTTCCCTATCCAGTTTCTTATTTTCCACAACACTGGGGGAACTTAGTTACCTTTGAGCTTAAAACTCTTATTTCACATGGTGTTAAGAATGAACAACACTAAAACTGTTATATAAAATAAGGGGTGCACATGCACAGATACACACAGAATGCAGATAACCTTCATTTTCCTTCAAAGCTAAACTAACATGACAGTTGGCTGTATGGGGAAGATTTATTCTCAGTAGCAGTGACAGGACCCAATGATGATGTTTTCTGAAGAGGGCTACAAGTTCATCTTTTGACCTCTCACAATTGACCAAGGGACATCACACCTGAATACAGATGACAGTTTGTGGAAATACCATGAGCCAAAGGCAATGCATAAAAATTTGTTATGATAACCAAGCAGGATGTTCCGTTGCCCATACAGAACTGAAGGACCTGTCTCAGGCCAGTCTTTACAGGGCCAGTAAGCTGAAGCTAAAATTTCATTACTTCATCTGGTTACAACAACCCATCTTAGCAAACAGGCTCAGACAAGGACCATAAAGTAACTTCCCAACCCTTTAGGGCCAAAAGCTCCTCCACGTCAGGAGGGGGGGTGCACAAGAAATGGCAGGGCAGAGCGAAGAACTTGTGGGTTTCAGTTCTGTGATAAAGAGCATGCTGCTAATTTCCAGTCCCACCAGTACGATAGGTTTATCAAACACTCTTTACAAGAAGGGAAAGAAAAAAAAATAAATAAGGAGAGGTACAGATTAGAAAACCCTGGGCCATACTGATTCCCTCAATACTGCTGAGTAGTATAGATCAGCAGTGGTACCCATTTCTGCGGTGCTGGTTTCCTGAGCTGAACCACAAACTTGGTCCAGTTCTGCTTACTGATTTTATGCAGAGCTGGGAGATACATTGCTCAATCCTGCTCTCCCTCCACCCCACGTCATCTGCAGATGTATTGGTCCCGAAGGTCACTGCTTGAAATTTCCATTAACTTTTCTCAAAAATAAAAGAGCTCAGTAACCAGTACCACCTTTTAAGAAACTACGAGCAAAACAAGGGATGCGGCGACCAAAGTGACAGACATTGGTTAGGCAGGTGGCTGATTTTTATTTAATCCCAAACCTGTGCTATAAGAAAAGATGAAACACAGCCCATTCTGTGTTGTGATTAATCCCAAAGGTTAATTTTGTTGCGGGCACATTGTAAACAAAGGGGATATTTATTTCAGAGCCCAAGAACGTCGCAACCAAGGGAAGGCAAAGGGAAGGGCAGTTTGCACGGTGGATTAAGAGAGGGCTGCAAGACCTGGTGAAGCCAGTGCTGACAGATTCCCTTATTAAAAAGCGTAGCCTTGTAGAAGGCCTGCCATTGACAGCTCTGACATGGCCGAACTTCAGAAAAATAGGCACAATTGGAAGACTGTGCTGTGGCAGGGACAGTGGGGCTAAGGGGCACTTCTAATTTGTCAAAGTTGTATCTAATTCCACTGAACAAAGTTCACAAAGAGAGATGAGCAGAATCCACAAACGATTGCTCATTCACCAAGCCCTGATGGAAAGATAGGCCAGCACACAGCTTGGGCTTTGTAGAGTAACCTGAGCTGCTCCAATCAACTTTGGATAATTCTGCCTTCTGGGCATAACAGTTTTCCTTGTTTCTTCTTTAATAGGATTATTCCTTACAATATTAAAAAGATAACATCAGTGTCTTTCAGTGTCCCCATAAACTATTTCTAGGTATATGAATGGATGCTTCAGGTGGTTTTGTTACTATTTCTGATATACACTTATGAGAAGTGAAGATCTAAGAGATGAATTTGATTCAAGTCTGACACTTGTTCTGTAAACAAACTAAAATCTCAAACTTCCTTTTAAAAGAGAGATACTCAAAACTGACACATTAAGAGCAAAAAAGAAGAAAATTACCATGTTGAGCATGAGCCAAGCCCTGGATTCAATCCATTGATGAGAAAATCTTGTCAAATACAGGTAAAGAGCAATCCAGCTATATTTAGAGTTGGAGGTGGCTTTCCATTTACAACAATGGATGTTGGATCAGGTCTTCAAATAGCCAGTTCTTAGGCAAGAAAAATAATTAATGCATATAAAAAAATTATTTCTCCAAATTAAAATAGAAGCCATAATATATTCTGTGGCAGCTTAATGGTATTTTCAGGAGACAAGAAGAAAGAAGGCAAACACCTTCACCATTCCTTTCCTCTCCAAGGAAAAAGAATTTATTATAAAAAAAAGTATCACCATATTATATTATATTGTCACCTAGGAATTAGCTCATTTCTGTCCTTGCACATTATTTTAAATTCAGCAGCTCTCACTGAAACTGTATGAAGGTAAGACTGAATAGAGCATGGATATCTTAACGTAACAAATCAGGCAACCAAAATCAGTGTCCACTTTGAAACCATCAAAAACTGAATGGTTTGCAGCTACCCAACACTTTCACAGAATTAAGTGCTAGAGAGTTAAAAAACTTGCCTTAAAAGATTCTCTCAGCAGTGTTTTCAATTTATAAGGTACGTTATTTGGATGAGCTAATGCATTATTCTTCACGTCATTTAAAACCAAGCCACAGTGAGATGACCATTTAACTTTGAATTTGTCTACACCTGGATCTCGTACAGATTGCTCTAACACAAATCTCGTGGTAGAAAATTACTGCTTACTGGGAGGCAGAACAAGTTTTGTCTGGAAATCTGTTTCAGATCCCAGTGCTTTTTATGGGTTTTCAGCAGCCTCAGCGGGCCCTGTATTCTCCCTACATCAAACAGACCACAGACTGGATTCCTGGGATGCTATCCCCATGAGGATGACATAACAGCATCTGCTTGATGCTATGATTCTGCTTAAAGGTGGTGCCCACATTTTTAAGTGTAGCTAGTAATTTCAGGTGTCTGTTTACTGGCTATTCAGCTCAGGATATTGTAAAATTATCAGAATTTCATTTTATATCACATAACCAATCTCATTTAAAGAGCACCCATTAAACAATCTACAGTTTGAAGTAGCCAAAATTATCACAAATTTGTTTTATATTGATATATATTATATATATTAAAAAATATGTATTTTATAACTTTTTTTTTTAATTATCTACATTGCCAGTAAGCCACTGGTAAAGTAACCAAGATCATTCCACCTCTAAAACTGACACCCTAAAAAAAAAAAACCACTCAGCAAAAACATTTTTTATTTATTAAGTAGACCTCTAATAAAGGCTCCACCTTTGGCTAGATCTTTGCACATACACACTCACAAAATCCTGCTGTCTGAGAGGCAAGGACAGCCCTGCTCCTTTCCTGTGCCAAAAGAGAATACACGTATCATGGTGCTGGCTTGCTTTCTCTTCACTAAAGTACTAGGGAAAATAAGGCTGTAAATTTGTTTGGGTTTTGTTTATTTTTAATAAATACATGAATTTTAAGGCCAGACAGGACCATTTATCTTCTAGATAATCGTTTGACCTTCTCTCTAATCTAGACCAAAGAATCCGCGTCAGGGACTTCTTTCATTCAGGAAGTCTTCATTTAAATATTCAGTCTATCACATCTCCTCGGAAATTCTTCCACTGATTATTTAGCTTTACTATTAAACATGTGCATCTTTTCTTTAGCCTAAATTTATGTATTTTATACATCCAACTAGAGGACCTGGCCATGATGTTTTCTCCTAAATCAATGACTTATGTTTTGGAAAACAAACCCAAAAAGTCTTAGAAGTTTTCTCCTGCGTAGGTGTGTGTAAACTCTTAAAGTCTCCCCTGAAGTAGTTTAGACCTTGCATTCTGCCTGACACATTACAAAACAATGAATGAAGCTGCTGAATTGCTTTTCCAAGGAACAAACAGAAACATTTCTGTTGCCTGATGAAAGGCTATATGGGGGAAAAAAAAAAGAAGAGAAAAAAAAAAAAAGGCAGAACCGCGTAGCCTCTCTATCCTCCCTACTCCACCACACCTTTTACAGGTTTGACTAAAAAAAATTCTCTTAACTGTAAATAAAATCTAACCTTGTGCTTCACCCTTTGACGCTTCACTGTTTGTGCTCTTTGACTTGTCCCCATGAGACAGCATCCTGAAAACATTGTGCAAAATTCTCCGTTGCAATTCAGTACAATTCTGATGAAGCTGACGGTGTACGCAGGCTTACGCCAGCTGAGCATCCTCTGCATTTCTGAGCACACTTCAGGTATTGTAAGAGTGTGATTTGGGCACAAAGTATCAAATACCAGATTTTTAAATATACAAATATGGGGAAATTAAGAATAGCAAAACATTTAAGATTGTCCCTCCACCCAGAGTCTGAATATAAAAATCCAGATGTTTGCTGCTGTACCTAGGCACTTGGGAGCTGCTAGTGTATTGGGTTTCTCTCACAGGGGGCTGCCAATAGCTGTCCACCACTTCTGGAGGCAGACAGGTGGCAGATGCATTGGGTTACACATGAAAACCCTTCTGGTAGAACCATGCTTATGAGGCTTCCAACCATAAGAACAACATTTGTCAGGTAGTGCTTGCTCCAACCAGTTTTCAGGAAAGCTTTTGCAGGCTGCTTGGAGGTTAGCAGCGGGGAGAGCAGGGCGCAGGCTACGGAGCACCTCCTTAAATAAAAGGAGGAAATGAGAGGTTAGAAAGTTGAGGTCCTTACTTTGGGTTGAATTGAGTCTCAAATGGCATTTGAGAGCTTAGCCACAATCTGTCTATATATAAATAAGACATATTTTCATTTGCTCTGAAGCTCTTTCCACAGCTTCCAGGATCTTTTCAGATAGTCTTTCATGTCCTGACCTGACACCTCCAGCCAAAAGCCAAGCGTTCTGTGGGAAGGGCCAAATCCTACATCCATGCCAAATTTTTTAGGTGCAGGGAAGCTGGTGATTAAGATACTGGTGAAAATGCTCTCATCTTTCTAACACCTTCCATCATTAAATCCGAGAGCACTATAAGATCTGAATAAAACTATACAATGGTTTTGTTATCATTACTCCCCCTGTCCTTGCCCCCATTAGGCTGCATAATAAAGAAAATAGTCACCTTCATTTTTCAGTTATACACACATTTTTGGCAAACTCATTTCCAGGTTTTCGACATAATTTTTTTCTGCAGCAGAACTAAGGTTTGCTTCAGTTTTATTTTCTGGTATTGCTTGTTACTTGTTTACAATGAAAACTTTCCATTAAATGTTATATTGCCTTTGTATTTTTCTCAAAAAGTCTTGTTTTCATTACAGCTGTTTGAAAACCTGGCTGTTCTTTTAATTTGATGTAGGTAAACTACATAGACTACCTTGAAAAATAACCTTGATCCTATTTTCAATGTCAGCAAATGTTTCTGATCATATTCACAAGCCCTATAATACTATTTAAGGAGTTTTGCTGTATTGTTATAACATATCTGCCATGTAGGACCATGCTATAGTGATCTCTCGGACCCCCATATCCTTCAGGTTTAAGTACCAGGAGAGAAACCTTCAACCTGATTCTGGATTCAGTGAGGCAGGTAAACAGCACAGGGGCAACATGAACTCAACCCACATGTGCAAAAAGACAGGATGCTGTGTTATTCCAGTTTAGGTGGGGTTTTTAGGTTTGGTGTTTGGGGTTTTTTTTCATGATGCAAGTAACTTTATGATACCCGTCTCTCCTCCAACTGTTATTCTTCACAAAAGCCACAAAAATTAAAATACTTTCTGTACTTTCATTTCAAAATGACATCTTCTCACAAAAATGAATCTATTATTGCTCTCTGTTAAAAATTTATTTCTAATGCCAAAAGCAGTTCAGATACTTTTTAAGCATTTTCTAAAAGCATATTTTTCCTGCTACAAATGGTAATACTTAAATGAAGACAAAAATAAACAAGTCTCAACAGCAGTAGGAACAAGTGAGGGGTTTGTTTCTGCTGCAGGAATGGGGTTGCCTCTTCTGATCCAAGAAATCTTTGTATCTGGGTAGAAAAATCATTGATGTCAGTAAGTCATGAAAGATCATGGCCAGCTGCCCATATCACTGCCAAGCGAATGACAACATCCACTCTGCATAGCATTACTGGAGCTACTCACTTGTAGCTCGGAAGCAGTTGGGCCACGCTCGTGTGGGACCTGGTCAGGACTTGGCCATATGTCTTAGAAAAACTAACCACCACATCCACAGCCCTTCACTGCAATATTGCTTTTGCTTTGGAGGGATCTGCTAGTTCAGGAGTCCGAGCTGCTTTCCATTACCCAGGATGGACATGCCCAGTGGGAACATGAGAACTCTTCAAGGTGAGGAAGATGCCTTCTACATGCTCTGAGAAGCACCAGGTGCTTCCTTGGGCTCCATAAAACCAATCAAGTGTAATAATAAATGAATCATACAAAAGGTGTTGAAAATGTTGCACTGGAAGACAAATCTCTGCTCTTTCTTTGCACCCACGCAGACTCAGAGAAGTCTCTGTATTTTAGCTGAAATGCAGAGACATAATTCTTCTTTTAAGCACCATCCACTTTAAAAAGGAGAATGAGAGATTCTGCCATTTCTTGAAGACTCAGCAGCACCAGTCAAAAGGGATAGTGATACAGAGAGACATTTATGGAAGTCACTGGGACAATCATAATTTCATGAGCAGGCTTGAAAAGCTCTTTTTGGGCAGATGTAAAGAGCCCACTGAGTCCTTTTAAAGGTTTTACAGAAAGAAACTCATCGGTTTCTAGCACTGCAGTGAAATTAAGAGTCCATATTGCTTCTGCTGAAATTTCTTTATAAACAGTAGCTGTCCATTTATTTATTGGGCTTTCACAATTGACTTGGGAAATACAAGCCCTCCAGAGAGTTCACAACGAGGTAGAAGCATCACATGGTAAGCACGGTAGTTTTAACATGATGTGCAATATTTTCTTGATTTGAAAAGAATTCTGGTTTTATAAGGGCTAGCCTTGTTTTTCCTCACACTGACTAAAGTCATTTCAATGGGGAAATTTCTTTTTTATGCTTCTCCACTACTTAATATGCATTTAAAAAGCTATACTATATGGTTTCTGATGAAAGGAGTCGGGCATCATCTTAACACTTCACAGCCAATATTGCTGCCATTGGAATGGAGCCCAATCTTCTCACCTTTAGTCTCATAAATAAACTTCATACATTAGACATTAGGCAGAAGAGGCAGGAATAAAGTATCCTTGAGGTCACCAGGATTACTCAGCAGAAAGAGGATTACTTGAAGAAATGCTGCACTGTGGACGCATCAATTCTTAACTAATGGTGGAGTCAGTTACCAACAGAACAGGCTTTAAGAGATATTTAATCCATGCGCAATGCAGGATTCATCAGCTGAAAGCTGATAATGTTTCACGTCGAAGGTGAACACCACAGCCTGGTGATGACTCAGTAAGCAGGTGTCTTTCTGCACAGTAGCTAAGATGTGAGACCTAAAAAAAAAATCTTAGCTTCAGCTTCAAATAAAATAAAGGTTTTTTGGTCCCTTGACTGCAAAGACAAACATGTAGCTTAAGAACACCCAGGACTAACTTTACAGACAAGATGGACCCCCAGGAGAGGTATGAAGTCCACTGGGAGTTGTGGGAGAGATGTGAATTCATTTTGCTGGTGTGTTAGCTCTGAAGCCTAACTATGCCCATTTAAATGCCACCATCGTCAATTCTCATTGCTTGAGTCCCGCAAGGAAGAGAAGACATGAAGATTTGCATGACCTGCCATCACAGGCAGATCGTTATGGCACTGAGACAGAGCAAAACTTTGCAGAATACAGCTGCCATCCTGGCTGTCAGTAGGTTAGTGTTTACACGAAAATATGAAAGCAAGTAACATCCTTGATAAAAATGAATCCACTGCTCCTATTCAGAGAGCTGCAACCTGACCACCCCCCCCCCCCCTCCACTTCCATCTACTGGAAGAAATCACCCAGGAGCAGAGGCATTTCTTACTCATTACTGTTATCCATGTTCTTGCCACACAGAGGTCAGCCTGCTACTCTGCTAAGCGTGTCAGTCTGTGGTTCCACCCCACTGCAGCCAGAGCAGAAAGCACCCGTCTGTTTATTTTGGGGTATTTCTCCCACAGAGAGTGTGCTATCTGCCAAGCAACTAGAGGTTGTGTCCAGGACATCAGTTTTGAACTTGGGAGGTTTCCATCCTGTCAAATGCAGGTATTACCCTTCTCTTGGTCACCAGTCTTGCAGTAATGATCTGAGGCAACTGGACTAACAGCTGTGCTCATGGATACCTGGGTGTGGGGCAATCCTATGGGTGTGGTTAAAGTCCTCCAACGCTCCTCTTCAGGGCAAGCACTGTCTTTTCTTATATATCTATACTGCCGCTAGATTCCTGGGGCCAAGATCTCAGTTAGGGTCTCTAAATATTTTTGTAATACAAATAATAAATGAGAAGAATAGTATGTTGTAACCTACAGTTTGGAGGTTTTTTAGTATGTAACATGAAGATGAAGAATGAGGCTTACATTTTACAGGATAAATACATATATGAATTTACCATTTCAGCACACATCTCTGCTCTAACTATGAAACACAGCTGCTGTGAACATTTCCTACTGCCTTGCAGTATTTTGCAGTAAATCACAGTAATCTGCATTACAGTACCAGGTTTCACTGCAATCTCGAGGAATTTTTCAATTGCCTCTCTTGCATTTCAACTGAGATCATTTAGCTGAAATTATGAAACACGCATTAGCGATTAATGCTTCCAAGATTCCACATTACTGTCAAATCACTAATACATTACCTTTCATAATCTAATTTGTTCACACACTAAAATACACAGAACATGCAGAGCTTAGCAAATGGCCTTCTAAAATGTCACAATTTTTTTTTAATTATTCCTTAAAGGGAAAAGAAACACCCTTGCAAGCATCTAGAAAATTTGTATCAATGTCCTCACTTTGGGAGGCTTTCTTTCTGCCTTTCATGCATCAGCTTCAGGACCTGACAAGGGACGCAGCCGCGTACACCACACTTTGCTACTGGTGAGACACTGTGAACCTTCACCAAGACACAGAGCACTTCCTGTGCAAAGAGCATCTCCTGTGATGAAGCATGAAGAAATCTTAATGGATGGAACCAATCCATCAGCTTTAAAAGGTTGATCAGAACTGCCATACACCCCAATTTTGGGGGGAGGGAGGTAGAAAAAACAACCAGATTCTTACTTTTTGCTTATACACTAGTCAGGATTTCCAGTTTAAACCACAATACCTTTCAGTGCACCAAGGTTTGGGCTATTGAGCAGTTGCAGGGAAGGAAGGTTGGGGAAGGAAACAGGATTTTTTAAAAAACACAGCACAGAAGCCCTACAAGAGTGAGTATCTGGTAACTATTGAGAAATTTCTCACTCTTCCAAAGAAGAACAGGTCATAAACATATTATTTAGAAGTGCACAGCAGCACCACACAGTATGACAGAAGTGAGAGAATAGAGGTGAAATGCAGCAAGAATTTAGCTTTCAGCAGGATCAGGACATCCTCTTTGAACCCAACGAACCAGCTGATATTTCTTCATTGACTGGCCAACGAATAAAATCAGGTTATAAAGTTGGCTTAAAGAAGAGAGCGGGGAAGAAGGGATGACTGACCGGCAACAGAAGACAACCTCCTCCTCCCAGCTTTTCAGCTGCATGGAGGCAAGTGTGTCCTGGGCAGTCCCTGGGAGCACCAAGGAGGGACATCTGCTAGATGCATCAGATTTGTCAGGACAAGGGAGACTCAGAGTAATGAGAAAGGTGCTGATGCCTGCGTAAGGGACATGAGAAATAGGCAGAAGACAGAAATATGGTCAGATGAAGAATACACAGGAGGGAAAAGTATACACTTCAGTGAAGAATGGAACATGGAGAAAAAGAAAAAAACAGCTAACCCTGGGAGAGAGAGGACAGGGAAAGCAGGAGGGTGTGGCTATTCAGGAGATTGTCTGATGCAACAAAATGTTAGCAAAAGAGGTTACAGAAGATGAAATGGAGAGAGCTTGGGGACTAGAGGTTAACAGGGTCTCATGACTAACACAAAGAAAAATAGCACAGACAAAGCATTTTCTCTTGTTCAGCACAGGTTTGATCAGCAGACTCTTATACTTCTGAGACAAGCTAAAATCTGCAGTCATTCTACTCATGGTACAAAAAAAATTATAAATTCACATTTGTGTAAAAGCTCTGATATCATTTGATGAAAGCTCAAACCCTCTGCTTGAAATGCTCCAAAGGCCTCCTGAGCCTCAGCCTCCTCGAGATCTTTCCTCCCCATTTCCCTGCAGATCAAACATATGAGCAGTCGCTCTTCTTTTCCTGGTCTCTGGGAGCACAGTCCTGTCCATCTCTAACATGTGGGGACCATCTTTCAGTCTTGCTCAGATGATGGCAGTGAAGGTTGACCCACAGCATTTCAGCAGCCCAAGCTGTACTGGCTTTGGAAAATCAGGGGAGGCACAGCTGGAAACATCTGACTGGCTGACATACCCCAATTAGGAACTCCCTGTAAGTGACGAGGGTTGATGTGTATTTTTTTCTGAAATGGAGATAATTTCTTGACACCACAGCCCAACCGTTTTTAGAGACTCTTTGCACACCCTGTATGCACCTTGTATGCAGAGACTGAAGTGACTCAAGTCACGTTTCTGAATTAAAATTTGACAAGCAATGTTTGAAACATGCTTGCTGTACATGGCACTCAACATAAAGTCTTGTGCAGGAAGTTTGTCTTCAGCATAAAACATCACAACAAAACTAAAACAACTAACCTCAAAAAACTCGGCTATACTCCTGCCTCTGTTTTGACCCTGGCTCTTACCACCCACGTGTGAAGTAAGGTTTAAGACTGCTTTGCGAATATAACCATCATTGCTGGGGCAGCGTTCTGACACTTCAGTGCTATGATGCAATGGGGTTTTTGTTTTTTTACTGACTAGCAAAGTTGTACGTTCATATGCCATGTTTCACGCCAGTGTAACTGCTTCATTTCTGTTAACAGTTCAGACTGATTCAAGCGATGCCTGCGCTCAACTACTCTCACAGCCCTGGCACGCTGAAGTGTCCTCTCTCCTTGTGTATCATCCAGAGTCCTCTCGCTAACATGATTTATCACTTTAGTTGGTTAAAGTAACAAATATAAAATGGAGGCCCCAACACCCCTCGTCTTTGTGCCCATTCTCCCTCATTCTGTAAGCAAACACCAGGACTATAAATGACTACTT
The DNA here is from genome assembly GCF_900496995.4 of Aquila chrysaetos chrysaetos. Taxonomy (NCBI): domain Eukaryota; kingdom Metazoa; phylum Chordata; class Aves; order Accipitriformes; family Accipitridae; genus Aquila; species Aquila chrysaetos. Next base: position 28,819,838 of record NC_044011.1, read on the forward strand.
AAACAAGGAGGAGCAGACAACATACACTATGGAAAGAGACTGGCCCAGGCCATCAGCTGGTACAGATTAGTGCATACTGAGTCAGATCTGTGTGCAGGATCGGGTCCTCAAACCTCCACTTAATGACTTCACTCAATCTCTGACCTCAGCAGTACTGAGTACAAACAAAACCTGCACTAAAGACGGTGAAATATCGTGCCAAACTGACATTGCTGCGGGACAGAGAGGTACATGACAGCATGGGATAACACAAGCCAGCCCATAGGCAATAAGCAACTGTCAGCACTCACATACAAGTGATAAAGATATATATTTTTAAGCGTGTATTTACACAATCTCAGATATCAGAAGTTGGAGCTACCCACATCATGCTGGCTTCACAGTCCCTGCAAGGGGAAAAAAAGCAAAATGGTCTTTCCTACGGAGAGAAGGCAGAAGTATAAAAACACATGCAGTCTTTTATTAGCTGAATCATCCTTGCTGTAGCTGGCCATCCCCTGACCTAGGGATTTTTGTACCTAATGTTTTGGGGGAAATAATTTTCACAGCATACCTCAGCTTCTTAGAATGCTCTCAGAGACCAAAGTCAATCCTAGG